>NC_083701.1:69751428-70055000 GCF_033118175.1 Dama dama
TTCATCACTAGAACATATTGCCATTTTCCCCGTTTGGATTTATTTTCTCATCCCTGTTTCTGTCTTCAACTCTCTTGCTAGATTTTTCTCCCAGCAGGTCACTGAAAACTCTCTGTTGTCTTCAAACACTTTCTTCTTTCCAAATATAATCATCTGTCACTCTTCACATTCTATCTTTTGGCCTAACAAACATGATCACAGAATCCAGAGGATGTAAACCCTGTTTCGGATTTATTGGGGTTAAATAGACTTCTGTGGGAATAACCTAGAGCAAGAGCCTCTTAAAAGACCCACAGTCACCATAAAGTTTTCAAAATAATCTTTATAACACAAAATTAGCCTTGTTACTTTAACATACCGTTCACCAGGAATGGTGCCAATAAAATGGCAGAATAGGAAGCCCCAGGCCTCTTTTCATCCTCCTACAAAAACACAAATTTAACAATGCTCTATGGACCAAATAACTCTATGAAAACATAGTTCATTTCACAATTAAGGACTCTACTTCTATTCTTGAAGTCTTCATTATTTAGTTTCTTTGTTTAAGCCAGGTGTTTTTAATATGGTGCCTATAGACCCCTTAACAATTCTCAAGTGGTCTTTAGAAGGACTGTGAACTCCCTTAATTCTTATGCAAATTTTGTAGAAATTTACAAATGAACATTGTTTTTTGGTGGAGAAGGCCCACAGTTTTCAACAAATTGATATACATGAATTAAAGGAAGGAAAAAAAATAATAATAAAGGAAGGTTGGGGAGGTACCACAGTGCACTTGTGAGATTGTTTTTAAAAGCGTAATATCCTACAGCCCAATGAGACAAGAAAAACAAAAGGAATTAGTTTAGAGAGAAAGAAGCAAAACTGTCTCTGCTTGCAGATGACATGATACTCTGTATAAAAATATCCTAACGATGCCACCAAAAAACTCCTACAACTACCAATGAATTCAGTAAAGTTGCAGGATACAAAATTAACATACAGAAATCTGTTGCATTTCTATTCACTAACAGCAAACTATCAAAAAGAGAAATTAGGAGAACAATCTCATTTACAATTGCATCAAAAACAACAAAATATCAGGGAATAAATCTAAGCAAAATGGTAAAAGGTCTATACTCAGAAAGCTATAAGACATTGTGCTCATGAAATGAAGGAATTAATATTGTTAAAATGACCATAATACCCCAGGCAATGTACAGATTCAATGCAATCCTTATCAAAGTACCAATAGCATTTTTCACAGAACTAGAACAAATAATTCTAAGATTTTCACAGAAACATCAATTAGCCAAAAGAATCTTGAGAAGGAAGATCAAAGTTGGAGGTATCATCCTTTGTGATTTCAAACTAGACTGCAAAGCTAATCTAATCAAAACTACAAAGCTACTAATCAAAGCAATGTTTTATGGGCACAAACACATACACAGATCAATGGAACAGAATAAAATGCTGAAAAATGAACCCACACTTACATGGGCAAATATTCCATGACAATGCAGGCAAGGGTATACAAGGGGGAAAAAGATAGCCTTTACAGTAAATAATGTTAGGAAAACTGGACAGTTACATGTAAAAGAGCCCACCAACTGGTATGGTAAGCTCTCATACCATGTACAAAAATAAACTCAAAATAGGTTAAAGATTTAAATGTAAAACCTGAAATCATAAAACTTCTAGAGGAAAACATATGTAATATGCTCTTTGACATTGATCTTAGTAATAACTTTTGGATCTGATTCATCAGGCAAGGACAAAAAGCAAAAATAAATGGGACTACATAAAACTAAAAGGTTTTACATCAACAAAGCAAAATGTGATATTTCACTTACTGAATGTGATAAGCTATATCTGATAAGGGGTAATATCCAAAATACACAAAGAACTCATACAACTCAACATCAAAAAACAAAAATTAAAAATGAGTAGAGGGCTTGAACAGGTATTTTACCAAAGAGGCCAACAGACACATCAAAAATGCTCAGCATCACTTCAACATCACTAATCATCTGGGAAATGCGGATCAAAACCACAAAAAGGTATCACCTCCACCTGTTACAATGGCTATTATCAGACAGACAATAAATGACAAGTGTTGGTGAGAATGATGGAGAAAAGGAAACTCTTGTGCACTGTTGGTAGGGAGGTAAGTTGGTGCAGCCACTATAGAAAACAGCATGGAGATGCCTCAAAAAATTAAAAACAGAACTACCAGATGACCCAGCAATTCTACTTCTGGGTTTTTATCTGAATATTTAAAAAAACACTAATTCAAAAAATATTTGCACCTTTATGTTTGTTGCCACATTATTCACAATAGTCAAGATATGGAAACCACCTAAGTGCACACCAATAGATGAATAAAGAGGTTTAGATGGACAGATATGGATCAACAGATGAGTATACATATATTCATACAGAATGAATGAATGAAAGAATTCATCCATAGAAGAGTGAAACCCTGCCATGTGCAACAACAAAGATGGACCTAGAGGGTATTACAGCAAGTGAAATAAGCCAAAGAAAGACAGATAGCATGCGATACCTTTACGTGTGGAACCTAGAATACAAAATGAATTATTAAATACAACAAGCCAAAAATGGGCTTATAGATATGGATAACGAACAGGAGGGTGCCAGAAGTGGGATGCTATGAGTGAAATAGATGGGGGAGCTTAAGGGGTTCAAACTTCCAGGTGCAAAATAAATGAATCATAGGGATGAAATGTACAGCTTGGGGAATATAGGCAATATAATTTATTAACTATCTCTGAGTGGTTACAGAGGGTAACTCGGCTAATCAGGGTGATCATTTTGTAATTTATAAACATATTAAATCACTATGTGGTACACAGAGAACTAACATGGTGTTGTAGGCCGATTATACTTCAAAAACTATCTGAGAAATAGAGATTAGATTACTACCAAAAGCAGGGAATGAGGGGAGGAGACACTGGATGAGGACATCAAAAGGTACAAACTTCCAGTTATAAGATAAATAAGTACTGGGGATGTAATGACTACAGCATGATTAATATAAGTAATGCTGCTCTATGTTACATATGAAAGTTGTCAAAAGAGTAAGTCATAACGTTCTTGTCATACGGAAAATGATCTTTTTCTTTTTCTTTTATTTTGATATGATGGACCTTCACTAAACTTACTGTGATAATCATTCCCTTGTGGTAATCAAGGCAAATCACTAAACCTGTACAGATTCGTATGTCAATTACATCTCAATAAAATTGGAAGAAAAATTATAAGATACTCAAAATATTATTGTGCTCTTTCTTACAAACTATTTTGACCCTTTGTGTTAAAAAGGAAAACTGACAGGGGGATCATTTCTATAAATGAATCATGTTTATGTCCGGAAGCATTTAATTATGTGAGGCATCTTGGCAAAAGGAACAGATACGTGCTTTAGAAGTGAAGGTACCTAGTCCTCATGTGCTACCCATCAGCTGGGCTGGGCCGGGGCGTGGAGTTTCGTTCACTGAGACTGGACTTTGGAAATCCAGCCACAGCCTTCTGTCCTCTTTCCTCCCTTTTCCTCTTTCTTTATCTCAAACCATTATTCGAGAAATAGTTATGTAGCAGGGAGAATCAGCCCCACTTCCCCAATCAATGTCTTTCTCTCTCTCCCTGCCAAGAGTTGGGGGGAGCGGGGGGGAGGTTCTGGGTTTGGCAGCTGTCAACCCATCATTATGGGCTCACTGTCCCATCTGCACCGTGGAGACTGGTGCAGTCACGGGGGGTTTTACCCAAACAGGCTCCCAGGGGAACAGTAACATACCTCTTGATTTGGCCCGTGAAGTTATACTTGTGATTATTAATAGACAAGATAAGAGGCTAGTGCTCTATTCATCCATGCTAGAGCTAATTATTCAATTTGATCTAAGCTGATTAGAATACTGATAGATCCCCCACACCATGTTTAGAGCTACAGCAAGCAGTGGCCAAGAGCCTTGACACAGTGCTGCCGTTTGGGTTTATCAGAGAGAAAAGAAGGGCGGGGGTGAGATGGGGTGGTGGGGGGAGAAGCTGCTTTGGTTGATTAGCAATGTGCTGCATGGGACCATTTATAATGAAGCATATCATTTAAATTTTCCTTTACAAATGAGTCCAACACTCGTTGCAGACTGCAGGCTCTGTTAATTGTCACAAACATTGCCTTTTTTTTTTTTTTTTTTAACATTATTAGCTCTTTGGCAGGATCTCCATTGTTGACTAAAAACTTGGCATGATCAGGGCTTGCTGAATAATTTAGGTGGTTGGCAGCTGGAGAAGGAGAACACACACATCTAGGCAGACAGACATGCTGCTTGAGCTCTTTATGTAATAGGATTGTATACAAAGCAGAGTATAGTCAGCAGTGACTTCTGTGTCTGTTTATAGGTAAACACTGATGTTAGTTTTATAGGAAAACTGGAGGGACACTTCTCACAAATTGTATGCAGCATACGAGACAGATGCACTGGGGGACTGTTCAAATGACTCGGATCATCTCCGACTCTCGCAGAATGAGATTGCTGGAGTTTTCACACGCCAGTACTTACACTGCCTCTACAGTGGGGTGTTTGAGGCCTTGATTGCTGGCTACAGCAGCTCTGATAGGAGCTAGAGGCGCCTAAAGCCCTGAAAACTTTCAAGCAGCAGACCAGAAAGATTCTCGAGTCACAGAGACTCTGAGAGGCACTCATTTGGGAAGTGCATGTGTATAATTATGGTTGGTGGGAATATACAACCACTGCCTTAGGTGGAAGGCCAAAAGGAAGGTCACACAGAGAATGGCAAATACTTCTGTACACACATGGTACTTTCGTTCATTAACCAGACCCATTGGTTCTCTTTTGACCGAGCATGCTATACTATCAGGAATGCACAAGATTCAAAAGACAAAAAATCAACTCAAACCTTCTTAAGCCAGTAGGATTTATCCACCCAGATAGGTGGAAACATGGGGGTAGAACTGGGTGGATAAAGACTCAAATGTTGATACCAAGATACTGTTTTTCTGCCTCCACCGTTGGAATTTTCTTCTTTTCATTCTCAAAAAAGGCTCATCCTTCTAACAATTGGCCGCCACAATTTCCGCCTCATGCCACACTCTATGCAAAGTCAGTATAAAAGACTGAGATGGCGCCTGTGACAAGTCTGGGATTTAGTCTTAAAATTCTGCTGACTAAACAATATTCCTACTCCTTCCTAAAGCATGTGTCAGAGACCTGGAGCTGGGTTTGGGGGAGGGTAAGATACCCAAATAAAAATTGCAAAGTAAGGATATTGGATGACCAAAAAAAAAAAAATCAGTTAAAATAAAAGTATAATGGGTACAGTTTTCCTTAGCTGTTTTGTTTTAGAGGCTGAGGTCAGTTTCTACTTATCTGTTCTATTTGCTGGTCTGAAGATAGTTTTTGAACAACAAAATACATTAATGAAATACTTGGGTGAGTGTATAGCCATAATCAGACCTATTAAAGCCTTGAAGATACAGCAAGAGCTAGATCCCCAGAAGTACATAACCATGGTGCAATGAAAATCGCCTTGCAGAGTAATAAGCTGAGTACTTGTGCACTAGCGTGGCCACATCCCCAGCCTATAGAAAGTCCGTTCGGCCATCTTTGACCCCGAGCTCCATAGTCATTTCCCCTCTGTGCTAAATACACTGATCCTTGAACTTTAGGTGCTCCTCTGAGAGGAGAGGAACTCAGAGCCTTCGAAAAGCTATGTTTTACTAGCCTCATTTTTTTAAAAAATCTACTTGATTACCAGGTTTGTAGAAAATCAAGGTGCAAATTATGTTTATCTGAATATGAGTCCTCTCTTGTCAACCTTTATATTAGGACCATCCTTTATAGTTTGCCTACCACATGCAGAATTTCACAGCAAAGTCAATTGACCCTTATCAGGGTAGAATCCATGAGCATGAAGATACCCAACTGCACTGATCTGCCATTCGTGGAGGTTTCATAGGACGTCATAAGCATATTCAAATTATGCAACTTCCAATAAGTGGATCTGCTGTATGTTCTTACTAGCAGGATCTATCTTGATTCTAGCCTTTCAAGAGTTCTGGTTTTTTAAGGGTTTCCCTCTTAGCTCAGTTGGTAAAGAATCTGCCTGCAATGCAGGAGACCCTGGTTTGATTCCTGGGTTGGGAAGATCCCCTGGAGAAAGGATAGGCTACACACTCCAGCATTCTTGGGCTTCCCTTGTGGCTCAGCTGGTAAAGAATCCACCTGCAATGCAGGAGACCTGGGTTTGATCCCTGGGTTGAGAAGATCCCCTGGAGAAGGGAAAGGCTACTCACTCCAGTATTCTGGCCTGGAGTTGCAAAAAGTCAGACATGACCGAGCGACTTTTCACTCTGATTTTTAAAGAGCAGCAAAGAGCACTGTGACTCACATCACAGGAATGTCTCCCACCTTGGTTAACTCCCTCATCCACTTTTTCACAGGGTGCCAAGAAGAGAGTTCAGGGTAAAGATTGATTTAAGATGATCTGCAAGAGCAGCTACATAAAATGATAAAAATATGAAAGAAGGAAGACAATGACAGTGAAGAGGCATGGAAGGACACAGATAGAATCAAGAGATTTAAGGAGATAGAACTGATGAGATTTAGTTCATTCTTCCTTCTATCAGTTTCTAGCACAGGTTATTCCCTTCCTTTGACTTTCTCTTCCACCTAATATTTCTAAAACCCACCAGCCTCTCTCTTGTCTACTATGACTCTTTTGCACTTCCTCCAGTTAAATGAAGGAAATATAGCTCATATATTTACCTAATAGCCCACAGACTATGGCACAACATTCAGAAATATTTAAAACCACTCTCCTCAGTAGTGTGAAAATTTGAATATGCCACAAAAATCAAATGCTTTTGCCAAAGTAACACTGCCCATGTTGCACAAATAGGGCTATCACTCAAACAGAGGTCAGTGGAGCTGTGATTCAGCAGTCTTACTTTCAGGTTCAGGTTGCTAGAAGAGTGGAGAGTTATTACCAGGACATCCTTGGGCTTCTATATGTACCTTCATTCTGGCTTCTAGAGCTGCCACTCAAACGGTAAGAAGAAGTTTAATTAAAAATATACAAAAAAGCAATTTTGTTTCTCTATGTCATTCTGGTTATAGGTGTGGTTCTCAACCAACAAAAACTACAAGCTGAATATAACACAAACATTTGAATATCATTTCCAACAATATTATTGGTATCCTTGTGTTTCCAGAATGAACATCTGATTACTATTAAACGTTATTCTGCTAGAAAAAATAATTCTTCCCAATCATATAAGCATTGTTGAATTGTAGCCAAAGAAATATGTTTCAGTAGTTCCTTACAGTATACATTTCATTATGTATTAATGAATCAAACAAATCAATGTTTTAATAGACCATTAAATGACTTTTTCAAGTTTGCATCCATCCTTCTAAACATGCAATCAAATGAAGTCAGATCCACATTATGGCTGCAGATTAAAAGCATCATGACTCATAATTTGATCCAGATATAATTTTAAGCAAGTTTCAGGGAATATATGACACTGACAAATTCCAAAATCCTCGATTTTACTACTGTCTGTTACCTTTGTAGTAACTAAGTGATGACATTGAAGTCACATGAAAAATTAACCAACAGATTCAGAAAATTGTATGAAAAGCCAGCTAAAAAGGATGTGTGTGTCCATAACCATTAGTGAATAATTGGTGGCACTTGGAAGCATGAAATATTCTACCAGCAAAATGTTGTAAGAGAAAGGAGATGAAAGAATTAACATCCATAGTTCAAGTGATTAACAAAATTTTACTACAGATATTTGAGGCCTATTTTTCCTGCTTTAAAAAGCTATGGTGATGCTCAATGGTGAAAAATTGAAGGCATTTCCCCTGAAATCAGGAACAAGACAAGGATGCCCACTCTCACCACTACTATTCAACATAGTGTTGGAAGTTCTGGCCACAGCAATCAGAGCAGAAAAAGAAGTAAAAGGAATCCAGATAGGAAAAGAAGAAGTAAAACTCTCACTGTTTGCAGATGACATGATCCTCTACATTGAAAACCCTAAAGACTCTACCAGAAAATTACTAGAGCTAATCAATGAATATAGTAAAGTTGCAGGATATAAAATTAACACACAGAAATCCCTTGCATTCCTATATACTAACAATGAAAAAACAGACAGAGAAATTAAGGAAACAATACCATTCACCATTGCAACAAAAAGAATAAAATACTTAGGAGTATATCTACCTAAAGAAACAAAGGACCTATACATAGAAAACTATAAAACACTGATGAAAGAAATCAAAGAGGACACAAACAGATGGAGAAACATACCGTGTTCATGGATTGGAAGAATAAATATTGTCAAAATGGCTATTCTACCCAAAGCAGTCTATAGATTCAATGCAATCCCTATCAAGCTACCAACGGTATTTTTCACAGAACTAGACCAAAGAATTTCACAATTTGTATGGAAATACAAAAAACCTCGAATAGCCAAAGTAATCTTGAGAAAGAAGAATGGAACTGGAGGAATCAACCTGCCTGACTTCAGACTCTACTACAAAGCCACAGTCATCAAGACAGTATGGTACTGGCACAAAGACAGAAATATAGATCAATGGAACAGAATAGAAAGCCCAGAGATAAATCCACGAACCTATGGACACCTTATCTTTGACAAAGGAGGCAAGGATATACAATGGAAAAAAGACAACCTCTTTAACAAGTGGTGCTGGGAAAACTGGTCAACCACTTGTAAAAGAATGAAACTAGAACACTTTCTAACACCATACACAAAAATAAACTCAAAATGGATTAAAGATCTAAATGTAAGACCAGAAACTATAAAACTCCTAGAGGAGAACAGAGGCAAAACACTCTCTGACATAAATCACAGCAAGATCCTCTATGACCCACCTCCCAGAATATTGGAAATAAAAGCAAAACTAAACAAATGGGACCTAATGAAACTTAAAAGCTTTTGCACTACAAAGGAAACTATAAGTAAGGTGAAAAGACAGCCCTCAGATTGGGAGAAAATAATAGCAAATGAAGAAACAGACAAAGGATTAATCTCAAAAATATACAAGCAACTCCTGCAGCTCAATTCCAGAAAAATAAATGACCCAATCAAAAAATGGGGCAAAGAACTAAACAGACATTTCTCCAAAGAAGACATACAGATGGCTAACAAACACATGAAAAGATGCTCAACATCACTCATTATTAGAGAAATGCAAATCAAAACCACAATGAGGTACCATTACACGCCAGTCAGGATGGCTGCTATCCAAAAGTCTACAAGCAATAAATGCTGGAGAGGGTGTGGAGAAAAGGGAACCCTCTTACACTGTTGGTGGGAATGCAAACTAGTACAGCCACTATGGAGAACAGTGTGGAGATTTCTTAAAAAACTGGAAATAGAACTGCCATATGACCCAGCAATCCCACTTCTGGGCATACACACTGAGGAAACCAGATCTGAAAGAGACACGTGCACCCCAATGTTCATTGCAGCATTGTTCATAATAGCCAGGACATGGAAGCAACCTAGATGCCCATCAGCAGATGAATGGATAAGGAAGCTGTGGTACATATACACCATGGAATATTACTCAGCCATTAAAAAGAATTCATTTGAACCAGTCCTAATGACATGGATGAAGCTGGAGCCCATTATACAGAGTGAAGTAAGCCAGAAAGATAAAGAACATTACAGCATACTGACACATGTATATGGAATTTAGAAAGGTGATAACGATAACCCTATATGCAGAACAGAAAAAGAGACACAGAAATACAGAACAGACTTTTGAACTTTGTGGGAGAATGTGAGGGTGGGATATTTCAAAAGAACAGCATGTATACTATCTATGGTGAAACAGATCACCAGCCCAGGTGGGATGCACGAGACAAGTGCTCCGGCCTGGTGCACTGGGAAGACCCAGAGGAATCGGGTGGAGAGGGAGGTGGGAGGGGGGATCGGGATTGGGAATACATGTAAATCCATGGCTGATTCATATCAATGTATGACAAAACCCACTGGGAAAAAAAAAATAATAATAATAAAAATAAATTAAAAAAAAAAAAAAAGCTATGGTGATGACCACATTGTGCAGTTTTCAAACTGCAGCATATATTTGGAATGAGGCACAAGTCCTCAGAAGGCTCTTTTTAATATCCCATCCTCACTGTAAAATTGAGAAAGAGTTGTATTTTCTTTTTTTTAATTTTTATTTCACATTGGAAATAGTTGATTAGCAATGGTGTGTTAGTTTCAGGTATAAAACAGGATGATTTAGTCAAATGTATATTTAGACAAATGTATATGGATAAATGCATATGGATAACTTTTCAGATTCTTTTCATATTTAGGTTATTACAGAATATTGAGCAGAGTTCACTGTGCTATACAGTAGGTCTTGTTGGTTATCTGTTTAAAATACAGCAGTATGTCAGTCATTTCCCTCCTCCCTTCCCCTCTTGGTAACCATAGTTTCCTTCTCTAGGTCTGTGAGTTTCTGTTTTGGAAATAAGTTCACTTGTATCATTTTTAAGATTCTGCATATAAGCAACATCATATGAGATTTGTCTTTCTCTGTTTGGCTTACTTCACTTACTTTACTTACTTCACTTCACTTACTTCATTATAATCTCCAGGTACATCTATATTCCTCCAAATGGCATTACTTCATTCCTTTTTAATGGCTGAGTAATATTTCATTGTGTGTGTGTGTGTGTGTGTGTATCACATCTTCTTTATCCATTTACTCGTCAATGGACATTTAGGTTTCTTCCATGTCTTGGCTATTGTAATCAGTGCTAATGAACATTGGAGGGCATGTATCCTTTTGAACCATATTTTGCTCCAGATCTATGCCCAAGAATGAGATTGCAGGGTCATATGGTAGCTCTATTTTTAGTTTCCTAAGAAACCTGCATACTTTTCTTCATAGTGGCTGTACCAATTTACAGTCTCATCAACAGTGTAGGGGAGTTTCTGAAAAAATAATTGCACTTGATAATCTGGACAAATGTCTTATTAAATGTTAACAGTTTCTGGTGGACGGGGATGGTCTGAGCTGAGGTCCCTGCTTCTTTACCACGTCCATCTCCTACCTTCTACTTCTTGATCATAGCAGTTTACCACACTGCCACTGTGAGACCCTTTGAAGCAGTAGATGCAACATACCTCACCCACCCCAGATGCTCAGATATAATCACTGGGTAGGGGTCTTTGGGAAAAATCCCCAATCGTTCTAACGTGCAGTCCACTGTGAGAACCACTAGTAGCTCATTGACAACAGAGGCTCTGTGTGTTTTACTTACCTCTTTGGCAAAGCCTAGGACATCATAAAATTCAAGAAATATTTGTTGAATGAATAAATGAAACTGACTAAGGGAAAGAAACAAAGGAAGAAGAATTAAAAAAAAAATGGGGACTAAATCAATTGACAAGCTGCTTCATTTTTCATTAATAAAAATGGACTTTTTTCTAATGTAACAATGGCAACTCTCAGCGCTTTGACATTACAAGAGCTTCTGGAGCATGAGATCCTTTTAATAAAGGAACTCCTCTTTGTTATAAATCATTCATGGGATAAGAGACTGTTATAGAACTAGCAGTGTTACTTTGATAAATCTCGTAAAGAGTGTAGCAACAGACTCATAAAAGGGTTCATGATGAAGTCCAAAGGTCCATGGCTACTTGTGTACACATTGCTCTAGTATGTCCAAGACAAAGAAATAGAGCAACTGGAGACTGATTATCATGTTCAAATAATTAAGATTCACTTCTTTTTGAAATAGAAGCTAGCTCTCTATAAAGCAATGAGCTCTCTAGAACAATATTCATATAAAATAATGAGGGTCTTGGATAGAAAGAGAAACTTTAAAAGCATAATTGTATATTCTATTCCACTTGTATCCCTTCCAGAAAGGTACATAGATGCTACCAAGAAAGAGTCTTAAAACGAAACATGCTCAGTCATTCAGTCCTGTCTGACTCTTTGCAATTCTTTGGACCATAGCCAGACTCCTCCATCCACAGAATGCTCCAGGCAAGAATACTGGAGTGGGTTGCCATTGCCTTCTCCAGGGGATCTTCCCAACCCAGGGACTGAACCCACATCTTCTGTGTCTGCTGCATTGGCAGACAGATTATTTATCACTGAGCCATACGGTAAAGGAGGACTGATAATCATGTTGAGTGTTAAATCATCTCTTAAATGCTTATCATGTGCAAGAGACCTTGCTAAGACTATGCATGTATTGCCTCATTTGGTTCTCAAAATATCAATCTGGGATAAATGTTACTATTCATCTTTGGGAGGCTAGTTAACCTACTGGAAGCTTTATAGTAGTAAGTGGTAGGAGTGGCTCTCAACCCAAATCTGTTGACAATAGGACCATTGTCTACCCCTCTCTACCTCTCTGCTTTATGGTACACTCAGAGACCTCCAGGGATGTATTGTGTACCCCATAAATTTCAAAACAAATCCCAAATGTATGTCCCTTTTTTGCAGGAATTTTTCTTGCATTCTTCTGCTACTGGCTTATGGGCCTGTTTGATCATGAGAGCTAATTTTGAAATAGCTTTAATGCATAATATAATCAAGCATTTTTATTGAGCTGATGACAGGTAAAACTAGCACAGGGCTTCCCTGGTAGCTCAGCTGATAAAGAATCTGCCTGCAATGCAGGAGACCCCCAGTTCAATTCCTGGGTTGGTAGGATCCCCTGGAGGAGAACGTGGCAACCCACTCCAGTATTCTTGCTTGGAGAATCCCCATGAACAGAGAAACCTGGTGGGCTGCAGTCCACAGGGTCACAAAGAGTCAGACATGACTGAGTGACTAAGCACACAAAACTAGCACAAACCAATTTCTCATCTCACATATAAAACTTAAAAACCTAAGTAACTCAAGTGTTCTGATGACATTTGATTTTATCCTATTTCCCAGAACTTAAAATGCCAATCACAACCTCTGGCAGCTTCACTGGTTACTATGTTCCAGGCACTTCACTAGAAATTCTACATGTCTCATTTATCATTTTACTTTCAAAATTATTCTTTTAACTATTGCTGCTCGTCAGATGAGGAAATTTGAACACTGAGAGGTTATGTAACTTGCTCAAGATAAAAGTACTGGTAGATGACACAGCCAGAATTAAAATACAGATGTCTTCCACTACACTAAAACTGCCTCCCAAGAAATAAGTGATGATTTCCATATTAGACAGCAGTATATTCAATTTTTTTTTCTTAGACTTAATTTGTAATTTAAGAATCTTCTTTTTTCCCAGTAACTAGTTCTTTTACAAACATTGCTGTTGACCCAAATAAGCAGAAAAAAAAAAAAAAAATGTTAGAATGGATCTTTGGGTTTCAGAAAAAGAATGAAATAATGTTAAGGGTTGAGGGGGAAATACCTCCTTCTTTTAAGATACCAGTTAAGTAAGGAGATGACAAGGTGCTTGCACGGAAGATGATGTTCATAACCACTTGGCTTTGACCAGAGATGCTTCTCAGAGAAAAGCTAGGACTTGAGTAAAACATTTTTCAACTCATCACAGCCAAGAGTTTAATTTTTTCAAGCAAACCAAGTGCAATTTGTGTTTGTTTTTGAAATTATGATCTCTACTTTGCAAGTGAAATTCCACACACCAAAGTGTGAGTTTATTTTGATAAAACCACATTTCAGATTCCACATGCAACTATAAAATCAGGACATGTGGTGTGGGGTTTTCATAAAAGTCAAAATCTGGTAATTAGCACCAAAACTGTTCCTTGAAATTTGAAAGTATTGGAGATAATAGAAATAAAAGCGTATAGAAATGCCAAGAATTTTTGTTCATGCTAAATCCTACCCAAATAGCACAATGCACCAAGGTGATATGTATTTGAATCTATTATACCCTGCTTATTAAGAGGGAAAGAAGACATGGATATATTTTTGCAACTTTTTTAGTTCTATAAAGGTTTCTCTTGGTTTTAAATTGTTCAAATTTTAAAGTTGAGTTTCACCAACTGGGAAACTATAATATAGACCTGAGCATGGTTACTGGCCTTTAGCCAGAAAATGAAAACATAGCATAAAATATTTAAAGGTAGCTCCATTGCATCCAAATAGGTGTCTTGATGTGAGGTACAAAGAAACGATCCAACAAGCAATTTAAGACGGATTACATGAGGAGAAACTGAAATCCCAAAGTACCTGACCCTTTGACTGATATTCATTTTTGTCCCTTTTCATAGTGTGCATGTGAATGTTTGTGTGTATTTTAATTCTGCCAGCTTTAACAGTAGTTAAGAAAATAAAATAAAATCTACCTTGGCAAGTTTCCAGCCCAAACTGGTGACTGGGTGCCGGATTCTGTTGGTTTCAATAGCTGTATCCCCTCCTATCCTCCAGTGCACCTCCAGCCTCTATTATTATTTAGTAGAAGAGTAGCAGGATTTAGTGTTTCAAGGCTTGGCAGTAGATTGCCCCAGCAGTCCTTAAACAACAGCATACTGTATTTATTTGTATATGGCATTTAATCCAATGTATGTAATTCTATCTCCAAATTCAACATTTGTTGGCCATTAAATAGGGAATGATTCTGTTTAAGTCAAAACAGCAGTCAAACAGGAACAATACTGTATTATAGCTTGGATGTGAACTAAATAGTTGATACCAGTTTTTTGGAAAACAACCAACGTCTTCTATTTTGAATAATGCACTCTTTTTATAGAAAGTAAGTCAAACCTTTAGTTATTCAGGAAAGCCATTTTAAATGCTCAAAAGGAATTAACTTGTAATGAAATACCCCAAAATTTCTGAGAAAATAATATCACCTATGAAACAAAAAGTAATGAAATACTGACTTTCTAACATATGTATTAAAAAATATTTAACATAGTATCCATTTTAAGATATTTAACCTTATTAACACAGTTAACCTTTTATATGTATTTATTATGCACAAATGGGGAAATGACAGAATTTTGTTGGACAAAGAAAAAGAGGTTTTAAATACCTAAAGATTTTAAGTTTTTAAATCATTGAGATTTGAAGACAGAAAAATATAAAAATGATCTGCACTTAGCCTTTGTGAAGCAAGATGCAAATGTATTTTCTTAAGTAAGAAAGCCCAGATTATTTATGTTGTAGGTTCCAAATTATTGATTCCATCCAAGTTGCACCATCTTCTTGATATTGAGTTTGGACAAGATCATTTAGCCAGGCACTGGGCTTGTGAAATGATGCTACCATCTGGGACTATCAGAACAAAATGTGGAGAGCCAAGGACAGCCAGCCAAATGATGGTCCCACTGCCCAAAATCTCTTATGATGGCTCCAAGTGGCCTCATGCTTACTGTGTTCCTCTCTGGCTGAGTCTGCACAGCACAGAGTGAGCAAATAGTCTGTGATAGAAAAAAAAAAAAAATAGAAGCTGGCTTTGAAAACTCTTCTGCAGAGTAGGACATTACCACTGACTATCTTGGAAACTTGGACAATATCTGCACATTCTGTGTCTGTTTCCTTCTCCATAAAATAAAGAAGTTGGATTGGATGGTCTCCTTGGGTTCAAGTAACTCACTCCAGTATTCTTGCCTGGAGAATCCCATGGTATTGAGGAGCCTTGTATTTCGTCATCACCTATTATATTAAGTGCTAGGACTGCAAAGAAGAGTGAGAGAGAATCTTGTCCTGCAGGAAGTTACAGTCTAAAGGGGAAGTGATATGTAAATAGACCATTTTAAGATAACATAGTGTTAAGGGAAATATTTTCCACAAACCTCTATAAGAATCCATGCTTTCTTTTATGGATCTTTGCTAGTAATTTTCCTCAACACTTTTTCCTCAATAAGAAGAAATATTGTACCCTTACCTTCATCAGGAGGAGGAAATGCTAAAAAGACTTGGGGGAAGGACATGGGACAAAAGCCATGGTTTGCTTCCAAGAAGAGACAGGAGGGAAAAAAAAAATGAGAAAGGGAAGCCAAGAAAACTCACATTCAAATGACTTAATTATCTCTCAGCTGGCTTGTATAACCCTGTAGTCTATCTGTCCAAGTTGGCCTCTTAGCAACCAAAGAAATTCTCTGTCTCCTTTCCCAATAAATATAATTTGTACACTAACAAATGATCAGATAATTTTGGAAATCATTTAAAAAGTGGTCAAGAACCAAAAAAGGTGACCTTGTTCCAGCCAAAATGTAAAGGACATTATTGATGATTTTGTATGTTTAGTAAATCTTCCCCCTGCTCACCACTTCATTTTCAAAATCCATAAATCCTTAGGGTTGAAATACTAGTAAAATGCAGTTTTTTATATTCTGAAATTTAAAACTGACGGGTCTGACCCTTTTCTTCACAAAACTCCAAATAACTGTGAAGGACTACCTGCATGGCTATATCTGCATGTATGTTTCACTCCCTCGGATTACTCCAAGCAGTGATGTACCCACTGATAATTTATGCAGCCAAGATTTTGAAGGCAAAAATAATACTTTAAATAAGAAGATTGGAGGTTTTCCTGAAAATGATTGGAATATAGCCTTTGTGATTTTCTGTACTCTTTTCCTGTTGGGTTCAGTACTTCAAAATGAGAAAATGTATATCTGAGAGTTGAAGGGAAAAAAATATCCTTGCCAAGCAGATGTTGGTAAATTGCCAGCTGAAACAAAGTTGTGATGCTAGTGACAACAAGATTGGTTTCTGGAGGATATTTAGGAAGCAGGGAGTCTGGCTTTGCTATCATTTCCCTCAGGAAGGGCCTAGATGATGGGCCACAGCACATTACCCGTTAGCATCTTGCTTCCAAACATCTGGATTCCTGGCCTCATCCGTTTAAAAAATGATTTACTCATTGTAGCTTGTTGTTTGTTGAGATTTCAGCCAAAATAGAAAACATTCAGCCACCTCTTCTCCAGACATCCATTTCTTACCTTTATGTTCTTATTTCTTCTTACAAATAAATCCAACACAAATTTTATTGGCTGTTTTTTTAGAGTGTACCCTGGTCAAATGCCAAGAGTAAAAGGAAATTCAAGCAAGCCAAAAGAATGAGTCTTTTTGTCTCAGTTACTCAGACAGTTAAGAGTAGAATATATTTAGGGTTTGAATTATACAGAAAATTGATTTGTATTTCACATCATTTTATTGGTACAGAACAATGGTTTACAGACAACTTTTAAAATCAGAACAATTTCCAAAAATTTTAAGGATAGATATACTCAAGCCCTAGCCCAAACCTATAGAAGCAGTTAAGATACAGGAGTGTTTTATTGGAAAAGACCCTCAACCTTGATTAAGAAGCACTGCCCTAGAATGTCGTTTCTTCTAACATTAGGTGTTAAGCACCAGATGAAAATTACACTATGGCTGCATTCTGTGTGTGACGAGGGAAGGAGAGGCAGACTGGGTATATGCAAAATATAAAAGAATTTACAGATAAGTCATTAAGACAAGTACACAAGTGTGGCAGAATTACTAAACAGAAGTTTTTATTTAAAATTAATTATATTTCTATATACTAGTCACAGAGACTTAGAAATGACTTTTTAAAATTATAATTTTAAAGCACCAAAATTATCAAATATCAATAAATAAATATATCAAAGGATGTGAATTAAACTATAAAGCTGTAATATTAAGACTAAATGAAGAGACATAGATGAGAGACACATCATTATTCGACAATAGATTCAATATTGTAAAAAATGTGAAATCTTTCCAATTTGTTGAATATGATACAATCTCAAAAAAAATCACAATAAATTTCCTTTCCAGGCAAGGGAGTAGGCAGGATCTGACAAACTGTTTAAAAAATACCTAAGAAAATGCAAAGGGTCAAGAACAGCCAAGACATTCGAGAAATGATAAGTGAACATTCTAACAAATATCAAGACATTACAAAACTATAATATTTACATTTAAGACATTGTGGTCTAGGTACAAGATATATGGATATAGATATATTTACCAGTTATTTACCAATGGAAGAAAAAAATCCAAGAAACATGATTTATGATGAAATGCCAATGCAGAATCATGGAGAAAACTCTTTTTTTTTTTAACAATAAATGATAACTCAGATAATTTCATAGTCATATAAAAAATGGATATCTCCATATATAAAGCATAAATCTGGGCTTCCCAAGTGGTGTTAGTGGTAAAGAACCTGCCAGCCAATGCAGGAGACATAAGTGATGTGGGCTCTATCCCTGCATCACGCAGATCCCCTGGAGGATGGCATGGCAACCCACTATAGTATTCTTGTCTGGAGAATCCCATGGACAGAGGAGCCAGGTGGGCTACAGTCCACAGGGTTGCAAAGAGTTGGACGTGAATGAAGCCGCTTACCACACAGAAGGCTTAAGTCTAATTTAGACCTAAATGTGAAAAAGCAAGACAAAGTTTAAAAAAACAGAATAAAAGAATGTTTTTCTGATTTCAGGGTCAGGAATTCTTTTTAAAAACACAGCAATAAGAATTGGTATATTTGATGACATTAAAATTTTTAATGTCTCTCATGTAAGTCATCATTGAGAAGATGGAAAAGCCAACTATGAAGTAGAAGATGACAATATTCAATGTGTAAATTTCACAAATAATAAAGAGACTTTCTATAAGTCATTCTTCATTTATTATCATGGAAATGCAAATAAAGCACCATGAGATGTCAAAAAGAGTGATCATAACAAGTGTTAAAGAAAACTTGAAGTCACAGGGACCTTCATACACTACAGGTGGGAGAATAAATTACTGCTACTGCTTTGGAAAAGTATTTGACAGCATTGACATCCATTGCAATCAATCCTAAAAGAAATCAAGCCTGAATATTTATTGGAAGGACTGATGATGACGTTGACTCTCCCATATTTTTGCCACCTGATGTGAAAAGTTAATTCATTGGAAAAATCCTGATGCTGGGAAAGACTGAGGGCCGGAGGAGAAGGGGGAAACAGAGGACGAGATAGTTGGATGGTATCATCGACTCAATGGACATGAGCTTGAGAAAACTCCAGAATACAGTGAAGGACAGAGAAGCCTGGTGTGCTGCAGATTATGGGGTCACAAAAAGTCAGACATGACTTAGCAACTGAACAACAACAACAACAAATTAAAGTTGAATATACACAAGCCTTATGAACCAACAATCCTATCCTAGGCAGTTATCTAAAGAAAAGTGAATCATGAGACATACAAAAATGTTCGTGTTGGGATTATTTATAACAATTGAATGCCCTTCAGCAATAAAATAGTGCTGTATTTATGCAATGGAATGCCATGGAGCATACAAAATTAACAGGCAATATGCAATGACATGGATGCGATTGTTCAGTCACTCAGTTGTGTCTGACTCCTAGTAAACCCACATACTGCAGCATGCCAGGCTTCCCTGTCCCTCACTATCTCCTGGAGCTTGCTCAAACTCATGCCCGTTGAATCACTGATGCCATCAAACCATCTAGTCCTCTGTCACCTCCTTCTCTTCCTTCCCTCAATCTTTCCCAACATCAGGGTCTTTTCCAGTGAGTTGGCTCTTCGCATCAGGTGGCCAAAGTATTGGAGCTTCAGCTTCAACATCAGTCCTTCCAATAAATATTCAGGACTGATTTCCTTTAGAATTGACTTGTTTGATCTTCTTGCTGTCCAAGGAACTCTCAAGAGTCTTCTCCAACACCACAGTTCAGAAGCATCAATTCTTTCATGCTCAGCCTTCTTTATGGTCCAACTCTCACATCCATACATGACTACTGGAAAAACCATAGCTTTGACTATAGGACCTTTGTTGGCAAAATGATGTCTCTGCTTTTTAATATACTGTCTAGGTTTGTCATAACTTTTCTTCCAAGAAGCAAGCATCTTTTAATTTCATGGCTGCAGTCACCATCTGAAGTAATTTTGGAGTCCAACAAAATTAAGTCTGTCACTGTTTCCATTTTTTCCCCATTATTTGCCATGAATGGATGGGACCAGATGCCATGATCTTAATTTTTTGAATGTTTAGTTTGAAGCCAGTTTTTTCACTCTCCTCTTTCACTTTCATCAAGAGGCTCTTTAGTTCCTTTTCAGTTTCTGCCATAAGGGTGATGTCATCTGCATATCTGAGGTTCTTGATATTTCTCCTGGTAATCTTGATTTCAGCTTGTGCTTCATCCAGCCTGGCCTTTTGTATTATGTACTCTGCATATAAGTAATAACCAGGGTGACAATATACAGCCTTGACGTACTCCTTTTCCTATTTGGAACCAGTCTGTCGTTCCATGTCTGGTTCTAACTGTTGCTTCTTGACCTGCATACAGGTTTCTCAGGAGGCAGGTAAGGTGATCTGGTATTCTCATCTCTTTAAGAATATTCCAGCTTGTTGTGATCCACACAGTCAAAAGCTTTAGCATAATCAATGAAGCAGAAGTAGATATTTTTCTGGAATTCTCTTGCTTTTTCTATGATCCAACTGGTGTTGACACTTTGATCTCCAATTCCTCTGCCTTTTCTAATTCCAGTTTGTACATCTGGAGTTCCTTGGTTTATGTACTGTTGAAGCCTGGCTTGGAGGACTTTGAGCATGACCTTGCTAGGGCGTGAAATGGGTGCAGCTGTGCAGTAGCTGACCTCCTTTAGCATGGCCCTTCTTTGTGACGCCATAGCATGGATGAATGTCATAGCAATGATATTGAGCAAGAGAAGCCAGACACAATAGAACATATTATTTCATTTCTATAGAGTTTGAAATCAGCAAAACTAATTATAGTGCTTAGAGATGAAAATTTCGGCATAGATAGTGTAAAGAAAAACAAAGATGCATTCATTGTAAAGGTCAGGATAGGGGATACATCTGGCAGGAGAAGGTGTGGGATGGGACTCAAAAATCAGGGGTGTCATCAGACTGCCATATATGACCTGGTCAGTGGCTACGTGGTTGCTCATTTCATAATACTTTATTATATTCTATATAATGCATTCCATATATTTCAATGTGCATGTTATATTTCACAATTTTTAAATTCTGAATATAAAATGATACAATGTAAAAACAACCCAAGAAGTGCTTCTTGAAAACACTGCATAAGTTGACACTGCTGACTATTTACCACTTCATCATATATTAAACTTTCTAAACAAAAAAAGAATAACCTGTGGTTAATAAACACTGTGAAGGTACAACAAAGATACAATCTAAACTCATTATCTCACATCTCCAATCTTCTTTCTCTTCCTATAAAACCTACTTCATTGAATCTATTCATTGCATTCTTTTCTTTTAACTTATTTTAAATGGAACAAAGATGAATATTTTTAATGGCAAAACTTGCAATTCACAAAGAAGATAGACATCATAAACCATCAGACACGTTAACAACAAAGAAACAAAGATACCTAAAGAAAAAATCAGAATATAAGGGAAAAGAAAAATTACATAATCATAGACATATTAACATTTCTCTAAGAATATTTAATCAAGTGCAGAAAAAATAAGAATAGGAACGTCTTGAGGATGTCATTAATGATTTAATGTTGGATCATAGAAAAAGCAAGAGAATTCCGGAAAAACATCTACTTATGCTCCATTGACTACACTGAAGTTTTTGATTATGTGGATTAAAACAAACTATGGAATATTCTTAAAGATATGCACATACCAGACCACCTTACCTGCCTCCTGAGAAACCTGTATGCAGGACAAGAAGCAACAGTTAGAACTGGATATGGAATAATGGACTGGTTCCAAATTGGGAAAGGAGTATGTCAAGGCTGTATATGTCACTTTTTGTATTTAACTTATATGCAGAGTACATCATGCAAAAGGCCAGGCTGGATGAAACAAATTCTAATAAATTCTCTTTTCATTTTTATTCTGTTACAAATATTTTCTAATTTTGCTTGTTATCACTTCTTAGATACATTCATCATTTTAAAGTGGACATTTAAGATCCAAATATATGGGTTTTTTTAAAAGTATCTTTGATAATAACTTCTCATTTTGATGTTAATTTCTAACCTAAATGCTTTTTTCTCTGCAATCACCCTCTGTGTTTTTCCAGTCTTTTAACTTTCCTGAGACTTTTAATGGCTAAAATGTCAAAAATATCTCTTGGTAAATGTTACATTGCACTTGAAAATAATTTCCTTTGATGTTGATTTCTAAATCCACAGTGATAAAAGAACAGACTCTGCATGATTTCAATACCTTTAGGTCATGAAATTTTTGCACTTTGTTTTATGTCCCTGGATATGTAATGGTGTTTCCTGGTTTATAGTCTATGGGAACTTGAATAGAATTTGTATCCTGATGTTGTGTGAAAATCATATAAATCTTAATTATATTGAATTGATTCATAATGCTTTTCGGGTATACTATATCCTTCTACTTTTCTGTCTATTCAGTCTATTAATTTTTGAGAGTTTGATACTAAAACTCCAGCTAGAAATAATAATTTTATCTATTTAAAAAATAATTATAATTTATAGTGGAACTGTATGCAACTTTGTTCTATATTTCCTAAATCTCCTGTAAATGTGTTATCATACTTCCATAATTTAAAAAACAATATAAAAGTAATAGCCTTAAAGAAAAAGCAAACAAAAATTAAAAAAAAAAAAACTGCAATGAAAACAAAACAAGAAATGAACAGGCTAATGTGCACAAAGTCCCTACAACTATTCCAGCACAAACAGATTGATCCATAAATGTGAGCTCTTGTGATTCATCCAGCAAATATATGTATATTAAGCACCACTAGGGGATAGGCATTAGGTACTTAGTGAACAAAACAAATGTGGCCGTGGCCTTCACGGAATTTTCAGTACAAAAAAAAAGCAAATAAGAAACAAAATATATTCCTGAATAAGTGACTGTTTTTTGGTTTTGGTTTTAACTGAGGAGCTATTGCATTTCTTTGAAGTTTTATGCCTCTCTTCCTTCTACCCTTCCCAAGAGACTGTCTGATCTGGCAGCCAGGGAGGACTCCCCCAAAGCCACTACACTCCCCACTTTGCAGTTCTCGGTTGGAAATGACAAAGAAAAGCAAAAATGGCTTCAGGTCCAATTTGGAAGCTATGTTAATACTATCCCATCCTACCTGCCAGTCTTCTTTTCTATTCCATTTTTTCCCCTCCATTGTTTTGAAGAGCAAATATGTGTACAACAGGAAAAAAGATCGAGGAAAGATGTTTCTGAGGCAGAGAGACAAGGGAGAAAGAGAAACAGAATTGAATCAGAACACATGTGGGGTTGTTGTTTAGTCACTAAGTCATGTCCAAACTCTCTTGCAACTCCATAGACTGTAGCCCGCAAGACTCCTCTGTCCACGGGATTTCCCAGGCAAGAATGCTGGAGTGGGTTCCCATGTCCTTCTCCAGGGGCATCTTCCTAACCCAGGGATCGAACCTGTGTCTCCTGCGTTGGCAGGCAGATTCTTTCCCACGGAGCCACCAGGGAAATGCAGGATATGGGGTAGACTTTGTTATTCTAAAGTTGAATTTTAATTACCTTAGCATATTATACCTCATTCTTCCTTTGCAGGCAATCAAGTCAAACCACAATGTCCGTACAGATATACTAGTGAAAAATGGTATTGTTTTTAAGACAATTAATACTTCAGCAGAAAAACAAAGAAGCAATGTAAATATGTATGAAAAAACCGGCAGTAGGCTTTTGATTATCTTGGGTCTCCAGTGTTCTTTCTATACCGTGTACATTGCAGAAAGAAAAGGAGCATTCTCTCACACTAGTCATTTATTATTTATTTTATGCTTTAATTATTTGTGGAAATTCCTGACAGCTTTTTATTCAGCTGCTTCTACTGACAGTCAAGTTTGTACATTAAGGAGGAGGACGGATACCAGCTTGAAAAGAGAAAACCGCACTGGAAATGGAGTGGTTATGAACCACATGGTTGAAAATTTGGACATAATTTGATTTAAGGCAAATGGTAAAGAAAAAAGAAAAAATGATCCTATGACACGGTTTGACTTCTTTCCTGGGAGGGGTTTTGAGAGTGTTATTGCTATAAGGAAAGGTAGCTTAAAGTCACTAGATTTGGAAGTTTTCCTCCACTCTGTTCCACCTGTCATATCATGGCCCTCTAGTACTACAGGAGACCTTGTTTCCCCCTGGAGAGAGACAGCACTTGGTTTTGGAGCAAGGACACGATGGTGTGATAATAATGATTCAGGAAATCAATCTGGTAGCGTGAGGATTTATCAGAGTCCATTCATTCACAAATACAAACAGTGCCATGCACTATTATAAGTATTAGGTTGGGAGACTATGTAAGCAATCTGGACCAAAAGAATGAATATTTGAACCAGAGTAGTGGCTCTCGTGTGCTTACCTGGTGACTCAGCAGTAAGGAATCCTCCTGCAGTGCAGGAGCCCCAGGAGATGAAGATTCGATCCCCTGGTCGGGAAGATCCCCTGGAGGAGGGCATGGCAACCCATTCCAGTACTCTTGCCTGGAGAATCCTGTGGACAGAGGACCTTGGTGGGCTGCAGTCCATAGGGTCACAAAGAGTGCGACATGCCTGAAGTGATTTAGCACACATGCATAGTGGCTCTAATATACCTTCCTTGGTTTGCTTTGCATTTGGTTTAGTTGCTAAGTTGTGTCTGACTCTTGTGTTCCCATGGGCTGCAGCCTGCCAGGCTCCTTTACCCATGGGATTTCCCAGGCAAGAATAATGGAATAGGTTGCTATTTCCTTCTCCAAGGTGTCTTCTTGATCCAGGGATCGATCCCAGGTCTCCTGCTTTACAGGCCTCTCTTGTATTGCAGGTGGATTCTTCACCGATTGAGCCATCAGGGAAGACGAATGCCTTCCTAATTCCTACAGATTTGTTTATTTCAATCAGAAAGTGTTTCTGTTTCTTTTGGTACTGACTTTTGTTTTTGGTATATTGCGGTTGTTGACATCTTTGTTGTTGTTTCTCTGTTTTCATTTGTTTGTTTTTCAGGCATGATCAATTAGGTTTACTCACCCATGCATAAAGACCCATTCTTGTATTCTAAAGATCAATAGAACTCATTGGCTATCCAAGAGAAGACCTATTTTGAAGACTTCAGCCAAGGTTTTATTCTCTTATGGTTATTTATGACACTCAAATACAACACTTGCCATTTCTGGAGACCTATTCAGTTACTGACTATTCTTGCTGCTTTAAATCCAACATAGCTATTCCTTAAAAAAAAAAAATAGAAGGGAAATTATAATTATTATTATTACTATATACAGATTGAAAACTTGAGATTCAGTGAGGTTAACAATAGCTCTATAACTAGTTAACAGTGGGGCAAGGTCTTAAATTGTCTGTCTCAAAAGCCCATGTTCTTCAGAATTTTACTTATTCCTTTCACAAAAATTTGACCTTAAAGAGTAACACAATGATAATTACAATGCCTCTAAATTTTTATCAAAATGGGAAACTGCTCTTGATTTCCCCTTCTTTTGTAGCAGCACCTCAGAGGATTTATTCCAGCAGCTTCTGACAATACAGTGAGCACATAAGACAGGCATTATCTGTTCCCCACGCACTCGCACCAGGAGCTCACGTTTCCTCATTGCCTTGCACATCACACTCTTTTTCTTTGAAGGGAATCCCATTTTCCCACCTGCATCCATCATTCATCTGTCATTCCATTCAACTGGTGAGGTTTTTAACTGGAAGATTTTTTTTTAATCTTTCTTAGCTAACTTTGTCTCTTGAGGTCTTTGCTCTGAATGCAGGTTTAAAGCTCAGCTCATTTTCTTGTCCCCAGTCCATCGTCTTGGGAGTAGCAATTAACACAGGTGCAGGATTTTGCTTTTAACATATTAAAAGATAAAGCCAGGCTGCGTGGGTTGGTCTGAGCCTCCTTTTGATTTTATAGGAGGTACACTGCAGTATCCTTTTGCACAACCCGAGCAACATAATTTAGGTATGATTTAAGGAGGAAGCTTCAAGGTGCTGCTGCTTCAGGTTTGAAGAGTGACCCATAAGCAGGAGCATGACCTCTTCTCAAACACCCCTTGGAGCCGCAGATGTACTCTGCTCAAATCTCACCTCCCTCTTCTGATGTAGGTGATGAAAGTGCTTCTGAAGAGGAACAAAGACCTGTGTTATCACAAAGCGTAGCATTTCCCCGTTGCATTTGAATTGAGTACATTGCTTTTCCAGTTTTGCTAAGATTACACCAAAATGTAATTACCTTAACACTATTCACCTGGGAACCCTGAATGCTAAGCCAGCTGCCCTGGAAGAGGGAAGCTTCCAAATGACAGAGATGCCTTTCCTCTGAATCTAGAATTCTGCCTGGTTTCATCAGTTATAATCAACCGAGGCAGCATCGGAAAGCAGTGTGTATTTTTACTCTGCTCTAGAACCCCATATTTGCTCCATGTGGGAGCACATGGGTACTTATTTTATAGTTTAGGGTTTTGTGGACTTAATGTTCTCCTTCCCACTTTTTCCCTATTTAGTCTGCCCAGAGGCCTTGTGAATACTCATGTATTTTCTGCAAATAAAATTCAGTTTAGGGCCAGCTTTATTTTAAAATATTAGTTGAGCCAAGTAATGTAAGCTTGGGCCTGAAGTAGAACTTAAATTTGGGTTAATATCCCCAGGCTGGTGCTCCAGGCTTCAGGTACTTTTGAAATCAGGATAAAATTTCAGGCCAGGCACACAAGAGAAGTAATGCTTTTCTTTTTCTGAGTTTTTCAATTAAGAAGTAAAATTAGAGTAGCTGTAATTCTAATTTTTTAGCCTCAAGCTTGTCATCTAAATAACTATTATCTACAGGAAAGTTGTGTGTTTTAGAAAAAAAAATCAGTACTTTGTATAGCTTTTTCTTCATTCTTTTTAATTGAGGTACAGTTGATTTACAATATTATATTAGTCTCAGGTGTATGATACAGTGATTCAAAAATTTTATAGATTATATGCCATTTATAGTAAAAAATACTGGCTGTAGTCCCTGCGCTGTGTAATATATCCTTGTTGCTTATTGATTTTATACATAATAGCTGGTATTTATTAGCTCCCTTCACCTATATTCTCCTCCCCTACTTCCTCTGCCCACTTGTACCCACTAGCTTCTTTTCTGTATCTATGAGTCTATTTCTTTTTTGTTATGTTTGTTGGCTTGTTTTGTCTTTTAGATTCCGTACATAAGTAATATACAGTATATGCCTTTTTCAGTATGACTTATTTCACTAAGTATAATACCCTCCAAGTTCATCCATGTCATTGCAAATGGCAGAATTCCACTCCTTTTTACAACTGAGTAGAATTCCATTGTGTGTGTGTGTGTGTGTGTGTGTGTGTGTGATTTCCAGGTGTCACTAGTAAAGAACCCATCTGCCAATGTATGAGACATAAGAGACGTGGGTTCAGTCCCTGGGTCAGGAAGATCCCCCACAGGAAGGCATGGAAACCCACTCTGATATTCTTGCCTGGAGAATCTCATGGACAGAGGAGCCTGGTGGGCTCCAGTCCATAGGGTCACAAAGAGTCAGACACAACTGAAGTGACTTAGCATGCACTCATGCATATACGTGTACACACACACATATCACATCTTCATTCATCTGTTGATGGACACTTCTGTTGTTTCCATATCTTGGTTACTGTGAATAATGCTTACATGAACATAAGGATGCCTATATCTTTTTGAGTTCATGTTTTCATTTTCTTCAGATATATATCCAGGAGTAGAATTGTTGGATCACATGGTAATTCTAGTTTTAGTTTTTGAGGACCAACCACCCATACTGTTTTCACAGTGGGTGTACCATTTTACATTTCCAACAACGTACAAGAGTTCCTTTATGTGGCTTGCTCTTTAAAAAGCAAAAATACTTTCTACTTGAAGTTGGCAAGAGGGACAGTGAAAATAGAGAATGATGAGAAAAAGAATATAAAATAAGAATTACAATAAAAAATTATATATTATTAACAAATTTTAGAGATTGATGCATGTAATGCAAATAGCACAGTACCAGTCATATTAGTTCTAGACAGAAAGAGAAAGAAGAGAACTGAGGTACTTGCCATCACCTTCATCTTCTTTATAATTGTATATCCAATTATGATGCAGGATATTACTTAAAATACAGTATATCTTACTTCATTTGAAGCTAATAACATCTCTGAGTAGAAAGCTAGGATAGCAAGTGATAGCATTTGTATTACAGTTAATATTGGCTGAGGTCAACAAAATCCTTATTGGGTCAAGCTCAACACTAGGCGCTGAAAATGCAGTGATGAGAGGGAAAATGCCCAGTTCTGGGTTGAGAAGACAGCATGAAATGTATATGCCTCAAATCTCACTCAAACTGTAGCAAAGAATTTGTTTTCTAGAAACAAACACAAAGTCATTAAAATATAGAGCCTTATAGAGAAGATATGAGCAATAAAGTGTTGGGGTCATAAAGAATGCATCCAGTAGTAAGTGACCTAGAAGAAAGCCAAATATCAAGCTGATGGTAGAGAGCCTGAGATCCACCACTGATATTCTAAATGACTGAAAAGTCATATGAATATTCAAATGACATATAGTCATAGACTGAAATGAGAAGAGGGAGAACACATCAGTTTCTACAGAACAAAGAAGTGTCCTGCCCCTGGGGCATAGATGGGGAGTTCTCACACAGTAGCTCCCAAAACAACTTGAGCTCTCCCTAAGCTTATTGTGCTGAAGGATTCCCATGGCTCTAGCTGCCCGCCCAATCCTAGAAATGAGGAGGGAGGGCGCCAGAGAGACCAAAAATCTCTCTCTCCTGAGGAAGGTTGCTGAGCGCTTTAGGGAAGGGGTTAGATCCATCTCCACTCCCACTCTCACACCACCAACAGCCCTGCCCAGAGACTAGAAGTTTATTCTCCAGAGAAAGTAAAGTAGAACAGATGGATGCCACACCAAAAAGAGAAATTCAGTGGCCACATGTGTGTTGATGCTAAGTGAAGAAGCCCCTAGCCTGTAAAAAACAATATTAAAAAATAAATAAATAAACAAAGAACAATTTTGTATAAAAATATTGTATTTAAGGCTGTATAATATTCCATTGTATATATTGTATAGGAATCTGTAATATTAGGTCCATGAATCAAGGTAAAGTGGAAGTGGTCAAGTGGAAGGCAGCAAGATTGAACATTCAATCTTAGGAATCTGTGAGCTAAAATGGATGGGAATGGGTAAATTATTTCAGATGACCATTATATCTATTACTGTGGGCAAGAATTGCAGAGGAAAAAAATGGAGTAGCCCTCATAGTCAACAAAAGGTTCTGAAATGCAGTACTTTGGTGCAATCTCAGAAACAACAGAATGATCTCTGTTCATTTCCAAGGCTACTCAACATCACAGTAATCCAACTCTATGCCCCAACCACTGATGCTGAAGAAGCTAATGTTGGTCAGTTCTATGAAGACCTACAACATCTTCTAAATCTAATAGCAAATATATATATATATATATATATATATATATATATATATATCCTTTTCGTCACAGAGGATTGGAATGCAAAAGTAGAAAGTCAAGAGATACCCAGAATAACAGGCAAGTTGGGCCTGTTACAAAATACAGGTCAAAATAAAGAACAAAATAAAGCAAAAGTTAACAGAGTTTTTTCAAGAGAACACCCTGATCATAGCAAACAAGCTTTTCCAACAACCCAAGAGACAGCTCTACACATAGATATCACCAGATGGTCAATACCAACATCTGATTGATTATGTTCTTTGCAGCTAATGATGGAGAAGCTCTATACAGTCAGCAAAAACAAGACCTGGAGCTGATTGTGGCTCAGATAATGAGCTTCTTATTGCAAAATTCAGGCTTAAGTTGAAGAAAGTAGGGAAAATCACTAGGCCATTCAGGTATGATCTAAATGAAGTCCCTTATGATTATACAATGGAAGTAACAAATGGATTCATGGGATTAGATCTCATAGACAGAGTGCCTGAGGAGCTACAGATGAAGATTTGTAACATTGTACATGAGACGGTGACCAAAAAGAAAAAAGAAATGCAACAAGGCAAAGTGGTTGTCTGAGGAGGCTTTATGAAAACTGAGGAAAGAAGAGAAGCAAAAGGCAAGGGAGAAAAGGAAAGATATACCCAACTGAATGCATAGATCTAGAGAATAGCAAAGAGAGATAAAAAGACCTTCTCCAAAGAGCAATGCAAGGAAATAGAGAAAACAATAGAATGGGAAGGACCAGAGATCTCTTCAAGAAAATTGGAAATATTGAGGGAAGATTTCATGCAAGGATGTGCATGATAAAAGACAGAAATGCTTCTAAGAGAAGCAGAAGAGATTGATAGGTGAAAGAATATACAGAAGAACCACATAAAAAAGGTCCTAGTGATCCAGAAAACCGTGATGTTGTGGTCACTCACCTACCGATGGACATTCTAGAGTCTGAGGTCAAGTGAACCATAGGAAGCATTACAACAAACAAAGCTTGTAGAGGTGACTGAATTCCAGCTGAGCTATTTAAAAATCCTAAAAGATGATGCTGTTAAAGAGCTGCACTCAATATGTCAGCAAATTTGGAAAACTCAGTAGTGGCCACAGGACTGGAAAAGATGCTTTCATTCTCATCCCAAAGAAGGGCAATGCCAAAGAATGTTCAAACTACTCCACAACTGTGCTCATTTCACATGCTAGCAAGGTTAATCCTTCAAGCTAGGCTTCAGCAGTACATGTACTGAGAACTTCCAGATGTACAAGCTGGATTTCAAAGAGGCAGAGGAACCAGAGATCAAATTGCCAATATTCACTGAATCATGGAGAAAACAAGCGAGTTCCAGAAAAACATCTACTTCTGCTTCATCAGCTATGCTAAAACCTTTGACTGTGTGAATCAGAACAAACTGAAATATTCTTAAAGCGATTGGGAATACCAGACCTCCTGAGAAACCTGTTTGTGAGTCAAGAAGCAACAGTTAAAACCAGACATGGAAAGACCAACTGGTTCAAAACTGGGAGAGGAGTACAACAAGGCTGTACATTGTCATCCTGCTTGTTTAATTTATATACAGAGTATATCATGTGACATTCCATGCTGAATGAATAGCAAGCTAGAATCAAGATTGCCGGGAGAAACAGCTACAACTTCAGATGATGCAGATGATGCCACTAAAATGGCATAAAGTGAAGAGAAACATGGCAAATAGAAGGGAGAAAAGTAGACACAGTGACAGATGTTATTTTCTTGGGCTCCAAAATCCCTGCGGATGGTGACTGCGGTCATGAAATTAAAAGATGTTTGCACCTTGAAGACAAAGCTATGACAAACCTACTTATTGTTGTTCAGATGCTAAGTTGTGTCCAACTCTTCACAGGTTCATGGACTGCAGCACCCTAGACTCCTCCATCCTCCACTGTCTCCCAGAGCTTACTCAACTCATGTCCATTGAGTCAATGCCATCCAACCATCTCATCCTCTGTCGTCCCCTTCTCCCACCTTCAATCTTTCCCAGCATCAGGGTCTTTTCCAAAGAGTTGGCTCTTTGCATCAGGTGGCCAAAGTATTGGAGCTTCTGCTACCGCATCAGTCCTTCCAATGAATATTCAGGCTTCATTTCCTTTAGGATGGACTGGTTTGATCTCCTTGTAGTCCAACAGACTCTCAAGAATCTTCTTCAGCACACAATTCAGAAGATCAATTCTTTAATGTTCAGTCTTCCTTATGGCCCAACTCTCACATCTGTACATAACTACAGGAAAAACCTTAGCTTTGACTATGCAGATCTTTGTCAGCAAAGTGATGTCTCTAGTCTCTGCTTTTTAATATGCTGTCTAGGTTCGTCATAGCTTTTTCTTCAAAGGAACAAGTGTCTTTTAATTTCATGGCTGCAGTCACCATCTGCAGTGTTTTGGAAATCCAAGAAAATAAAATCTGTCACTTATTCCATTTTTTCCCTCCTATTTGCCATGATGTGATAAGACCTGCTGCCATGATCTTCGTTTTTTGAATGTTGTGTCTCAAACCAGCTTTTTCACTCTCTTCTTTCACCCTTGTCAAGAGGCTCTTTAGTTCCTCTCGTTCTATCCCATTAGAGTAGTATCATGTGCATAACTGAGGTTGTTGATATTTCTCCCAGAAACTTGACTGATTACAAACCTAAACAGTGTATTAAAAAGCAGAGACATCACTTTGCCATCAAAGGTCCATATAACCAAAGCTTTAGTTTTTCCAGTAGGCATGTATGGATGTGAGAGTTGGACCATAGAGTAGGGTGGAAGCATATAGACTACCATATGTAAAACAGATAGCCAATTAAAATTTGCCATATGACTCGAGAAGTTCAAACCAGGGCTCTGTAACAGCCTAGAGGGGTGGGATTGGGGGGGGAGGTGGGAGAGAGGTTCAGGAGGGAGGGGACATATGTACACCCATGGCTAATTCATGTTGACATATGCAGAAGTCAAACCAGCACTGTAAAGCAGTCATCAATCAATTAAAAATAAATAAATATAATTTTTAAAAAAAGAAGGCTGAGCACCGAAGGAATGACCGTTTTGAACTATGGTGCTCGAGAAGACTTTGAGGGTCTCTTGCATTGCTAGGAGATTAAGCCAGTCAATCCTAAAGGAAATCAACCCTGCATAGTCATTGGAAGGTCTGTTGCTGAAGCTCCAACTCTCTGGCCACCCGATGTGAGGAGCTGACTCATTGGAAAAGACCATGAGCCTGGGCAAGACTGAAGGCAAAAGAAGAAGGGGACGGCAGAGGTGAGAGGGTTAGATGGCATCACTGACTTGGTGGATAAGAATTTCAGCAAATTCTAGGAGATAGTGGAAGATGGAGGGCCTGGCGCACTGCATTCCCTGGGGTCACAAAGAATCAAACATGATTTAGTGAATGAACTACAATAGCATCTCTATATACAGCATGCTGCAGTCACGGGATCGCAAAGAGCTGGACACGACTGGGTGGCTGAGCAACATGTATATGTATACATGTATGTAAATACACATTCTGTTTTCAGATTCTTTTCCATTATAAGTTATTGTAAGATGTTGAGTATGGTTCCTTATGCTATTCAGTGGGTTCTTGTTGTCTACCTGTTTTATGTGTAGTAGTGAGTATGTACTGTAAGTACTGATTCGTCTCTCCCCCAGCCCCCACTATCCCCTTTGGTAACCACAGATTTGTTCTGTGTGTCTGTGAGCCTATTCTGTCTTATAAACAAGTTCATTTGTATCATTTTTTTCAGATTCTACCTATAAGTGATATTATATTGTCTTTCTCATTTCACTTACATGATAATCTTTAGGTCCATCTATGTTGCTGAAAATGACATTATTTCATTCTTTTTAAGGTTATATAATATTCCATTGTATATATATGTACTGTCTTCTTTATCCATTCATCTTTTTTAAATTAATTAATTAATTTTAGTTAGAGAATAATTACTTTACAATATTGTAATGGTTTTTGCCATGCATCAGTGTGGACTGGCCACAGGTATACATGTGTCCCCCCCATTCCTGAACCACCCCCTGCCACCTCCCTCCCCACCCCATCCCTCTGGGTTGTCCCAGAGCACCAGCTTTGGGTGCCCTGCTTCAAGCATCGAACTTGCACTGGTCATCTATTAGCAGATGAATGGATAAGGAAGTTGTGGTACATATATACTATGGAATATTATTCAGCTATAAAAAGGAATGCACTAGAGTCTGTTCTAATGAGGTGGATGAACCTGGAGCCTATTATACAGAGTGAAGTAAGTCAGAAAGAGAAAGACAAATACTACATATTAATGCATATATATGGAATTTAGAAAGATGATACCAATGGTCCTACATGCAGGGCAGCAAAGGAGACACAGAGGTAAAGAACAGAATTTTGGACTCAGAGGGAGAAGGTGAGGGTGGGATGATTTGAGAGAATAGCATTGAGACATGTACATTACCATGTGTAAAATAGATATCCATTCATCTCTTGATGGACATTTGGCTATTTCCATCTTGACTATTGCGAACAGTGCTACTGTGAACATTGTGGTGCATGTATCTTTTCAAACTAAAATTTTCATCTTTTCTGAATATGTGCCCAGGAGTGTGATTGCTGGATCTTAAGGTAACTCTATTTTCAGTTTTTTAAGGAACCTCTATACCTTTCTCCGTAGTGGCTGCACCAATTTGTACTCCCACGAACTGTGTGGGAGGGTTCCCTTTTCTCCACACTCTCTTCAGCATTTACTATTTGTAGACACTTTAAGGATGACCATTCTGATGTAAAGTTAGCAGTAGGTTGTAAGGTTAACAGTAGGAATGCAATAGAATTTATTGTAAGTGGTGGGGGGAAGAATAGGGGGAAGGACGAGTCATGATCTTATTCTACAGGAGACTTCAACAGAATAAATAGAGCAGATGGAGAATAATTCATAGGATGGATCAGTTAGTTATGTCCCTCTACTCTGGGAAAAGCCACAACTCTTGGATACAGCTGAATAACTCCTTCACCTTCACAGAGGTTCAGAGGTGACTTATAGCAGCATAAAGACATAAAGAGTAGTCACACTCTTGGTGGTGGCGGCTGCAGAAATATGCATCATCTTAATATGAGGCAGCAATGTGTGTCCTGCTTATCTTCATATTAGAAATCACAACATCTGGAGAAATACCCTCTATTTCTCTAGAGCAGTAGAGCATGTGCAAAAAAGCACAGCTTTGAAGCAAGACAGAACTGAAGGCAATCAGTTCCTAGAGTTACTGCATGACCTTGGGAAAATTATTTAACCTCTCTCTGCCTCTGCTTTCAACTTTAGAATGATAATGATAGCACCTATCCAGCAGGAGTTCTAAAACAATAAAACAATTTACGTTAACACCTTGGTGTAGAGTAAGCATTCAACATAGGGAGCTGTCCTTATTTCAGTTAGACTGGAATAAAAGTTCTCTGAGATTGAGCATCTTGTTTGCTTCGTTCTCCAGGACTTAAAACAGCGTATCGTATCATAGCATATCATAGGAAGTCAATATTCGGTAAAGGAGTGAACTTTTATTTCAAAAGGAACATCATTTAGTTTAAACACTGCACTTGGGGCCATCAGCTTCCTCCAAGAACAAGACTGGTTATCTGCAGAAAAACACCTCGCCCAATCATAGAATGCCTCACCTCTAATATTCCATTAACTTTGAGGGCCTCTGACTTTCAGCATTATAAGAGCTGAGGTTGTAATGAAAAGGTCACAAAACTCCAACTCAAACATGTCCCAATACACCTTGAGGCTTTGCTGTTGTCTACATTTGATTCATGTAGTCTCCAAAGATGTCTCTATGATATTTAGTCATCATCCTTTCCCATCATGCTGTGCTGTGCTTAGTCGCTCAGCCATGTTCAACTCTCTGGGACTCCATGAACTGTAGCCCGCCAGGCTCCTCTGTCCGTGCGGATTCTCTGGGCAAGAATACTGGAGTGGGTAGCCATTTCCTTCTCCAGGGGATCTTCCCAACCCCAGAGATTGAACCCAGGTCTCCCTCATTGCAGGCAGATTCTTTACTGTCTGAGCCAACAAGAAAGCCCAAGAATATTAGAGTTGGTAGCCCATCCTGTCTCCAGGGGATCTTCCTGACCCCGGAATCAAACTGGGATCTCCTGCATTGCAGGCAGATTCTTTACCATCTGAGATACCAGGGAAACCCATCCGTTCTCATTAGAAAGTGTTTTTATCATCAATATTAAGATATACAGTGACTTATATAATTGTACAATCCGAGCATTTTTGTTCATTCTAAAATGCATTATCCTCCATATCTCCTGTTTAGATTGCAGATGTCTCTGCAAAAAGAGTTTCCTTTATGACGAGGAAACCATTCAAGATGGTCGAGAAACTTGAAATGAGTGAAAAACATTTTTCTCTGAAACAGTTGCTTTATTACCCCACCCACAAAATCAGATTATAATAAGGAAAAGACAAAAGCAGCTTAGCTACTTTCAAACTCCTTCCCCCCGTCTGTATTTCTTCCTTTTAAATGTACTTTTTCTGCTGTCCAAGACCATCTGGAGAACATAAACAACCATTTGAGAACCCAGATGCCCAGCCGCTGAGAATTCCCTAATTGAGTTATGCTGCAGTCAGCTGCGCTGAGCCACACCCAGAGTCCTGGCATGCTCCACACACTGCTGTAGAAGTCACAAAGATTCTGAGGTTTCCAACTGGGAGGTGTGCTGCTTCAGGAAATATCTGTTCTGCCCTCCCTGCAATTTCCCATTTACTGGCATTTTTCACTGATCTTGGAAAACACATGGCCAGCATCTGTCTGTGAATAACTATTTGTCATTGTATAAAACATCTATGAAATGTTCTGCTTCTAGAGATTTCTGCAAAACAAAACACAAGCTATGCCTTTTTGGAGGAATTATTTCTCTGAGCCAAGCTATAGAGCAACTACGATACTGGAATGAAAGATATACATATCTTGATTGTGCCAAAAATAGAAATGTCCCTTTAAATAAACCTAAATGCTGAAATAATTATTTCCATTTTTATAATGGTCTTTTGCTACTGTTGTTATTCACAAGGAAAATTCTTAGGCCTGTACCAATAAATCTTCACACTAATTCTTAGATTTGGGCATTATTATCCTATTTTTGCCTGTGATGCAGGAGACCAGGGCTTGATCCCTGCATCAGGAATATCCTCTGGGGAAGGGAATGGCAATCCACTCCAATATTCTTGCCTGGAGAATTCCATTGACAGAGAAGCCTGGCGGGCTACAGTTCATGGGGTCGTGAAGAGTTGGACACGACTGAGCGACTAACACACACAATCTACTTTTGTGTTGAAGAAGTTGAAGAAGCAACATGAGGGTTGAGTGAATGATTCTATAATTAAAATATTCTAAATCTGAATTTATGATTTACTCTTCTTAAATTGAAACCACACAACACTCTCTCAAACATTTGCTTTTTTTTTTTAATTCATCCACTAATTTAACTAACATGTTCTACAGATTGATATTAATGGAATCAAACTTTCCAAACTTTCTTAATGGCTGTGATTGCAACAGTTGAATTCTCAATATTTCACCTGTGATCAACTTTGATGGTAAGGATAAATAGTAACAATTACATCATCAATGATAATTTGGAAATAGAATAGTCTTACCTATATCCAAGGAAATGTCTTATTAGGGCAGATTTCATCCTAGCATCACTCACAAATATTTTTTCTTTCACTTCATTCAGTAAGCATTATTAAGTGTTTAATAGGTGCTTGATGCTGCAACTAGAGGTCCATATGAAATAAATGACCTGGCCTTTCTATCAGAATTTGTTGGAGTCTCACTGTGACACTATGATTTGTAATAAGAAATATATATTTGGTCTTAGATCACTGTTTCTGGCACATAACTCCTAAAACCTATATAAGATATATTAGTTATTTCCCATATAAGAAACATAGAAGCTTTTTTTTTTAAATAATATTTGGCCTTTCGCCATTGCTTTCTGAAACAACTACAGAGTCAAAAAGACAAAAGTTCTGTCTTGAAGCCTCCTTCAAATACAACTGAGTTTATGTTAATGAGATGACTCTTGGGAAGCAAGAAAGGAGGGAAACTGATTGCCAAAGGAATATCATGATTAGAGGGCTGGAATTTTCCATTCCATGCCCTAAACTCAGACCAAGGGAGAGGGGCTGGAGGTTGAATCAGTTGTCATGACTAATGACTGAATCAATCATGCTTTGATAATGGAGCCTCCATTTTTATGGGGATTTGGCCAACACCTGGGTTGGTGGGCACGTGGCAATCCTCGAGGAATGGCACCTGGAGAAGGCGCAGGAGTTCTGCTCGCAGCCTTCTGAATATCACGCCCTGTGCATTTCTTCTGTCTGACTCTTCCCGAGTTATATCCTTTGATAATGATCAAACCTGAGGGTGGTTGTGGGACACTCCAATTAATAGCTGGTAGATCAGAAGCATAGGTAATTATCTGGACTTGTTATTGGCACCAGAGGTTGGGGGGACTGGATACTTAACCTGTGGGATCTGACTCTTATTTCCAAGAAGACAGTGTCAGATTTGAGTTAAATCATAGGGCATCTAGTCAGCATTGGCTAAGAACTGGAGAATTTTTTGGTGGTACTGGAAAACACACATCAGATGAGTATAAAAAACATATATAAGAAATCTAGGTAATGCAAATCCTATAATAAGGTGTCAGGGGTCAGAAGTGGAAGCAACCCCCTGTCTAAACAGTTGGGAAGTCTTCACAGAGAAGGTAATCCCTGAATGATCTCTTATTGAATAAGTCAGAATTTTACACATTAAGCAAGGTTGAAAAGATAGAAAAAAAAAAAATGTACACAAAAGTGTAGGGATAGACACCTAATATTTAAGGCAGGGGGAGAAGTCTGGTTGGAAGAAAGATGTTGGGGGATCACCTAGAGGTTATGTTCTATGCTGTGAAGGTTGGATGATCCTAGGTAAATCAGATCCTAGGTAAATCAACCTATGCTGCGCTGTGCTTAATCGCTCAATTGTGTCCAACTTTTTGCAAACCCATGGACTGTAGCCCACCAAGGTCCTCTGTCCATGGGATTTTCCAGGCAAGAATACTGGAGTGGGTTGCCATACTCTCCTCCGGGGCATCTTCCTGACCCAGGATTCGAACCGAGGTCTCCCGTATTGCAGGCAGATTCTTTACCATCTGAGCCACCAGGGGAGACCAAGTCAACCTAATGGAAGGTTAAAACAGAGGAGTGACATGATTAAATGTGCTGTTTCAGAGGGATAACCTGTGCCAGAAGGAAGGTAAAGCAAAGATAGAAATGAGGTGGCCGGTGGACATACAGATGACGAACTTGAGAAACCACTCTAGATACGGCTTTAGTAGTCATCATCAGATAAATAAAGAAGTGCAATTGGTTCTCATTATTCATGGTTATTTTGGTCAATAAAGTCACCACAGACACTAAATGAACAAATATTGAGATAATGTTCCTAGGGGAAATAAATGATTAGGTTAGTTTGAGTCTCTTGTCATAATGTTTTTGTCAATTAATCAATACATAACCCTGTTTAATGTTATTTTTCAGTCTGTAAGTTTTGTCCAACTCTTTGTAGCTCCATGGTCTACAGCACACCAGGCTCCTCTGTCCTTTGCCATCTCCTGGAGTTTCTCAGATTCATATACATTGAGTCGATGATGCTATCTAATCATCTCATCCTCTGCTTTTGTCTTCAGTCTTTCCCAGCATCAGGGTCTTTTCCAATGAGCTGGCTCCTCACAACAGGTGGCCAAAGTATTGGAGCATCAGAGTCAGCATCACTCTTTCCAATGAATATTCAGGGTTGATTTCCTTTAGGATTAACTGGTTTGATCTTCTTTCAGTCCAAGGGACTGTCAAGAATTTTCTCCAGCACCACATATTGAAAGCATCGATTCTTCGGCACTTAGCATTCTTTACAGACCAACTCTTATATTCATACATGACTACTAGAAAAACAATAGCTTTGACTATACAGACCTCTGTAGACATCAAAGAGATGTCTCTGCTTTTTAACACACTGTCAAGGTTTGTCATGGCTTTCCTTCCAAGGAGCAAGCATATTTTTAATTTCATTGTTTTTATGTGTTTTTCTGTGGAAAACACCTTATTTAATATATATTGATGATTTATTAACATTGAATGGCAACAGCACTGTAAGTCATGCCTGAGTGAAGATTATCTAACACACATATTGATATTTTCTCTGCAAGACACATCACAGCCTTCCTGTGCTTAGGAACGCTACACAGAACTTTAGCATCATGCTTGAGACCATTATAAGTAGTGAAATCGCCAAAAAAAAAAAAAAAAAAAAAAAACCATACACAAAATTCAAAGAACATGGCACTAAAAATACTTGCATGCAGTATGAGAATGAATCAAGAAGGCAAGGCACCACTATGAACACTGACATGAGATGACTCAAATTTTGCCCCTCTGTGCCTGTCTGTGATCAGTCCTCAAAGTACCACTTGTACTCCTCTGGGGATTATAAATAACTTTTGGTGGGCAGGTGAATTTGCAAATATGTAATCAGCATATAATTAACTGGACTTTAAATCATTCAAGAGGACAAGAGAGCTGGAGATATAAGTAGAGTGAGACCCCCAGAGAAAAGGAAGGAAGAGGAGCTTGTGAATGTTCAGGAGCAGAGAGAGATGAGGAAGCCAGAGTCTTTGAGGCCAAGGAAGGGGAAGGATCTGAGAAGTAGGATGTGTTCAGTAACGTGCAGGGCCACAGACTCCACAGTGAGGCAGGAAAATAGGGTTTAGATGTGTCTGTTCTACCATGATGACTTCAGTGGGAGTGGTTTCCGTTGTGTGGACAGTGACCACTAAAGTAACTGGATTCCTGCATGGTGCTAGTCAGAGAAGGAGTGGGGAGGCTCTCAAGAGGTTTTCTGAACCTGGAGAAACAAGACAGGCCAAAGTCATTCACTTATTCAACAAATATATATTGAACCCCACTATGTACCAGACATTAATTACTGAAGCACTGGACACAGAATCATATACAAAGTAGGCAAAGCTTTTGTTTGCCTGGGGTCCCCATTTAATGGATAAATAAATAGATCCTCATATTATGTCAGATCCTGAAAAGGCTATGACGAAAAGTAGAGCAATATAAATGGAAACATATGATGGAAGTTGCTGTTTTAGCTAATATGGTGAGGGATAAAAGTTGGACAGAAACTCAAGGAAGCATGGGAACAAGTCATAGGCATATCTTGACAAGCGGCCTCCCTGAGAAAAACAACTTTAAGTAAAAAACCCCTCCCTCCTGCCAGGACTTGCTGATTTATGTTCCAGAAACAACCAGGTCGCCAGAGCGGAAAAGTTGAGCGAAGTGGCAGGAGACACTGTCAAAGGACTTGAACTATAGTGTCTTAGTTAGCATGAGCTGCAGTAACAGCATTCTGTAGCTGGGAGGCTTAAACAACAGACACTTACTTCTCCTATTTTGGAGGCTGGGAAGCCCGCAGTCAAGGTGCAAGCAGATTTGGTTTCCAGTGAGAGCCCACCACCTGCCTTATAGACAAGTACTGGGGTCAAACGTGGTCTTTCCTTGGTATGTGTGCATGGAGAAATCTCTCTCTCCCTCTCTTATTCTCAGTCTCTATTTATAATTAGGGCACTAATCCCATTATGAGGAGCCCACCTTCATGACTTAACCTAAACCTAAAGTGAAGTGAAAGTTGCTTAGTCCTGTCCGACTGTTTGCGACCCCATGGACTGTAGCCCTCCAGGCTCCTCTGTCCATGGGATAATTCTCCAGGCAATAATACTGGAGTGGGTAGCCATTTCCTTCTCCAGGAGATCTCCCTGACCCAGGGATCGAACCCAAGTCTCCTGCATTGCAGGCAGACCCTTTACCGACTGAGCTACAAGGGAAGAAGGAACACCCAGAGGCCCCACTTCCAAATACTATCACATTAAGGTTAGGCCTTCAACATATGAATTCTAGGGGGAAGCAAACATTCAGTCATTAACATACAGCAGTCCAAAGTAGGACAGGAATAGCTGCCATGGTTGGGGAGGTTTCACGGGACCAGTTAAACTCGAGTCAAACTTTATTAGAAAAAATTAAGTTATGTGCACAGAAGTGGAAGGACAAATAATTTGTGTGTAAGGGTAGGGGTGAGGGAGAATAGCTAAAAGAACACAAGCAAAGGCAAAAAGACACAGAAAGCCAATCTGGCTGGCAGGGAAAATCAGTGTAAAGGTGATTGGGGACAAGACTTCAGAGGTCAGGTAATCTGAAAACAGGAAAGCTTGAAAGCCAAACTAATGGGGAGCCATGGACATTTCTGAATAGCCCCATGTTAAATAACCAGGTGTTTTGGAACGTTGAAGATGACAGTGACATATGTCGAGGATGAATGGAAGAGAAAATATCCAGAAGCAGGGAAGCAAATTAAGAGACAATTACAGTAGCCCAGCTGGTCTATGATAAGGTCTATGAGTAAGATTCTTGCTCCTGGAGTATAAAGACAGCAACAAACTTTGTGAGAGGGCAATGGTCAAGGTTTAGAGACTTAGCAGTGGGAAGGAAACACTTAAGGATCCTGACACCCTTGGCAGAAGAAAAAGAAAAACTTCAGGAGAAGACTTGGTTTAGGGGTTGGGTGAAGAGAGAGGTTATTGTCATATGAGATGGAGCCATACCACAGTGTTTGAAGATAGGAGACAGGGGTCTTAAGACAGGGTAAAAGTCCTGTCTGATTCATTTTGAGTTATCAACACCCTAAACATGGGGCTTCCCCGGTGGTACTAGTGGTAAAGAACCCACCTGCCAATGCAGGAGACTTCAGAGATGTGGATTCGAGACCCAGGTCAGGAAGTTCTCCTAGAGGAGGGCATGACAACCAGTCCCAGTATGCTTGCCTGGAGAATCCCCATGAACAGAGGAGCCTGGAGGGCTGTAGTCCATAGGATCGCAAAGAACTGAACACAACTGAAGCAGCTTAGCAGCATGCACCAGTCTACACACAGTATCTGAAATGCTACAATAAATGACTGTGACATGAGCAGAAAGTGATTATGCCGTGAGCTGGAGCTCGTTTGATGGAGGAAAGCAGTAAGCAAAGCACTGAAATTTGGAATGTGACAGTAATTGGTAGAAAGAGAAAGGAAAAGAAAACAGAAGAGCAATCACAAAAAAGTCTAGAAATTTCACCAAATTATGCTAAGCTCCTTAGAGAATAGAACCAAGTGGATAGGAATTCCCAGTGGAAATTCAAGGCTTGGAAGCATAGAGGCTATAACTGGGCCCACAGGGAAAACATACTGTTCACCGCCTTGTGGTTTAGGTCCCATTAGAATAATGTAAGTAGATGTCACTTTGGGAAAAGAAGAATCCCTGCAGTTCTCAGAAACAGGTGAAAGGGGTGCATTTTTCTTAAGGAGATCGTCCCTAAATAGCATCAGAAGAACTGCAAGCTTTCTGCCCCGCCTCCCTCCACGGATGCAGGGAGAATTTTACACTGCTCTCGCACAGCTTTATTTAGGACTGGAGGAAAGCCAACTGTCTATTGTTCAAGTTCACATTTTAGTTGATGATGGAAATTCACACATTCTGTATGAGGCCATCCTGAGGAGCAGTCCTCAGCTTGGGACTTTGGCAAAAATACTATATTCTAGGACAAACATGCTTTCCAGAGAGGCAAAGATTTTTCAAAACAAACAAACAAATCAGCCAGCCAGAAAATGGATCTTTGTTTTAAGTGTTTACCGCAGGGAAGATAGCTGCTGAAAAGTTTGAGAGTAGTAATAAGCATAATTTCTTCCATTGATTATTTTGTATTAAAGACAAAGCCCACCACACTGCCCTGACATTTTTCTGTGATTGTTGAGGAAGACTTACTTTACTCTTCATAAGCCATGATTTCTTTAAAAAAAAAAAAAAAAAAATCTGAATCTTGAAAAGGAAAAGGAAAATCTCCAGTATCAAAGTGTATAAAAAAATCTTGAAAGTTCGACATGAATTGAGGGAGGGAAACTAGCAGGTCTGGAACCTTTGACATGTACTTAACCTTACCTAGCTTTGTAAAGTTATTATCTCTAGGATTGGCAAAGATAAAGTAAAATGTTGTACATTGTCACCTCCAAAAGAAAAACAACCCTACCCATCCCATCTACATAGACAGCTAGCCACTCTGTGTAAATCACTCTGGTTCAAGTCTTTGTGAGCATTTATTACTACCAATACGTGTTTACTGACTTACTGTTTACTGTCTGCTTTGCTTGAGCTTATTACTGCAGTCTCCAAGAAACTTCTCCTTGTTCACCTCTCCACTCCTAATTGTGTTTCAGCCACATGTTCCAGGAAACAGACTCACTCAGAAGGACAATGCAGATAGTGGAGTGCAGTTTATTACACCGGCGGGCCCGAGGCAGAGTCTTCTCTTAGCCAAGGGCCCCGACCAGATTTTGTGAAAACCTTGTATACCCTAAGTGTATAAGGTTCCCTGAAACTAGTCTGAACAAAGGACAAAGAAAGATTCAAAGTTAACCCGTGATCATATGCCTTAAGCCTAGGTATTCAACAGTGGACAATTATCCATAGGCCTGTGGTCATACCCCAATAAGCATAATAGAATGTCTGATTCTAGTTGGTTACACAGATAATTAGGGTATTCTTTTAGGCGACAGAGAGCCTGGGGCTCTTCCTTCTAGGAACCTGGTTTTCCAGTTGGTGTATCGTTTCCATAGATACTGGGCATATAGCTCAAAGCCCACAGTCTGGCCCAAGATGGAGCCTGTTCTGTTTCTCCCTTCAATACCGTAACATTTCTGACACATAGTAAGTGCTCAATAAAAACCCATTGAATAAATGAAAATGAGTTGTTCTAAAATACTTGTTCTCTTCTTCCTCATCCATCCCAAATTCACATGGCAATTCTGTGTATATAACTTATACACATAGAAATAGATCTAAGACTTCCCTGGTAGCCCAGTGGTTGAGAATCCACCTGCCAATGCAGGGAATACCGGTTCAGTCTCTGGTCCTGGAAGATTCCACATGCCATGGGGCAGCTGAGCTCATGCACAGCTGCTGAGCCTGCACAACAAGAGATGCCACCTCAGTGAGACGCTCACACACCGCAACTGGAGAGTAGCCCCTGCTAGCCACAACTAGAGAAAGACCTCGCGCAACAGTGAAGGCCCAAAGCAGCTGTAAGTAAATAAACAGTAAGTCAAAGAAAGAGATTAAGCCTTTCAAAAAGAGAGCCTTACATAACTTGGAGAGACAGAATGAGTATGCATGAATTATGGTTCTTGTAGCCGACACTGAATTTATCCTGTTACATTTACACTAAGAATGGCTTGAGTTGCTAAGGCAACTCTCCCCATTTATATTAAATGAGATAATATATATACCCAGCATGACTTAGGTGCTTAATACATGTTAGTTTCCTTTGAATTGTATGTACTTTTGCTATTCATCATACATTTTAGATTAGAAACCAAAAGCTTATCAGAAAAACATTCAGAGGAATCCCACAAAAACTAAATAAGAAAGAGGAGTCAGAACATTCCAGTTGACTTTAGGGTTGCTGCCTCATTTCATTAAGCATGACCTGATTTCTTTTTAGTTCTTGGAAAAGTCTATTGTCATCTTACTGCTAATGTGCTTTTAGTTCCTTCTAAGAAAAGCTCCATAGAATTCTGCCATAGATTTAAGTAAATCTTTGAGATGACAGCTCAAAGGGTATTGAATTCAAAATACTCTAATCTTTTTCCAAACTCTGCTTTGTATGTAGAGAGGGGGTGGGGGGAAGCCTTAACAGACTCTCAATTCAATATATACAATTTCCCAGCACTTCATTCCATGAAGATATTCTTACTAAAACTCAATAGCTTTTTTAATATGATACTTGTTCTAATTTCATGTAATACACTGAACTATGAGTTAGTTCAAATAAGACCTAAAATAGAATTCCATTTTCTTTGCACATACCTACTCTTAATTGCATAGAACAAGTTTATACCATGCTTGGTCAACTGAGACAAAGGTAGACAGAATAATTAAAAATAAAACAGTCAAATGTTACATTTGTAATTTCACTTTATATGGTGCTTGGAGTTTTCTTTTGTTTTATCTAACAAATCAGGTTTGGAGGAACAATGAGTTTAAAGGAATAATCTCAGTTTGAAAATGTTACACAGGTTCTTCCAAAGAAAAGATGGGACTCTGTCTCAGAGAATGAGACCTGAGTAGTGGGATTAAAGGAAATTTGCTTCCCTTTTTGGCTCATTTTAGAAGTAGCTGGAATTGTTTCCTTATCTGTAGAAGGAGTTTGTTTAGACAATCATAAAACTCCCTAATCTTTCTAAATGCCATGAGTCTGTATATGACTTCTTAATTAGTCTCAATCCGAATTGTAATACTGGTCTGGAACAACTCTTTTGAGGGATTGTAACTCTGAATCATTTCAGTATTGAGAAACATAGTTTGACACGTTCAAGGTATAAAAAGGTACTACCAAAGTGCCAAAACCATTTTCTTTAAAAAGTGAGCTCTGCTTTTCTATTAAGGAATAATTGGAGATTGAAAGAACTGAGAATTGTTATTAATTAACTACTACAGTCCGTAGGGTCACACAGAGTCAGACACAACTGAAGCGATTTAGGCACTCACATATGTGCGCATTCACTCACCAATAAATTTATATGCTGGTTTCGGGATTTATATTTCTACTTATTAAAATTATTTAATAAAACTCCATAATATTTTAAATGATATTTTAAAGTCTTTATAAGAGCTTCCCTGATAGCTCAATTGGTAAAGAATCCACCCACAATGCGGGAGACCTGAGTTTGATCCCTGGGTTGGGAAGATCCCCTGCAGAAGGGAAAGGCTACCGACTCCAGTATTCTGGCCTGGAGAATTCCACGGACTAGTCTATGGGGTAGTCTAGAGTCCGACACAACTGAGTGACTTTCACTTTCACTTTAAGGTCTTTATTGACTCCTTTTTCCAACTTCTAGTATTTAGAATGATTCTTCTTTTTAAATTTTATAAATGATTCTGCGAAGAACATCTTTCCCATGAATTTTTACTTTACATTTCCATGTGTTTCCTGGAAGACATGTTTAAGGGGCAATTTCAAAGTCTTATCTAAAAATCTATTTTTACTGCTTCTCTGTGGAATAAAGAGCATTTAATAACATACTAGAAGTGGAAAAATGTGGCATGAATTGCGAATAGATTTCTCTAGTCTAAAAGTTGCTCAGAGGTGTACCCCATCACTTGGTAAGACATGGTTGTGACTCAGACTTGTGCTTCACTCATATACCCAGAGGATACAACCCAATCCTCCTATCAGATTCATTCTCCTCTGGAGATCTGGAGATGACGAAATAAGCCTTGGTTCAAAATGTATTTTTTTAATAAACTGTGTTCTGAACAGAACTGTTGACCAAAAAAATGTATTGGAATTCTGCAGCTATGCAAAACTATGTTTTGATATATATAAATGTAAATCCACTGAATAAAGTCCTTGTGTAAATTGAATTAGGCTAGAAGCAAATAATACAGAGGCTCTAGTATACTTCTTATAAGTATACACACACACACACACACACACACACACACACACACATACACACACATATATATATGCCCTGCTTCATAGTTAATATTCAGAAAAAATCTGATGATGTTTATGCATAAAACAATTGCACAAAGTAATAATTATATTTTAAGAAAGAACTTTTGCACAATTCTTAATTGTTAATAAACATACACTGGCAATCTATTTGAACAATGATATCACAGGAAATACACCCAATTATTTCATTCAATAGATAAATCTTTCAGGGTTTTCCTTGGCCATTATATTGGCTAGTTTCCCTTGAAAACTAGAATATCACTGTGTGACCAGCAACAATAATCAATAATCATTTCAGAAAATGAGCTGTCAGAACTCATATTTCATTATCTCTCATCCTCAGTCCTATGCATTTCTATTGAAATTGCAATTAACTTTTTTAGGCCATAAGTTTTTCTGATAATAAAATAGTAAGCCCATATTAAAAACTGCAAATTATAGAAATGAATAAAGAAGAAAATAAAGTATCACCCATAATCACACAGCACAGTGATATCCTTATAAACATTGTTCCCTAATTATGTCTTGTCTTTTCTCTATAGGTTTCATTTTTACAATTCATATGTCAAAGTATCTTCTAACTCCTTCCCTGTCTATTCTTCTTTTAATACTTGTACCCATACTGTATATCTAATTTTGTGTGCTGCATTTTGCTTAACATTACTGATAATTAAAAGCATTTTTATGTCATTAAAGCAGTTTTTATTTATAATTACTACATAAATATTCTATCATACCAGTGTGCCATAATTTATTTTCTCTAATTTATAATAGTTAAAAAGATTTTATTTTTTAACGCCATGTTGCAATAAACATTCTTGTTTTCAATTTTTTCTTTTACATTTCTTATTATTTTCTAGTTATAGATTCCTATAAGTGGAATTAAGTGTCACAATGTATAAGTGTTTCAAGGCTTCTCAAACAACTGTGGTATCTACTAATTTTCCGGATTAAATTTTGATGAAAATAATGGTTATAAAATGCATATTAAAATTTAAAAAATTAAACATTAATAGAGTTGTTTATTCAGAGAAGGCATTGGCACCCCACTCCAGTACTCTTGCCTGGAGGATCCCATGGACGGAGGAGCCTGGTGGGCTGCGGTCCATGGGGTCACTAAGAGTCGAACACGACCAAGTGACTTCACTTTCACTTTTCACTTTCACACATTGGAGGAAATGGCATCCCACTCCAGTGTTCTTGCCTGGAGAATCCCAGGGACAGCGGAGCCTGGTGGGCTGCCGTCTATGGGATCACACAGAGTCGGACACAACTAAAGTGACTTAGCAGCAGCAGCAGAGTTGTTTAATAGTATATACGTTAAGGAATACAGAGATATCCAATTTATAGAAAATTTCAGGTATTCACTGAGTTTTCACTCCAATAAAATGCCTCATGAGTGATAGGTTTCATTCTATCAAGAGCTTCACATACCCATCCATGTATGGCCCAGGCTGACATAATATGTCCTATATGCAAGTCGGTTGTTTAGAGTCCCTTGAAAACTAGAAAAAGATAAAGAATATTGATATTTCTCAACATTAAACTGTTGTATTTTCATGGAAGCATCTACCATTTTGAAAAAGATATATCGGACACATTCAGTACTGAGTCAAATGTGTCAAGGTTGTTTTGTGTGTTTGCTTTAACTTCCAGTTTCCCTGTGTTTCTACTCAAGTATCCATGACCCGATCATAAAAAGGGCAGAGCAAGAGTGCATTTCTATGGCAAAGTGAGTAGGAAAGTCAAGTGGCAGTGTTTGGGAATCTGAATCAACTAGATTTTGATTTAAGTTTAAATGCTATTTTGTACAAATAGGTAGATATATCATTATCCATTTAAGAAAATTAAGTGATGCTTATCTCAAAAATTTTATTCTCCAAATAAATATCTTTTTGACTTAGTTTTGCTCATCTCATGAAAAATTTAATTGATAAAATTTCATACTTTTTTCCTTCAATAATCCTCAGCATTGTATACTGCTTAAGGGAATGGGAGTCAAGTTGAACCACCTGGGTTCAATTCTCAACTCCACCGTTTACCAGCTAGGTGGCACAGGGCAGGTCACTTACTTGCTGTTTGCCTCAGTTTTGTCATCTCTAAAACAGAGGTAATAATGATGGCTACTTCTTAGGACTCCTCTGAGAATTAAATGAGTTAAAATGAAAGTGAAAGAGGAGAGTGAAAAAGTTGGCTTAAAGCTCAACAACCAGAAAACTAAGTTCATGGCATCTGGTCCCATCACCTCATGGGAAATACAGTGGAAACAGTGTCAGACTTTATTTTTTTGGGCTCCAAAATCACTGCAGATGGTGATTGCAGCCATGAAGTTAAAACACGCTTCCTCCTTGGAAGGAAAGTTATGACGAACCTAGATAGCATATAAAAAAGCAGAGACATTATTTTGCCAACAAAGGTCCGTCTGGTCAAGGCTTTGGTTTTTCCAGTGGTCACGTATGGATGTGAGAGTTGGACTGTGAAGAAAGCTGAGCGCTGAAAAAATGATGCTTTTGAACTGTGGTGTTGGAGAAGACTCTTGAGAGTCCCTTGGACTGCAAGGAGATCCAACCAGTCCATCCTAAAGGAGATCAGTCCTGGGTGTTCATTGGAAGGACTGATGCTGAAGCTGAAACTCCAATACTTTGGCCACCTCAGGTGAAGAGTTGACTCATTGGAAAAGAGCCTGATGCTGGGAGGGATTGAGGGCAGGAGGAGAAGGGGACGACAGAGGATGAGATGGTTGGATGGCATCACCGACTCTATGGGCATGAGTTTGAGTAAACTCAACTCAGGAGTTGGTGATGGACAGGGAGGCCTGGCGTGCTGCGATTCATGGGGTCGCAAAGAGTCAGACATGACTGAGCGACTGAACTGAACTGAACTGAACCAAATACTTACAAGGCACTCTGTTTTTCTGTCACATAGCATCCAGCGCTAGCAATCATTATCAATACCATAGATATTATAAAATGCGGGTCCTAGATACACAACACTTGTGACATATACAGGATTTAAAAGTACAAAAGGTTAAGATATATAATAATATGGTGCGACATAAAGTTAGGTGTCAAGTGAATGTTATAGGTAAAAGAAATTATAAGACTGCCATGGAAGAAGAAATTAATAAAGGACAATGTTTTGTGAGTGATCTCAGAGAGAAGATAGGACCTACCTTTGAAGAAGAGGGAAGACTTGGCAGAAAGTTTGAAGGATATTTTGGACAATGGATATTTTGAGAAGCTACTGATATATTCTTGGAACAATAAATAGGCAAGTCGAGCAAATACTAAAATGGTTCATCTAGAAAGGAACTGGAAAGTGGAGGGCCCGAAATAGTAAACCACTTGAGAATTTGATTGCTTATAAACACCTGGGAACCATTGAGGATTCTGAGAAGGACAAATGAGAGTAAAAGGTAAAGGAGAATAGCTCACCACTAATTTTCAGATGATTTATATTGAGAAATAATAGAAACAAAAATAGAATTTTAAAAAATCTGATCATGAAACTATTGAAATAGTGCTGAAAAGAAAATTATGGGATATTCATATGGATAGAGATCTGCCACTAATATTCTTCCTCCCTGGTAATTCTTATCTCTTTGTGAACTTTAACATAGAAATAATCTTGACTTGTTCAGTTTAGTTAACTGAGCTTGGTTTTAATTTTTTTTTTTTTTCCTTTGCTGAAAGAAGAGTTCTAAAAACTTTGTTAAACTTCTGCTTTAATATTAGCCCTTATACAATCAAGAAAGAATAAGAGTTTAAGAGGTTTAATATAAATAATTTAAGAACTCATATATCTAACAGTATTTTATTTATAGTTCAGTGACTGTCAGCACAAATATAGTTGTATATTTAGTATACAACTATTTTCTAGATTCTTTTGTAATAGAGTCTAGAATTGTAGGAATGCTTCTGAGGCTTATAAAAATTAAGGGTTTTTTGTTTTTTTTAAATAAACAAAAGAGTTGATTATTTGGTTAGCAGATGACCCACAAGGCTAAGATCTTAGAGACTGACTATGAGTTTTCAGATGCCTTTGGGAATGAAAAATGGCTCATGCTATTAAAACACAACCAACTGAAAGCTACCTTTAGGAAAAAGTATGGAATATTTATCTTAGCAAATCTTAAAGAGACAGTAAGTGATCAACCGTCTTTTTCTAACAGAGAGGATTTGGTAGTTGGATGTGACCTTTTACAACAACTCAGAATAAACACTGGCCAACATTGCTAAACAGAAAAAGAAAATCAAGATAATTATGGCTATAAGAATATTAATTATAATATATTATAAGATTCTGTGCTTTTTCATACAGTTTTTTAAATGGAATTTTCTTTTTGCTAGTAAGGTGAATTTCTTTTCCCTGAAGAGTCTATTACCTTAAAAGTGTAAAGAAATTGGCATAAAGGACATAGAGAGATACGCCTATCTTTCAAGTCCAAAAGAAGCCTTGTAGGTATAATTCATTCTGTAAACGAGTTGAAAGATTATTAATAAATCCTTCTGTTATTGTGATTGTGTGATATTATGAAATTTTGCTATTGAATTACTATGTGACCCTGGAAATTCTCTCCAAGCCACTAAACCTCAGTTTCCTAATCTATAAATGAAGGTAAAAACAGCCAGAGAGTGATGAGGGCACATTCCACTTAGCATTTATAAAGCTTTTTGCAGAATATGAAACATTGGTAATCACTTCCCTAGCAAGAACTCACTTGCTGTAAAATGATGCAACTCGCTCGGTCCTTTAGAAACTGTTCAGGCCCAGTGGCATCTCCTTCCTGAATGCATTGTGTTCAATAGCGTCCTGCATTCACCTGGCAGATTCTGAAACCAAATGCATGTTCGATGACTGCAACATTTCTCATCTATGGTGAGCCCGTATCGGCTAGGATAATAAGAGTCCCAATTAGGCTGAAGTTTTCCAAGGATTATTTATGTTTTTGCTAATATGGAAGATTCTTTGAATGTCTGTGGTTGCTCTCCATTCACTGAGTCTGAGAGCTGACTCCATTCTCTTCATGTTCCACTTCTCTTTCTCCCCATCATCCATTTTTAGTCTTTCTCTGATACGCCCAGACTCTGAAAACCTGCACCAAGCCCCAGAGTTTCCTCTTGATGAAAGCCCTGATAGTCCAACCTTGCTCTGCATTTTCACTCTGCCATTTGCTAACATATTACATGACCAGCTGAGCCACCAAGCTAGAATAAACAGAATGCACTTTAGCATACAGGGATATTTTGCAAGAGATATATTCTCAAGTCTTGGAAACTTAACTGTGTGTTACCATATTGTCTTCCTTATGCTCCTTCTGTTTCTTAATTTCACACATCACTCCATTCTTTGAAGTAATTTTCCTCCAATGTGTTAAGAAACTGAGTCATGTCCTAAATTCTGCGGAAAAAAAATGGAGAGAGTGGGAGGAGGTTTAGATCTGCAAAGAGCAATCTTGTTTTCTTTCAATAAATTAATCAACCTGGTCATTTCACATATGAGCTAATGGCGGGAAAAGTGCTTTGAAAATTTCAGAGCCGGAACAATATGTATTATTCCAGGATTCCTTTTCAGCTGTGAGCTACAAATGGGTCACACGCCAGTCCTTTTGTTCATACCAGCCTCGTTTTAGGTGAAGTGGAGTCTCTGAAGTTCTCCAGTTAAAGGCATTTCTGCTTCAATAGGTCACTTTAAGCTTTGAGTGGTACAGAGGTCCTCATTTGCAGGAAGATGACCCTTATGAACCTTGTTCAAACTCAGGATCTGAGAATGATCCTCTAAATCAGTTGATCAGAAAATCGAAGGCTATCTCCACGGATGTTAAAATATGTTTGTTTATTGTAAATCAGTGGCTTTGGTAGTCATGCAGCATGTTGGCCTTTCAGGCTAATATTCTTTCCCTGAAACAGCTTTTTTAAATAATGGAGTCTCTCTGATGTCAGAAATAGAGAACTGAGATATATCTAAAAACTGCTACTGAAGCCGGTAAATTTTTTCACCTTCATAATTCTGTATTTCTCAGCTACATTCTGTGCTGTCCTGACATATGTTAATCAATGCATTTGTTACCACACAGTTTGACTATTGCTTTTCTCTGGTGGCTGGCTTATCATCGTCTATAATTATTTCAACTGCAATTAATTCTGAACTTCTTTGCAAGGTTATTTACTTGCTTTAAGCAATAAGACAACATGACACCTCTTTGATTTCTAAGCATCTGGTCAACTGCAAATTGAATTCACTGCCCTCTTCTTTGCCTGAGCAGTCTATTTCAGTGACCCTTCTCACTAGATCACTGATGTTAGTGGTCAGTGACCTGCTGATTGAGAAGAAAGAAGTGCTAGTTGAGAGAAATACTCTCACCGTGACAGTCTTGAAGGCTAGAGCAACAACAGTAAAAATACACTGAAACCAATGAGGGGAACAGAGGGAAAACAGTGATGGAGGTGTGGCCATCCACGAACAGAAAACGAGAATCAGTCCATCTCGGCTTGGGACCCAGCCTAGGGAAAGAAGAGAAATCTATTATGTCCCAACTGTTCTAATATCATTTGTTCCTTTCATAGCCACTGTGGTTCTTGAGAGGTAAGAATTAGTACTCTGAAACAGGAAGGCAAAGGGAGCCTGAGAGAGGGGAAGGACGCACTTGCTGAGGGACACACAGCCGGGGAGCGGCCGTGCCCAGACTGGAGTCCAGGCTTCCTGGATTTCCTTACTGCCACCGCCGAAGTAACAAGCAAAACTGGAAGAGGTTTATGAGTATGGAAGAGTGGGACCGTGCAACCAGGAGGGATAAACGGCAATAATGCGAGTCAAGAAGAAACAAGTCAGACTTTTTTGGTGGCCCAGGGGGTGAGTCTGCCTACCAAGGCAGGGGACACAGGTTCATTCCCTGGTTCCAGAAGATTCCACATGCAGCAGGACAACTAAGCCTGTGCACCACAACTACTGAAGCCCACACGCCCTAGGGCTTGCGTGCTGCAACTACCAAAGCCTGTGCACCCCAGAGCCCACGCTACACAAGAAAAGAAACCACCGCGACGAGATGCCTGTGCATTGCTGCTAGAGTAGACCTTGCTCACTGCAGCTAGAGAAAGCCAGTGCCGAGCAACGAAGAACCAGTGCAGCCAGAAATAAATACACAAATAAATAAAGTTTAAAAAGAAGAAACAAGTCCTCAAGCACAAGTCCTAAATCAAGGATGTTGATTAATAGGCAGCATAACTCCCTTATCAAGTTGCTATAGAGATTTAAAGAGAGTATACATGTGAAGTATACTCATATACATATGGAGTATACTCACATACTTCATACTCTATACTCTGGCAGAGTCTGGATGGTGCAGGCCCATGCTGTTCAATAGAAATAGAACATGAACTGCAAGTATATTTTAAATTGTCCAGTAGCCACACTAAAAAAAAAAAAAAAAAAAATGATAGGTAAAAATAATTTTAATAACATTATGCATTGAACCCAGTATATCCAAAATATTCCACTTCCCTAGTGGCTGAGATGGTAAAGAATATGCCCACAATGCAGGACACCTGGGTTTGATCCCTGGGTCTAGAAGATCCCCGGGAGAAGAGAATGGCTATACCCACTCCAGCGTTCTTGCCTGGAGAATCCCATGGACAGAGGAACCAAATGGGCTATAGTCCATGAGGTCGCAGAGTCAAACACAACTGAGCAACCAATACTTACAATTTTTTTTTTTTTATCCAAAATACTTTCATTTCAATGTGAAAATCAATAAAATTTATTAGTGAGGTATTTTGCTTTCTTTTTAGTTTTTCGAAATCAAGTGTGTACCTTACAATGACGGTACATCTCAACTCAGACTAGCCAGGTTTTATGTGCTCAGTGACCTCAGCAGTGGCTGCTTTATTGGCTAGATCAGGTGTAGACCCTGAGCTAAGATTATCTTCTTCCCAACCTTTTAGTTTCCAACAAGCCACCAACTGCTTGAAAATGTGGAGGGTCCTTCTTGTCGCCCACCTTTTCCCAGACCTGCAGACGGAGAATAATCCCCTGCCTCGGCAAGATGGCATCTCCCAATGCTTCCTAGGTTCCAGTTACGAAGAACTTCCCAGACTGCACTCCCAAAATTAACCGAATGGGAAATGAAAATAACTGTACTTTCTTCACATAAAAATCCCCTGATGTCCAAGAAACAAACACAGCCAGAAGGCCTATATTTGGTGAGGCCTTTTTAGCAACCTCTACATTGGGCAATTTTCTGAATAGCAATGCAATAAATTCTGATTACCCAGGAGTACCTTGCAACTTTAATAATTCCATCCCCAAATAAGGAAACACTTCTAAGAAGTCTAGCAGAAGGGCAGTCACAGAGTCACACCATTGGTTAAAAATGATTAAACAAGCCCTGTTGGTGGCCCATCTATGTTTATGATTAATGTAGGTTTAATCATCAGCATGCCATAAGAATTCAGCTCTTCTAATTTGCTTTTTTCTTCCCCCTACTGAAACAAATGAATTCCTCCCCTGTTAGTGTTTTGACTCTTGCCAGTCAAAGAAATTTATGAAAAGAATATATGTGCATATAGATGCCATATATCTAAATGTCTATATGTCAGAAATTTATTCCCATTCCCTCAGTGACCTCAGCAGTGGCTGCTTTATTGGCTAGATCAGGTGTAGACCCTGAGCTAAGATTATCTTCTTCCCAACCTTTTAGTTTCCAACAAGCCACCAACTGCTTGAAAATGTGGAGGGTCCTTCTTGTCGCCTGATGCTTAATTTGGCACAAATCATTCAAGATTAAAAGATAGCAATACAGAAACTATCCCTTTTTTCTTCCTCTAGTTGTTTTGAACAGAATTCCCTGAGAATGAATATGACTACATTTCTAGCTTTTAGGATTATGGAGGCGCATAAAGTTTACTGAGACTTTTGATAAAGCACATCCTCTCACTCAAGCAGCTTGACGCCTCAGGTTCCAAGCAGCCGGAACCGCTGGGAGAGAGGCAGATCTTTGGAAACAACAGCAGTTCAGGAAAAATTGCTGTTTGGTTTGGTTCAGTTTTCCACCCTAGTAAAACTCCACCTTCCCAGAAGACTTCCCTTGTTATTTTTTTTTTTTTTTTTTGTCTGCTGGTTTGTTTTATATAAAAGGCAGCATGAAGGAGAAGGATATTTGCTTTTAATTTTTGTCCCAAAACTTGCACCTCCAAATACAATGGTGATTGTACCATCTGATTGGATCAGACTCTGTGATCCTCCCAAAGCCTCGTCCTGGAGGACTCTGTCACACTCCCTGGCGCACACACACTACATCACATGCACCCCCAAATACTAGTGCTTAGGAAATGTAGGAAGCAAATGTTTTTCTAAACACTCCACGTTAGGGTAGTTCCTGGAAATATTGATTTGGTAAAAGGCAAGAGAGACGAATGAATTTCAATCCATATGGTCTGCTAATGAGGATCTTGCAAAGTCTGAAACACCTATTGATTAACCTGTTTAATATCTTAAGCCCGGTGCTTTGACATGGATGATGCCCACCCCACTGCCCAGCCAGAAGAAGAATGTCACTCTGTTTTGCACGTGCTGGGAGGAAGTCTCTGCTGATTCTCCAGATAACAAAGGTGCAGCCAAGGGTTTTCTCTCTCCCTCTCTGACAACAAGAAAGCTGGCCCCCTCCAGATGATGCGGTCTTTCCTCCTTCCTGCAGGTAGCTGTCAGTCAGGCAGGGTGTGAGGTATGATAATTCCATCTGCGCCTTGTGGATTGTCAGCTATGCATTGTTCTGCTCAGTGTGTTGTGGATTGTGAAAAACAACCAGGACGGATGATTTTAAGTAATTGCTCTGACAGAGACTGATTGCTACAGTAACAACAGTCAGTTATAGTTAAGGAGTAGCCTTGGCATATGGTCTACATTTGATGTGGGAAGGAGAGTGGGGGAGAGGAAGCAAAAAGGTTTATAGTTTTACAGATTGCTTTATGTTTTATAATGACTGAGTTTTCTTTTCCTTCACTTGATTTGGAAAATATCACCAACAGAAGCCTGGGGGGGAAAAAATCTAAATATTGTTACAGATAAAGGAATTCAAAGAACATATTTAACTGCTATTAAGATAAATCATAAAATGATTAGGATTTGTAAGACTGATAATTATTCATTGCCACAGCATTTATTGTTCTGTGTATTGGGGTTTGTTTTCAACTCTGCATTCAGTGAATATCCTTTGTGAAATCTTGGCCATTTGCTGATTGCATAAACTCTTGCATTCATTTTGAAAGATGAATCATTATCATTGGTGGCTTACCTCTCCAAACTGGTCTGAAGTTTCATTCATGAAAAATACCTTAGCAAAACAAATTATTGAATTTCTATAACTTTTATAAAATAATGTATGTCTAACATTTAATATAATAAAATAGAGATTTATCTGTTTTTGTTTAACGAGAGAATATTTCAAACACACACACAAATACACATTTGCCTTAAACAAAATTGAAAGGAGAACCCTATTTATTTTTTGGAGCGACATATAGAGAAACAAAGCAATTAATAGATTTCATTCTAGTTGGGTTTTTAATTTTTATACCATTGTTATTTTTAATTTTTATAATACCCAACAAACAGCACGTGAGATTATGTGCAGAGGAATGAATTAGAAAGCTTCTTCAAAAATAATTGAAATGATAGTGATTTTTTTAAATAAATGGTAATATGCTCAATAAAATAATTCAGCCCCAGATAAATAGGAAAGTCTTTGGAATAAAAATTAGGGTAATAATTTAACACTGTGAAAAGTAAGTATGATAAAGTACATCTGAAGGACATTAATTACTTATATGTATGTGAGCTATTGTTGGGCGCATAATGGCTGATCCATTTGCCAGCACAGTCTCACTGCTCCCAGTATTTTAACTCATTACTTTATAAATCTCTGCTGTGATACCTTGAAGAAAAAAAAGGTGCTTTTTTAAACATACTCCTATTTAACATTAACTAGTGTTAAGCAAAATAATTTTCACCCCATTATTACCTAAACAAAAGAAAGTGTTGGACTAACTGATATTTTCTATGTTTGGGACTAGCTAGTGTTCAAGAATTTCCAATAGGGTTATGAATATCACTTTCATTTCCAAAGGGAAAATGAGAAGCGCTGTGATTGGACCACTTGTACAGTCAGACTTTAGAAGCTAATTTCCATGTACTAAAAAGTCTGTGAATCTAGGGAAGTTTAGAAAAATAGAGGACTTTTTTTTTTCCAGTGATTTGGGTCATGACCTGCCTATGAAGATATGCAAGTCACATTGCAAGTTCACCTTCCAGCTATTGCAAACCATCCATACTAAGTAAAGTTCTCCACTGGGAAAACTGATAATTATTCAGGAATACTAACACAATTGGTTCTAAATAGCACAGTTACTTAGGATTTTTGGTTTCTAAAAATCACTCTTCTCAAACATTCTTTTTATCCTCCAGTCACACCCATGCTTCAAAGAGCCGACTGCTTACATATTTAGTTGAATAAGTAAATTGGTCATAATTAATCCAGATGAATATCTTCCTTTACGACTCTTTGAAAATCTTCCAAGCACAGGATGGTGTTGATATTTTTTTAAATCAAATCGAAATATTCTTAATGAATTAGGAACTAAGCAAGTTCCTACTAAGGATAACATTTTATGAACTTGTGTGTGTGTTAATCACTCAGTCATGTCCAACTCTTTGTGACCCCATGGACTGTAGCCCACTGGGTTCCTCTGTCCATGAGAGTTTCCAGGCAAAAATATTAGTGGACTGCCATGCCCTTCTCCAGGGGATCTTCCCAACCTTAGGAATTGAACCCCGGTCTCCCACATTGCAGGCAGATTCTTTACCTTCTGAGTCGCCAGGGAAGCTCAAACAGGTTGCATTGGCCAGGAATCAAACCCAGGTCAACTGCTTGGAAGACAGCTTTGCTAACCACCATACCACCAACACCTGGACATCTCAAACCTGGTATTTTGCCCTGAAACATTAAAATCAATTGGGAGAGTCTTATTTCACAGTTTATTTTTTAAATGGTACCAAAGTGTTAACATTTTGAAAAGTGCTTCTGCTGTTCTTTTAGAGATCACTCATTATTTTATTGCACCTAAGCAAAACTGATGTGTGTTATTTACCTAGTTCTTGTGGGAATTTGAATTTGAAATGCCTGAATTAAATAATCTCCAAGGTATTTTTCTCTAAATTTCCTTTACCTAAACTTCCCATTTTGGGATAAGGGCCAAAAAATAAAATCTGAGGAAACTTGTGGCACTTTTGGTAACCTCTGAAGGGTGGTTAATTTTATTGTAGTCTCCTTTGAAGACCTTGAATACCCACAAAAATTTGAAGAAAATAGTTGAGGATTTAAATCTTTCTATATTATCCAATTCTTTTACCTTAGCTTTTTCCCTCCACTTATCTATTGCATTATAATCCACCCCAAAAAACAATAGGATTTAAGCAACCATAATGTATTATTTCTTATGATCCTGTGGATCCAGAATTTGGACGCGGCTCAGTTAGTTGATTCTTCTGCTACATCAGCCATTGGCTGAGGTCACTCCCTCAGGTAGTTTAACTGCCCCAGGGCTGAACTGAAATACCCAAGAAGACCTTATTCAGGTGTCTGGCATTTCCGTGCTCCTTCACATGGCTTTTCTCTCACTCTCCTCCCTTCTCTCCTCTCTCCTTCCTCTCCTTCCCTCGCTCCTGTCTCTCTACATGTGATCTTTCCTCATTCAGTAGTCTTACCCAAGTTCCTATACAGCATGGTGGCTGAATTTCCCAGAAGGAGGAAGTTGTCAGTCCTCTCAAAGGCTTGGCCCAACACTGACACAATCTCACTTCTGCTACATTCTGCTGATCAAAGTAAGTCTAAAGGCCATCCCTGACTCAAGAAGAGGAGAAACAGAATTTGTCCCAATAGGAGGAGGGAATGAATGAATGGTAGCCGTATTTAAAAATTATCTCCATACTTTCTGAGAAATAATTTGTCTATTTGAGCTTGATAAGAAAATATTTCAGTCACACAAAATATCATTACTTCACTAATTTCATTAGTTATCATCATGGAGAATGGTGTGCTAAAAAATATTTGGTTTGTATAGAAAGCTTTTGGCTCATCTGTTCATACCTGTCTGTATTTCTTTTTAAAATTATTCTCAACTTTATAAGATCTTTTTTTGATGTAAAGTACAATAATCTCTGAAAAATTATTTCTAACATTGCTTCCCAGATAAACTAACTAAAAATCAAGCATATTGACTTTAATGTTCTGAAATATAAGTATAACTTTGAATTTGGGGAAGTTTAAATCTATAGCCCTAAGTGGCTGAAGGACTGGTACTAGCAGACTTTTCTTTTGGGCCTTTGCAAGATGAGCTTTCAAAGAAACCTTATTATGCTGTGAAATGCATTATTCTCTAAGACCCATTGTGTGAGCTGATAAGACCAGAGTCCATTTGTTTTAAAAATATTCAGCCTTACTCTCTGCTCTCATTATTTCTCAAAAATACAAGGATTTAAAAGTCATCATCCCATATTTGGAGCCTCTCAGTAGAGTTTCAGAGTCTTTTATAAGGTTGGGTTCAAAATTACTTCTAAATGTATTAATAAATAAGTGATTGTTTACAGGTTTTCTGTTGAAACAATTTTTAGTGCTTCTCCAAACGAATAAAACCATATAACAGAATATTCTTTGGCACCAGACAGATTTGGGTTTAAAATTCTACTTTTAGCACTTTTAGAATGGTATGGCCTTTACTCACTTTCAGAATGACAATATGCTCACCTTTGGTGGTAGGATGGATTAAAAAGATGTGTAAAATTTTTAGCTCAATTTTGGGACCCAACATGCAGTGGTATGGCTTTGGATATTAAACTCTTTCAAGTCCAGACTTTTGAACAAATGTCCTATTTTTAATCGGTTTGCTTATCAAAATGCAGATATAAAAGTAATGGTTATTTCAACTTCCCTAAGCATCAATGAGATAGGAGTTTTGATTAAGTTTTTCTTTTTCATTAGAAGGAATGTGTTTGCAATCACTAGTTTTCCAAAATGCTCCTTGAAAAGGGGGTATTATAGTCAAATATATTGAGGAAATAAATATTATAATTAAGAAAATTACTCTTAATTCTCTCACAGAAAACCATAATATACATCAAACTCTCTAAAATATTTTATGTAAAATTAAGAAATATCCTTAAATTATTTAACTTGGCATTTTATGAATTATGGCAAAATTTAAATGTATAATAGTAAAATTGAACCATAAGACTGAAAAATAATCAACTACTGTATAATCTATGTACTTTGAAATCTATTTTTTTTCTATAGAAGTGGCAGTAGCATTTCTATTTGAAGGTATCCAATAAACTTAATCTTACACTAAATAGCCAATTGGTTCACGACAATTTAGGATATCATTAAGAACATCAGTTTCTATATTTATTCTCCTAATGAATTTTGATATATTGTGTAAAGTTGTCTGCCTTAAACTAAAAGGTCCCAGATTAATATGCTTTAATGGTTGCTATCCATATATATCTGAGATAAGACAGGTATAAATGTTGAAATATATTTATATATATATATGTTTATCTTTATGATGACCTCAGTTTTCTTGGTATGTCTGCTTAATAGTCTCCCTCCTCAACTCCAGGATAGTATAGAAATTCAAGGAAAGAGATTTCCAGAAAAATCAAATGGCCATTCTTATTAAATGAATAACTTCAAATTTATACTCACAGTGAATTTATAATTTCTGCCTAGTGCAGATTCCTAGCCCGTAAAACAAAATACTAATGTTTTATGACCATTGTTTTTTTTAATTCTGTATACTTCCCCCCCACTTATTCATTAAGTCATCACTTCAAAAGGCAAATACTTTATATTCTGACATATATCACAGTATCTGTTAGTAGTAGTGGCACTGTAGAATGGGATTGCTTAGTAGGTGTGCAAGGTAGATAAATGTAAAGAAGAAAAAGAGATAAAGAAAGGAAGGAAAAGAAGGCAAAAAGGAGAGCAGGACCAAGAGGGGAAGGAGGAAGGACAAGTGTCCAGGCTCATAACTGTTCTGAAGAAATCGCCAGAAGTCTGCACATAATTAGCTAAGTGCCCTTTTCAGTTAGGAAACAAATAACAAATCCTCTGATGCAAGCTGATATGCAAAAAGACAACACCCAGAAAATGAATATGTACAAATAAACGGTTAGTTTGCTTTCTCTCATTAAAAATGAACTCTTTGCTGGTGGGATCAGTGTCCTAACAGGGCGCCCGGGACACAGGAAGCTACTCTTCACGTGGTTAAATGAATAATTTCATTAAGTATATATTATAAAGCATATGGTTTATCTGGAGAAGGTTGGCCAAGCAGTTAAAAAAAAAGGAAATATGTTAAGCAAACTTTGCATATTTCCCATGGTTAAGTACCCACTGAAGCTCTGCTGTCTTGATTTTTCCCGTCCGTGTTTTTTGGATGAATCAGTGCCATAACAGGGACAGTCCTTTAAAGTGCACCTCAAATGCTGTGACATCTTGCTCCCTAGAGCAAACAAACTTTTCTTTCAGTATGACAGAAGACATCAATTTTAAGGAAATATTTGGGTGAAACCTTTCATCCAAGGAATCAATTTAGCTATGTAGAAATAGCTACCCGCAAATGCATGCATCAATTTATTCTTTTTAGAGACGTTTGTCTAACACAGGTTAAATCAGAATAAGTCAACAAGGAAGCATATAAATTTGAATGACAAACAGAATACACGTCTCATTTTGTTGAGATTTTTCCATGAGATTAACATTAAAAAAAAAAAAAAACCTGCACACTCCATTTTTAAGAAAGAAGACTGTAGCTACCTCACAAATTTCACACATTAATTTTGCAATATTTTATGTGAGATAAAGCAAGATGAAAATTAAATATTAAGAGTTCAAGAGCAAGAAAGAGAATGTAATGGGAGGATATGGTTTTCTCCCTTCTTGGCTGTCTTTTAAAAAAATTAATTTTCCAGAGATGGAAACATTGTCTCTCTAAGAGAACAGGATGCTTAATATCTCTTTAAAAATACCGTAATTTAGCTAAAATAGAGAAGGATGGGGAGACAACTGAAAACTTCTCCATGTTAAAAGGAAGAGAAACAGAAAAATCACACACAGTATACTAGTTACAAGTTAAATCCTCTTAACTGATTTATATTACCTTTTTTGTTGTTTTGTTTTGTTCAAGTAACCTATTTTAAAATGCATCCATGCATAGATTGCCCCTATTATTAATAGTAGATGTACATTTCAACCTGTCAAGTTTTTCTAGCCCCAGTTTTCTAAGGTTTTTTTTTTTTTTAAGGAAAAAAAAATTTAAAAAGCAAAGGCATTTCCTAGGGCACATGCTGCCAGACACCCAGCATTTATCTTATCTCAGTTGATGACTTTCCTTTTATCCTGAAATGATTTGACAATGACTCTATGATTTCCTGTACAAATTACCCTTTGAAAGTGGCAGTGGCGCTTGGCAGCGATCTTCACTTAATTACTGAGTGGATTATTAGCATACGGCTCCCCCCCCCCTTTCATTTCTTTATATCTTCTAGATTGCGTTGACAGTTCCCTTTCATTGCCTGCTTTAACTCACTGAATACTAAACATTATGCAGATTGCAGCTGAGAAGTACCCAGGCTACTCTACAAACCCCTAGTCTGCACCAAAACCTTTTTGATGGAGAGTAATTTACAGGTCAGAAATCAATAGTATGTCTGGGAAGTGCATTTGTGGGTTTTCTTAATTTAGATGGAGCAGTAATGCTCAAAAGTGAATATTCTTCTGCGATCTTTCTGAAAAACAATTAGTTTTGTTCCTTCCTTTAATATCCTCTGTCTTTAAATAGGCTGAGATCTTGAGATCCCATTTCTCTTAAACGCCTTTCCCTACCTCACCTGGTGGGAGTGGGTTAAAGAGCCCCCTTTTGAGAAGGGATATGTTTCACTCCTTATCTGTTTCTGAAGTCTGGGGGCTGATAAGCTGACCTCCTCTGCATGTGTAAAGCGTTATTTATTGTTGGCCAGGGCAAGACAAATGCAAATGATAAATTGCAAAGATGTCTTCGGCACTCTCAGAAGGAACCTTCTCTCTGTCTTGGCTCCCATCTTTTGGCAAAAATTTGCACATATGTCAGGCATTCTCCATCCAGAGCTTTATCCCTCCCCCCGCCCCCCGCCCTCCCTGAATTGCATTCTAAAGCATCTTCCACGTTTCCCAGGCTATAGGGACAGGAACCCCTTCCCATTTCAGCCTTATGGTGTAGCTTAGTTTAGAGGGGTGTTTTTTTGTGTCTTTGTTTGTTTCCTCTTCTTGGGAGGAAAATACAATATCATACATGAGTGATTTCAGGCCTTGGTGGAAGTGACACCAAAGCAGTAGGAGTCAGCGCGGGTGAGGAGAACAGCTGGGTGCTGACGGAGGCATCTCCATTCCAGGACCATCAGCCACCAGCTTTATTCTTCTCCTGGTACATCTGCTATGAAATTTGGGTCTTCCAGGTGGCAGCCCAACATGCTGTCCAGTGCGATCGGGCCATTTAAATGCTTTGAGCTAATGCTGCATATCCATTTTCTAAACAAGTTAGCAGATACCATATGCAGCAATTAAAGTTTTATTGAGTGGTGCCTGCTTACCATACTGAATTTGGATTGGCTACCATCTGTCTCAAAGCCTGTGGTACCATCCCTGTTGCTTGAGAGAGCATTTGTAAGGATAGAAGATTTTTTTCTCAACTTCTGAAGAAGCTGCTCGCATTATTTTTTACATGCAAGCCCACAAAAGTGGAATTGGTACAAATGAAAAATACCAGACAATTAGAAGTTAGGATTGAATACAGGTTTTGAGTAGTACTGTCCACCACAACAGAAACAAGGAACCTTGTAGCTTCCAGCCTGGCCATTTTTAGCATATATGTCTTGCTAAATATGTTATTTTCCAGAGATACCTTCTATGGGAAACCCAATGAATCAAAATTAAGACTACATAAAGCACATGAAAATTGTTTTGCATTTGTAAGAATTAAGCATTCATTCTTGTTTTTTAGGAAAACTTTACCTGGGAAAGTTAATTTTTAGGAAAACTTTACCTGGGAAAGTTAATAAAGGGGGAAATTAAAATATAAATTTTACATTTTACTCACTCTACTGGTAAAAAATCTGTGGAGACAGCTATTTAAGATCAACCAGAGCTAAACAAAGGGCTTTGAAGAAAGTATGTATTAAAATTTAAGTGACGCCTAAATACTTGAGCTGTGATGGTTTACTAATACATTAATATTTGATGTTTTCTCAGACATTTTTATCACTTTACCTTTGACCTTCATGAATGCTGAGACAGAAAAACATATGATAGTGAAATTAAAAACCTCTTCAAAATTTTTAAATTACCTAAGTGTTAGTGTAGTCTAATAGAATAAAGACTGGAGATCAACTCTGTTGACAAACTCTTGATTGCATAATCTTGGATATTTCTGTGGATAATTTTCTCCATGGGAAAAGTGAGAATAATGCAACCTATTGATTCTATTCTTTTTAATACTAACTTGAAAATTTCTGAGCTAAGGCTTTGAATCTTTTAAGATACGTAGCTGATAAGTGAAAAGAGAAATAGCTGTAGTTTTGTCCTGGCTTTTATTACATCATATGGTGACTGTTCATTAGGGCTTCCTCACTATTCAGGTCCTGGTGAGCAATGTCAAATTTCATGAGTGACAAGTTCATAGCATTATAGGCTTAAACCTCGCCTACTTAGAGGAAATGTGACATATTTGAACAAAAACACCGACTGTGATTCAGGAGACCTGTTTGCTCACCTCAGTTCTACTCTTCACTAGCTAGGAAAATAATCAGTTTGAGTCCTTTGGCCTGTTCTGTAAAATGGAGCTCAAAATCCATGTCCACTTCTTTAGGTTATTGTGAGACAAAAGAGTTTGTAAGAGCTCTGTAAATAATGGTTGAAATATGAAATGAAAATAGTACTTTCAAATTGTAAAGTGCCATCACAAATCATACCCATCTTTCAACTGAAGGTGAAATGTCATATCTTTAAATATTAAGGCTCTTCCATCCTGAACCCAATATGTAATGTATTTGTATCTGTCTAAAGACATTGTTCTCTAGTTCTTATAATCTAAGAGAAAATATTCACAAAACCCTCTAATCTTTGCTATTTGATGTGTTTGGTCTATGGAACTGAAGCTTCAGCATCACATGGGAACTTTTAGAAATTGTGAATTTGAAGTCTTTCCCAAACCTACTATATCAGATCTGCATTTAGCAAGATCACCAAGTGAGTTGAATGAGCATTAATGTTTAAAACAAACTGCTCTTATAATAATTCTGATCCTTAGGAAATTTCTGATTTTTTAAAAAATTAAAATCTTTGCTTATAAAGATATTGTGAGACTTTAAAGATTACTAGCACAACCCCATCATTTCAAGAAAAAGACAATAAATCTAAACTAGGATTCACGTGATTTGCTCAAGATTAAATGTCTGGTTGATTCATTTATTTGTTCATCCAGCAATTACTGAGTGCCTATTGTGAACTGCACTCTGTACTAGGCATGGAGGATTCTGTTTAGAATAAAACATGACACCCAGTATCAGAGGGCTTGCAATCTGCTAGAAAGTTTCCACTCCTGTCTAGTCTTCCTTAGTCATACCACAGAACTCTTCTCTAAGGGGGTGTCTGATCCTGCCTAATAATTCATCCTTATCACTGTCATGAAGAAGGAAATGGCAAGCCACTCCGGTATTCTTGCCTGGAGAATCCCAAGGACAGAGGAGCCTGGCGGGCTACATGCATGGGGTTTCGAGAGTCGGACACCATTTAGCAATTAAACCACCACCACCACTGTCTTACATTTATTCCAGACTCACACATTTATTTATCCCCACTGCTGTGACATTGGAAAACCTCTGCACAATGAATTTGATGAAATCAAGTATCATTCTTTGGTTACTCACATATAAGAGAAAAATGGCTTATTGGCAAGCATTGTGTCATAACACTGGCAGATGCAGCTTACAGTATGTACTTTTCACCTATTCTCCAACCTATGCTCACCCTTAATGTAGAATTAATATTATTACCAATAACAACAATAACGTATATTGAAGCATCACCATATGCCAGGCATGAGTCTCAGCGTGCCACTTGTGTTATCTCATTTGATCATAACATCTGTTCCATGACACAAACATCAACCCCTTTTTACAGATGAAGTAACTGAGACATGGAAAAAAATTGAGTAAAATAGTGACAGAAATGTATTGGAATCCTGGGTATTCTGACTTCAGAAGCCCACCTATGTATATAAAACCTTAAGGAAATTATTGTGCCTTTTGGAATAATTTCTGACAGGATAGGTTGTCTCTAATTGCATATTCTTTTCTTTCTGTCCTGAAGCTGGCAGACCTCCCACTGATGACAATGGGAGATCTAGACACATTAGTCCCAAGTAGCTCTTTCAAAAGAATTAAACAATCTGATGAAGATCTTAAACTTAATTAAAGTACTTTCATTTTCCTGACTGAAAGGTCAGTAGAAGCAAAGAGGAACTGCAGTTTCAATTATTTATTGACTGCACAGTGTTCTTCCTCCATGAACAGCAATTTGCTAATTTTTATAACTATGAATGTCTTGTAATAATTTTCTTTATTGCACAACATTGGATGAATGCCTATGTTGCTCTCTTGCATTTTCACTGTAATGGTTTCTTCAAGTATGTGCTTCTTGTCTCTCCTGTTGCATACTCTCATCGTTGGGTCATTTGTCTGTAAGCGATCTAAAAGTGTATTTAGATCTCTGCGGCCAATTAGACTTTCACACCGAGGCCTGGTCATCCAGGTCAAAAGGGTGACTCTAACATGGGTCTAAGAGTTTTCTGGCAACCATTACATTTCTCTTTACTGCTTCATTTTCACAATCAGACTCGAATGCTGCTTGGACAGACACCAAGTCTACAGAAGAATAAATGATCTGAATTTAATGAGTTACAGATCAAAGTACCTTCTTCAGTGTGTTGTCAGTATGGAAGAATGTAGTGGTCACTTGGTCTATACTTTAGTTTCTAAATGCTTGTAGTCTTTTTTCACTCCTTCCTGTTCCATTTATTAGTATCCCTAGAGAGGATGAGCTCAGAAATTGTGTTAAAAAGCTGAGTATTGATGCTTTTAATAAAGCTTTATAATGCTGAAAATATTAACAATAAAGCCTGAGGTTTATCTATACTTTCATTTGTCATATTCTTCATGACCTGAGGTAATCAAGTACTGCATGCTTTATTGTCAAGATCTCCTCAACATTAGAACATGAAAAGAATGTGTTTAGTTATGTATTGTTCACTTGGAATAGACACATTTCTAGAACCTTACTATATTACTGTTTCTCCCTCTCCTGAAAAATTCCTCTTAAGGCCTGGACCAGTTTCAAGAGGATTATGTAATTAAACACCAAAAGATCTTCTTATAGTTGTACCAAAAGTAGTCTCATGGTATATGCCCCAAAGTCATATTGTATATAGAGGCCCCAAGCGATTTCTTTCAATGAGCCAAAGATACCAGTCCATAATCAGTATTTCCACCCTTTGGCCACTGCTTTCAAAGTTTGCCATTGATTGCAACTTTGCTCTTGACTCTACAGATAGCTTTGTTCTGATCTTTTGTTGCCAGGTTGATTTGCAGCTACCTAGATCTCTCAACAATGTGGAGATGTGTTGCATTATTTCAAAATCTTCTTTGGAAAATTTCTGTTCACCTGGATGCAATCTCATATTCTTTCCACAATAATTTGCTAAGTATATGCTCTAAGAGATACCGAAACACTCATGATAAAAATCCTTAACAATATCCATTGACTAAAATATATTATCAAAATGTCTTAGACTTGTATTAGAATCTCTTAAGATTCTCCAGGATCTGGTAATCACCTGTTTTTGTAGTTGGGATTCCAATTTCTTCCTACCTCCAACTCTCTGCTTCAATCAATCTGAGTTACTCTCTGTATGAAATAGTAAAATAAAAACAAGAGAGAGCTAAGCTGATGCATTGGTGGCTCACTCACACTGATCAGCAACTTTGGGAAGTAGTCTGTGGCTGTGTCTGAGGGCCTGTGAGTCGAGTGAGCTGTGGGGACCGGTGAGGATGTCGCCGTGCTCCTAGGTGACTCTCTAGATGAGACTAGGTGACCCACTGGCCAATCTTCTCAGCCCCTAGAGCTCAGTGCTTCCATCAGCATCTCTTGCTGTTCAGTCATTCAGTCCCATCTGACTCTTTGCAACCCCATGGTCTGCAGCATGCCAGGCCTCCCTGTCCATCACCAACTCCCAGAGCTTAGTCACACTCATGTCCATCGAGTCAGTGATGCCATCCAGCCATCTCATCCTCTGTCATCCCCTTCTCCTCCCAGTCTCTTCAGTCTTTCCCAGAATCAGGGTCTTTTCCAATGAGTCAGCTCTTCACATCAGGTGGCCAAAGTATTAGAGTTTCAGCTTCAGCATCAGTCCTTCCAATGACCATTCAGGACTGATTTCCTTTAGCATTGACTGGTTGGATCTCCTTGCAGACCAAGGGACTCTCCAGAGTCTTCTCCAAAACCATAGTTCAAAAGCATCAATTCTCTGGTGCTCAGCCTTCCTTATGGTTCAACTCTCACATCCATATATGACTACTGGAGAAACCATAGCTTTGACTATACAGACCTTTGTCGGCAAAGTAATGTCTCTGCTTTTTAACACACCGTCTAAGTTTGTAACAGCTTTTCTTCCAAGGACCAAGCATCTCTAGGGGGTGGACTATTGGGAGGAGCCTCAGAAAGTAGGCTGGGGCCTCCTTGGCTCACATGCCTCCTTCCTTCTACCATGACTTTGATTTTATTCTAAGAATCTCTTCAATTTCCTTATACAGATATTCTCTATGAATTCAGATTGTACCTAATGATAGAAAGCATGCTTTTTCCAGAATATTTATTACTGCAGCTTTGATTAGGCATGAGTTTGATTTGTGTAATTATGATTTGTGCTCTAGGGTACGGCACTCCACACATTTCAAATCCCGCAATGCCTTTCCTTGATTTGCTTTCCTTAACCCTCATTGACCAGTGCAGGACAATCTCTAGCCTAACCCTTCCCACTTACCAATGAGTGAGGTCATGACACCTAATGGCAATAAAGAATGTGCACCTCAAACTCAGCAGTTCGTTATCAAAGCACAGTTGATGCTTGGACAACATGGGGTTGAACTGCAGGGGTCCACTTACATGCAGATTTTTTTTTTAATAGTAAATACTAGTACATTGTCCTATGTTGGTTGACTCCAAGGGTGGGGAACCATAAATATGGAAGAACCACTCATATGAAGGGCAGACTATAAGTCATAAGCACATTTACAACTGCAGGGAAGGTCAGAGCCCCTCACCCCAGCATTGTTCAAGAGTCAACTGTATCCGCTTACGATTCCTGTTCCCTCTTGATAAATAGAAAGATTTTTACTCACTTCAAATTAGAAATTTCTTTCACCTTTATGAATTATGTTCAAGTTTTATCACTTCTTGTCTGAGAAACTGAAGCAGAATCCCAAGCTCAAAAGAGGAAAGCAAAAAAAATATAAGTCTGTGGAATTTTTGGACAATATAATTTTTCAGACAATATATGGATAAATATATGAATTATATAATTATCTATCCCAGTCTTATCAATTATTTTTCTCAAATATCTCTTGAATTTGAATTGGTCACTACCTCACCACAACTACTTTTAGCTAACCATAAAATCTCTCTTCTGCAATAATGTAATAGGCTAAACATCATCCAACTTACCTCTTTCATTTTATTCTTTTTTAGAATTCATGTGTCCTTTACCCAGAGATGGTCATCAGATGACTCTCTGAATCATGACCACAATCATGCTTAACTGTCACCTTTGATATATAGCTACACTCAGTCCTCCTCCGTAGCCTCAGCCTGTACTGCTCCACAAGCTGGAAGAACTCAGGGAGGGTGGGGACACTATTCAAGTACTCATGTCTCTATGAGTGAGTGAAGTTGCTTAGTCGTGTCCGACTCTTTGCGACCCCAAGGACAGTAGCCCACCAGACTCCTCTGTCCATGGGATTTTCCAGGCAAGAACACTGGAGTGGTTTGCCATTTTCTGCTTCTGCTTAAATGTCCTCTCCACTTTGTCTTCCTGAAAAACTTCCCCTCATTCTTCTAGATCAGATTCAAATATCATCTCCTTTGTGCAATGACCCTGATTGTATCTGATAATATCATGCCTTCCTCTCCTTTACATACACTTAAAAATCTGTTTTGTATATCTCTACATTTGCATAAGACAAAGAAAGTGATATGAATACAGTGTTACCAGGTTTCTTACCATTGGCATCTTTAATCAAAGAATATGTGATTAGAGGTTTCACAGCCACCATTTAAGACCCACTGCACTGCAAGCCATTCTCATCAGATTTATGTCTTCCTTAGATAGTCATCTATTCAGGTTCCAAGGTGTCCTACCTGGGAATAACAGCTGCTAGGAAGAGATACCGAGTTTGTTGAGCTGGACACACACACACACACACACACACAAAGCAAATCCACTTGTTATTGACAATTCAAAAGTTACATGCCTTCCAGATGACTTTTTTCCTACTCTACCCTTTTGAGCTTGTTTCCACTTCATCTTCTCAGATAATAATCACGATCAACCAATAATATCAATGATTGCAGTGACTGAATCTTCTTCATATATACCAAGCACCGTGTAAATTCTAAATTTTGAGTGAGGAACCCAAAAGTGAATTTGACCAGACAAGGAATAGAAACAGTGAATGATAAACAGTGGTTAGTCTTTCCAAAGCCATTGCTCCTAGCCACACCACTGTGTGCTTCCTTGAATCAACCATTAACTAAAGAGCTTTATTTTTTAAAAAATTCTTATTCATAATCTCTGAGTAAATACCTCTTGTCACCTTTGTCTTGATGGCAGAGACTCAGTGACATACTGGGAGCTCCTTGGAAAGTTTATCACACTAGCTGTCATGTTAAACAGGCTCTCATAAGACACTAAGATACTTCTACAAAAGCCAGGCAGTATTATTTGAAACTTCACAGAGATTTGAACCATTTTACTATGTTGTAGCATTTAAATCCAGAGAAGGCAATGGCACCCCACTCCAGTACTCTTGCCTGGAAAATCCCATGGATGGAGGAGCCTGGTAGGCTGTGGTCCATGGTGTCGCTAAGAGTCAGACACGACTGAGCAACTTCACTTTCACTTTTCACTTTCATGCATTGGAGAAGGAAATGGCAACCCACTCCAGTGTTCTTGCCTAGAGAATCCCAGGGACAGGGTAGCCTGGTGGGCTGCCGTCTGTGGGGTCACACAGAGTCGGACACGACTGAAGTGACTTAGCAGCAGTAGCAGCAGCATTTAAGTCAGTTTGAGCTTAAGGCTATTTTGTCATCTTTTTTGTTTGTTGAGTATGTTTGGAAAATCTTAAAATATGGTCATCAGTCTTATTTAATCTAAAAGCATAAGGAAAAGGAGACTTTTAATGGCATTTTCTTTCTTAAAAAAAAAAAAAAAAAACTTTATCATGGTTGATTTCAAACATTGACAAAAGTAAAGGGGATATCATAGTAAATTCTAAAGTTCCATATATAAAATAGATAGCCAGCAGGAATTTGCCCTATGGCTCAAGAAACTGAAGCAGGGGCTCGATATCAACCTAGAGGGGTGGGATGGGGAGGGAGATGGGAGGGAGGTTCAGAAGGGAGGGGATATCTGTGTACCTATTGCTGATTCACGTTGAGGTTTGACAGAAAACAACAAAATTCTGTAAGCAATTATCCTTCAATAAAAATTAAATAAATTTTTTTAAATGCAAAAATAAAAAATTCTAAAGTCCCTCTCCCGCAGCTTTACCATTCATCAACTCTTGTTTCACCTATAACTTCCATTTCTCCCCTCACTGAGTTATCTTGAAGAAAATCTCAGATATATCATTTCATTTATATTCATTTTAGAACTTATTAGTACCTTTCTCAAGCAATGGGAATACTATTTTCTACATCTAAAATATTAACAATAATTCCTTATTGACATAAAATATGCAGTCAGTGTTCAGATTTCTTCAAAGTTTGCCTCATATGTACTATTTTCACAGTTGGATTTCTTCTAATTAGAATTCACAGAAGGTGCATAATTTTTATTTAATTAATATGTACTCCTAAGTCTCTTTTAATCTATTTTCTGTTCTTTCTCCTTTTTTTTTTTTCTTTGCAGTTTATTTTCTGAAAAATCTTAGCCTTTTGTCCTGTAAATTTGCCTTCATTTTCGAATTTGCTGATTACATCCCCAAAGGGCCATTTAGTAGATTCCTCTGCTCTTTGCATTTTCCGTACTCTGGTGGATAAATCTAGGGGCTTAACTTGATTGGGTTTGATTTTCTTTTTAGGAATTAGCTGCTTCATTGTAGCTAGTATACTTATTATTTGATGTTTCTTTGCCTTGTTGTTTTGCTGTTGTTTAGTCACTAAGCTGTGTCCAACTTTTTGTGACTCCATGTAGCCCGCCAGGCCCCTCTGCTCATTGACTCAGTATATCTTAATTTGCCCCTTTGTTTTCTAGGGCAAGCCTCTTCAAGGCTCTTGAGTCCTTGTGATACCATCCCAGTTGTCTTTCACAGGGGCCTTGTCTTCTGGTACAAGATGTTTCAGACTCATCTTGTAACTTTCAGTATTCACCCTTCGAATCAGCTGCTTGTCCAGGAAACCCATTTTGAAGGAAGAAGTCATGTTTTTTATAGGCCACAATCTAGCATCTAAATTATCTCCAGATCTTTTTACCAGACAGAGGGTTTTATGTTTTGTTATTAAAATGTTCTAATTGCTTGCTTGATATACATCATATATGTAATATATAATGGGCTTCCACAGTGTCATTAGTGTTAAAGAACCTGCCTGCAAATGCAGGAGACATAAGAAACATAGGTTTGATCGGCAGGTCAGGAAGATCCCCTGGAGGTGGAAATGGCAACCCACTCCTGTATTCTACCTGGAAAATCCCATGGACAGAGGAGCTTGGCAGGTTAGAGTCCATGGGGTTCAGAATCAGACACAACTGAAGTGACAGCATGCATGCACACACCACACACATAATATATAAATAATATATTTAATAACTTCAGAATAACAACAATTATAAGATGACTAAAAACTAATTTTTCTTTGCTTACTATCCCCTTAAGACATAAGCCACTAGAGAATATTTTTAAAAGATAGAAATGAGCTTATTTACAAAACAAAAATAAAATCACAGAATAGAAAATAAACTTATGATTAAAGAAGGGGAAAGGGGAGAGAAGAATACATTGAGTAGCTTATATAAACTACTTTATATATTGAATAAAATAAATAAACTAGAAGGACCTATATATAGCATAAGGAACTATATTCAAATCATGTGATAGTCTATAATGGTAAATAATCTGAAAAATAATATATGTGTGTGTGTGTGTGTATATATATATGTATAAATCACATTACTTTATACCTAAAACAAACACAGCATTGTAAATCAACTGTACTTCAATTTAAGAAAAAAGAGAGAGATTCCACCAGAGATAAGACTATATAGGCAAGTTACTGAGTTTTAATTTAACTTGAAACAACTCTTCAGGTCTTAAATATACCATCGGCTCAACATAGAGTTTAGTTCTTTGTTTAAATGTGCTTTTAAATTTTAAACTCCATTTTTACTTTTCATTTTAATGTACCTTTGTTACTGTGCTGGGCTGTGCTTAATCACTCTGTGTGACCCAGTGGATTGTAGCAGGCCAGGCTCCTCTGTCCATAGGGATTCTCCAGACAAGAACACTGGAGTGGGTTACCATACCCTCCTCCAGGGGATCTCCCCAACCCAAGGATTGAACCAGGATATCCCGAATTGCAGGCAAATTCTTTACCAGCTGAGCTACCCAGAAAGCCCACATATTCACATGGAAACAGAGTTCCAAACTCAAATCAACCAACATGGTATATTCAGGGAAGACTAGCTTCTATCTCTGTCTTTTCCCGCATGTTCCCTATCTCCCTTTAGAGATAACTATTGGGCTGATTTTATTTTATCCTGGGCTTGGAATACAAAATGAAGCAGCACAAAGTCTAGCAGAGTCATGTCAGAGAAAACACTGGTCACAGCAAATGCCCTTTTCCAACAACCCAAGATGGCTCTCTACACATGGACATCAGCAGATGGTCAAACCCAACGCCAGATTGATTATGTTCTTTGGGGCCAAAGATGGAGAAGCTCTACACAGTCAGCAAAAACAAAACTTGGAGCTGACTCTGGCTCAGATAATGAGCTCCTTATTACAAAATTCATACTTTGAAGAAAATGAGGGAAACCATTATGTCATGCAGGTATGACCTAACTCTAATACCTTATAATTATACAGTGAAGGGGATGAATACATTCAGGAGATTAGATCTGGTAGTCAGAATGCCTGAAGAACTATGGACAAGAGTTTTTAACATTGTCAAAAACAATCCCAAAGAAAAAGAAATGAAAGGAGGCAAAGTGATTGGCTAAGGAGGCTTCAACAGTATGTAAACTGAGAACTTCAAGTGAGGCTTCAACAGTACGTGAACCGAGAACTTCCAGATGTTCCAGCTGGATTTAGAAAAGGCAGAGGAACCAGAGATCAAATTTCCAGCATCCATTGGATCATCAAAAAAGCAAGAGAGTTCAGAAAAACATCTACTTCTGCTTTATGGACTACACGAAAGCCTTTGACTGTGTGGATCACAACAAACTGTCAAAAATTCTTCAAGAGATGGGACTACCAGACTACGTGACCTGCCTCTTGAGAAATCTGTATGCAGTTCAGGAAGCAACAGTTAGAACTGGACATGGAACAATGAACTGGTTCCAAACCGGGAAAGCAGTATGTCAAGGCAGTATATTGTCACCCTCCTTATCTAACTTATATGCAACATCATGCCAAATGCCAGGCTGGATGAAGCACAAGCTGGAATCAAGATTGCTGGGAGAAATATCAATATTCTCAGATATGCAGATGACACCACCCTTATGGCAGAAAGGGAAGAAGAACTAAAGAGCCTCTTGATGAAAGTGAAAGAGGAGAGTGAAAAACCTAACTTAAAACTCAATATTCAAAAAACTAAGATCATGGCATCCAGTCCCATCACTTCATGACAAATAGATGGGGAAACAATGGAAACAGTGACAGACTTGATTTTCTTGGACTCCAAAATCACTGCAGCTATGAAACTAAAAGACGCTTGTTCTTGGAAGAAAAGCTATGATCAACCTATACAGCTATTAAAAAGCAGAGACATTACTTTGTGGACAAAGGTCCGTCTAGTCAAGGCTATGGTTTTTCCAGTAGTCATGTATGGATGTGAGAGCTGGACTATAAAGAAAGCTGAGCACCAAAGAATTGACACTTTTGAACTGTGGTGTTGGAGAAGACTCTTGATAGTCCTTTGAACTGCAAGGAGATCCAACCAGTCCATCCTAAAGATCAGTCCTGGATGTTCATTGGAAGGATTGATGTTGAAGCTGAAACTCCAATACTTGGACCACCTGATATGAAGAACTGACTCATTTGAAAAGACCCTGATGCTGGGAAAGATTGAGGGCAGGAGGAGAAGGGGACGACAGAGGATGAAATGGTTGGATGGCATCACCGACTCAATAGACATGAGTTTGGATAAACTCTGGGAGTTGGTGATAGGCAGGGAAGCCTGGCGTGCTGCAGTTCATGGTGTCGCAAAGAGTCAGACATGACTGATTGACTGAACTGAACTGAACTGATACTATTTTTATCATTATTAGATTTGATAAAGATGAAAACATAGGATATACAAACATAGATAGCAAATAACTAATTTAGTGACTTTTTCACCTACCTTACATTTTCATGTATTGTATCTCATGCCTGTTTTTCATGCTCCCATGCTCTTCTGTCCACAGTATCACACTATTTTTTATATCACTGGCTTTTTCAGAGGACATGTTAACCAACCACAAAAGCAGTACTTGTAGAAAGTGAATTGTTCGGCAACACAATGCGTGTGTATGCTAAGTCGCTTCAGTCATGTCCAACTCTTTGAGACGCCGTGGACTGTGGCCTTCCAGGCACCTCTGTCCATGGGGATTCTCCAGGCCAGAATACTGGAATGGGTTGCCACTCCCTTCTCCAGGTGATCTTCCCAACCCAGGGGTCAAACCCAGGTCTCCCACATTGCAGGTGGATTCTTTACCATCTGAGCCACCAGGGAAGCCCCAGCAACACAGTAACAAATGTAGATTCCTTAAATTTCAGTACTTTCTCTAGTTCTTTTTTTTTTTTTTCCTGGCTGTACATCTTGTCGTATCTTAGTTCCCCAACCAGGGATCAAACACATGCTTCCTACAATGGAAACTTAGAGTCTTCACTACTGGACCACCAGGGAAGAGTCCCTCTAGTTCTTAAATGAAGTGTCAAGATGTGTATTTGTAATATAAAGAGGCACAACACAAACTATATGTTCTTCATTTCCTTTGTCCTTTTTTCTTCATTTATTCAAATTATTATCCATTATATTATTAGAAGCCTTAAATATAATTAGGAGATGCATCTCAATATACTGAATACTTTTTAGTGAAGAATTGGGATTTTGGTAACCTTAATAGCACAAATTTACAATGTTAACCAAATTAACAATGACTTTACTGTTATTTTACCAAATATATAACATTTTCAACTGGCTAACTTGAGAATTTCCTTGTAATGCTTTTTTCACTGCAGATTAAATTCCCATACCTCTTATTCTGATATTTAGTGACTGAAAATAATTTGCTGGGGGGCTTCCCTGGCAGCAGTCCAGTGCAAACAATCTAGAGAGTTACAGTTCTACATTAAAAACAGGCTAAATTAATCTTAATTATCCTTTGGCTGATCCTCCTGGCTTCAAACTGATTCATTAGTGCCCACATACACAGTGCAACAAAGTAAAGCAGTTTCTTTCTCTTAAAGATTTATTTCCCAAACTCTCTTTTTATTTAAAAACAGGTTGCCACCACAGCATAGTAGATTGCATTGCTGTCCGCAGTCCTCTACTGTCCCGGAATCAACACGCTTGTAGTGGCCTCATTGTGCTGGAGTGAGCTTTCTCCTCCGTTGACCTTTGGGCTTGGCCTTGTACTCCATTTAGTCAGTGGCTTAGGACAAGAAATGTCAAAACACCATTTCTGAACCTAGAACTTAAGAAGCCTCATGTGATTCTTTTTGCTCTCTTGCAGCTCTGCTATTGCCATAAGAAAAAATACAACCCGACTTGCTCAAATTCTGATGCTCAATTATGGTTCTAATCACCAATTCCAATGTGTGTTGGGAAGAGGCGGGGGAGTTTCCCACACCACCAACCGGTTCATAGGCCCCATCTGGATGTCCTACCATTCGACTCAGTTCTGACACTATCTACCCAGAGAGAGCATCCGAGTCTCTAGATGAAGACTGCCCCCACCCTGTTCAGATGCCAGTAACAAGTCCAGGCTATGACCTTGCTTCTGACAGACTGGCTACAGACTGTCGGTTCTAAGGGACCCTTTCTTGGGTTCTACTAATTTTCTGAAGCAGCTCACAGAGTTCAGAGAAATATTTTACTTATGGATCACTGGTTTATTATAAGAGATTTTCACTGGGGAATAGCCAGATGAAGAGCTGCCTAGGGCGAGGTGCAGCGTGAGGATGAGGAAGGTGACCGGCAAAGGGTGAGGAGCTTTGATGCCCTCTCCAGGTGCCACTCTCCCTGCGTCTCCACCTGCTCACCAGCTCAGAAGCTCTCCAAATCCCACTCCTTTGGCTTTTGGAGAAGGAAGTGGCAGCCCACTCCAGTGTTCCTGCCTGGAAAATCCCATGGACGGAGGAACTTGGTAGGCTACAGTCCATGGGGTCGCAAAGAGTCAGACACAACTGAACAACTTCACTTTCTTTCTTCCTATGACATAGGCATGGCTGATTCAATCATTGACCTCAGCCTGTCTCCTTTACCTGAAGGTCAGGAAATGGCACGAAAAATTCCAACCCTGTAATCACATTTTGCTCATGGCAACCAGCCCCCATCCTTGTCTCATTAACATGACAAAAGACGCCTTTATCTCCTTCATCACATAAAAAATTCCAAGGGCTTTAAGAGCTCTGGGCCAGAAATGGGAATGAAGATCAAATATACACTGGTTATAGATCACAATATCACACTAACGCACTAGGATAAGGAGAATAAGAAATATAAGCAAGAGTTGCCCCAGCGGCCTCACAGATCTGCATTGCAGAAGACAGCTGTCCCGGGTGCCCCGCATGAAGAGCGCCACATAAACAGGCCCCAGCTACAGCGGGAGGCCTTCACTTGACCCACAGACTCACGAGGTTATGAATTGATGGTTACATAAATCCTTGAATGTTAGGGCTCTTTGTCACACAGCAGTCAATGGCTAACTCAGCAATTACTCACATCTGCACACCAAATACTGCCTGAGAGTCTTGGGCTTTTCTTTTTCTTCCACCCTCTAATTCAGTCAGTCGTAACCCCTATCATGTTTTGGCGATGTCACATTTTTTCCATTTTCTCTATCATTGCTCTATTCAGACCTTATTATCACGTATCTGACTTATTACAATGATCTTCAAGCTGAGAACTCGAATCCATCTTTCTCAGAGATACCAAAGTAGCATTTTGTTTGTTTTGTTCTGCAAATGACAGATCTGATCAGGTCCACCCTTTTCTCAGAAACCTTAGATTAATGCCTGCTAAATCACAGTACTTTTTCCTCACCTTTTTCATAATGGATTATAGTCACAAGTTTTCCTATGGTAACAAAAGAGGGACTTAATGTGAGTGTTCACAATAGCCCTTCTCCAACAGCATAAACTGTCTCTCTCTTACCCTTGTGCTGGATGATATGACATTGTGCAAATACGACTCTACAACTAAAATCAGGTTATTATCTCTCCAATCTTACTTTCTATTATTTTTTCTCTGCCTCCACTGAACCTATTATGTTTGCCTCACTGAACTAACTTCCTTATTCCCAAGCAGGCTCTTGGTCTCTATAGCAGTGCTCAACCCTCTGGGACTCAAGGTCAAGCTGAAATATTTCTCTTTGCAAAGATTTGTTTAAGGTCTTCCACTCCTACTCCAAGGTCCCACTATTCTGGGTGTCAACAGAACTTCAATCTTATCATATTGATATTACCTTTATTTGCATCATCGTATTTCTTGCTAAAGTGTCTCCTACTTAGAAGTAAGAACTTTGTCCTACCAACCAGGCCTACCACAGTACTTGACACTTAGTAGGCATAGTACTGACTTGATAGATTAACTACTCCTACAAAACCATCCAAGTGACACTTGAAAGTCTGTGGTGCAAGGTTTTCCTGCTAAATAGGATTGCAAATAGGATTTATTTTCTTTTCTTATTAAAAATTCTTTTCAACTTGAAATTATTAAGAAATCAGAGACTTGATGAAGCTCCAGGGATACTCTCATGGAGGAGTATAATTTGTCAAATTAAATGAGTTTTCAAGGTAGATTTTACACATGCTAATTAATAACATTTAAGGAATGCCTGATTTAATAAGGCTATTGCACATGCAAAAGTGTTTTAACAAATTAGAGTAAGAGAAAACTGATACCAAAAATGTGAATGAAATTATCATTTGACCATTCTTATCCCAAAGTTATAAGTATCCAATAGGTTATTTATGCAACAGAATGAAGAAAGTAATTTTCATCTTTGGAATTATTATATAATCACTTCTAACAAATATAGGCATTATATTTGTATAATGTATATACTACATTACCATAGTATATATTACAAATATACTATAGCAAATTTATTTCAAAAAGTAAAGAAATAGATGTATCATTTAATAAGTTAAATATAAAATGAGCTCACTATTGAATGCACACATGAACCCGTAGGTACATACAAGATGTAAAGCTTGGAAACAGCAAAAGATATTACCATAGTTAATGGTTCAGAAAACAGAGTACAAGATCTCTTAACATGATTTATGCTCCCCACATCACTACTCTACCTTGACAGAATGATCCTATTCCTTAACTCAAAGATTCAGAATCCTGCTTTTCATCTCAAGTGATAAATTTGAAGATAATGTATTGTCTCTTAGATGGAGAATTTGTGAATTAAATTTGAGGTTCTGGGTATAATGAGAGTCCACTGGAGGCTTGGAAATTCAGATAATGGCAGAACCAAGAGAATAAGGTCAAGTTCATATAGATGCTTCTGGGAAGTTGGGAAAAGAGGAAAGTTTTAAACAAAGTCACCTATTATGGTCACCTGTTTTTTCTGAATCACTTGCATTTTCTCTCTTGCTTAAAAGCAAAGTGTAAATTTCTAACAACAGGTCTTCAGTTCCGAGAAAAGTGTTCTCCCAAATGATGTGCACAGAACAACCCACAATGGCAGGAAAATAAAACCCTAAAGCTTCTTTATATGTTTATGTTATCTTATCATCTTTAGCTCAAATGCTGTATTATCACCTGTTTGCAGTATATGCATATATTTTATCACAATATAATGGGCATTTTTTTCCCAAAAAAATAAATGTATACTGGAATATATCACCGTAGATTATTTTTATGTACAACACACAATCCCAAAGTTTTGGAAGGAATACACAATATAAATCAGTTAGGTGTGGAAACAATTATAAAGTTCAAATTTACATATTTTTAATCTGCAAAAAAGAATTTCATTAAAATTTACTGTATTACACATATGACTCTCAGTGAAGCCCTCTCTTGATGCCTCTCCTTAGTCCTTTGATTCAGAAGATCAGGTGTCACATTTATTATACAACATATACTCTGGAAGACGGCAAGAAGACTGGGAGCTTGTTTCTAAAGCATACTGAAACATACAAAAGTCTTAGGATGCACAAGTAAGCTGGCTTAAAGGCCGTATTACTTAGTACTAACTGAACAAATCCTCACAAAAAATGGATAAGTGGCTTCTTCCCAAAAGCACAAGCAAAAACAAAAAACTGGCAATCTTGGTAGTTTGCCAAGTACAAACAAAATTAGGACACTGGCAGAGTTGATATTCTTTGACCCCTGGCATGATCGTACTATCTGTTCCATACCAACATATAGACAATGGCCATGCAAGCAAATATGACAAGGAAAAAGCTGGATATCCCAAATTATGGACAGACTATTTAATGAATGTCACAAATCCAAATTAATGAATGTCACAAATCCAAATGACTAAGGAGAACTGTGCCCTAAATTTATATTACATCCTAAGATATTACATTTTTCCTGGCTCACTGTATACTTTTCTAATTTATAAATTATATGTTTCAAAATGTATATAATTATATACATGAATAAATAAATGGTTATGATTACATAAATAGTATGCCTCAAACTATATTTATTACTGGGAATACATGCTTTAAAATTCTTAATAGATAAGAGTGAGTAATTAAAAATTTGAATGCTAAAACTCTAGAGAATATAAAACTCTGCTTTAATGCTCTTTAAAGAGCTGTTGTGTGAGTAGTTACCTTTATAAACCATATTAACTATGTGACTGAGAGAATATTCGATGTTGTTGTTGTTCAGTTGCTAAGCCCTGTCTGACTCTTTGTGACCCCGTGGACTGTAGCACACCAGGCTCCTCTGTCCTCCTCTGTCTCTCAGCATGCCTACATCCTAAGTCACTTCACTCATGTTCAACTCTTTACAGCACTATGAACTGTAGTCCAACAAGCTCCTCGATCCATGGAATTCTCTAGGCAAGAATACTGGAGTGGGTTACCATGGCTTCCTCACTGTTTCTTGTGATGTGCTCAAATTCCTGTCCACTGAATCAGTGGTACTATCTAAACATCTCTTCTTCTACCGCCCCTTCTCCTTTTGCCTTCAATCTTTCCCAGAATCAAGGTCTTTTCCAGTGAGTCAGCTGTTCATACTTTATCACTGGAGAAGGAAATGGCAACCCACTCCAGTATTCTTGCCTGGAGAATCCCATGGACAGAGGAGCCTGGTGGGCCATGGTCCATGGGGTCGCAGAGAGTCGGACGTGACTGAAGTGACTGAGCACGCACGCATACAGCTCTTTGCATCAGGTGGCCAAACGGTCAAAGCTTCAGTCAGCGTTACTCCTTCCAATGAATATTTAAGATTGATTTCCTTTAGGATTAATTGGTTTGATCTCCTTGCAGTCCAAATGACTCTCAAGAGTCTTCTCCAGCACCACAATTCAAAAGCATCACTTCTTCAACACTCAGCCTTCTTTATTCTTTATGGACCAACACATCTGTTTACGACCACTAAAGAAACCATAACTTTTACTATATGGACATTTGTCTGCCAAGCGGGGTCTCTTTTTTTAATACATGTCTAGGATTGTCATCACTTTCCTTCCAAGGAGCCAACAGCTTTTAATTTCGTGGTCACAGTCACCATCCACAGTGATTTTGGAGCCCAAGAAAACAGCATGTGTCACTGTTTCCACTTCTTCCCCTTCTGTTTACTATGAAGTGATGGGACTGGGTGCCATGATATTAGATTTTCTAATGTTGAGTTTCAAGTCAGCTCTTTCATGCTCCTCTTTCACCCTTTTCAAGAGGCTCTTTAGTTTCTCTGGAGTCATATCATCTGCTTTTCTAAGGTTGCTGATATTTCTCCTGGCATTCTTGATTCCAGTTTGTGATTCATTCAGTCTGATATTTCGCATGACGTACTCTGCACAGGAGTTAAATAAGCAGGGTGGCAATATACATCCGGGTCATTGTTGTTCAGCCGCTCAGTCGTGTCTGACTCTTGGTGACCCCATGGACTGCAGCATGCTAGGCTTCCCCGTCTTTCACCATCTCCTGGGGCATTGGACTTTCCTTTCACCACCAGACACATTCACCACTGAGCGCTGTTCCTGCTTTGGCCCAGCCACCTCATTCTTTCTGAAACTATTAGTAATTTTCCTTCTGCTCTTTCCTAGTAATATATTGCACACTTTCTGACCTGGGGAGCTCATCTTGTGGTGTCATATCTTTCTGCCTTTTCATACTATCCAAAGGGCTCTCCAGGCAAAAATACTGGACTGGATTGCCATTTCCTCCTCCAAAAGTGTTGGAATATAGTGCTCTTTGTTTTCAATAATTTTTATCTTATATAGCAGCTCTAAACACTTCTATTTTTTGGCTTCGTTTGTTTCTGTATTGGCTGTGCTGGATTTTCGCTTCTGCGTGGTCTCTTCTCTGGTTGTGGCAAGCAGAAGCCACTCTGTAATTGTGCACAGGCTTCTCCTTGCGGTGGTCCTTCTGGTCGCCAAGCACAGGCTCTAGAGGTCACTGCCTTCAATAGTTGCCCCGCAAGGGCTCACTGGTCGCGCTTCCTGGACTCTAGAACATAGGCTCAACAGTTGTGCACAGACTTAGCTGCTCTGTGGCACATGGAATGTTCCCGAGATGGAACCTGTGTCTTTGGCATTGGCAGGTGGATTCTTTACCGCTGAGCTGCCAGGGGAGCCTCTATACGACTCTTTTGATTTGAACTGGAACTCAGCTTATTTACCTTTGGCACTCAGATTTTCTGTGAGGTTGACTAGGTCCTCTAGAAGTCCAACTCACCTGCATTGAAACCTACAAAAACATAGTAATATTGACAGATATCATTTATGAGTATAGCTTTGACCTCCAAGAACTAACAGTCAAGTCAGTTAATAGGAAACAAACATAATTAGCATTTAAATGTTAATCTTTTAAACATCATTTTATACACTAAGGACATTTTTTTAAATTAAGATATAAGAATAGAATTGAATAAATTGCCAAACCTCAATTGATCATTAATTTTTTGTACTATAAAAACTAGAAATTATAATGACACCTTTTTATTTCATGTGAAATTAATATATTAATAAAACATTACATAGATTTTTTTTTCTTCTCTTGAAAAACTTTAAGACTAAGCTTTTACTACTAAATCATTAACTTTTAAACGATAATGATATAAATGAATGTTATTTTGGAATAGTGAAAAATAATTGGCCCAGAAAATGAAACGAATTTTAAACTGTCCCATTAAAGAATATAACTTTATTATCAAAATAAATGTTTTCTTAAATCAAAATATTGTTTGTGAAGCATTCTTATAAATAAATTATAATTTTTTTCTTCAGTTGAGGAATCATTTGTTCAACAAACTAGAATAAGGGCATGATAGACATCTCAATAATACTTTTAGCAAATGTGTACACTTTCTAGATGCTATTTATGTTACCAAATCCTTCATGGCCCACCTAAAATCAGGCCCTTTGTGGTCATAAATCATTTCTAGTTTGAGTGCGGCTATTTTTCACTCCTACTTGTAGCCTACTCTACTCTAGTGGGAAACTTCTCATAATGTTTCCAGTGTGTGTTTTTATTCTGTGTTACGTGCATATGTAATATGGGGCATGAAGTACAGTTAGGGAAAATGAAGTGAAGACATTCTCTTGTATCAACAACCTTTTCTTAAAGTACTGGCAATTAGTACCAAAGATTACATCAGCTTCATAAAATTCAGACAGTTAAAGAAAAGCACAATATACAATGAGCCACATTACTGAAGGAACCAGTTGTAATTTAGAGAGAGCAGTTAATTCTTTATGATTTAAAATTTGAGTGTTCCTTAGTGGAACATTCCTGCCTTTCTTGGTCTCATTTTATTTAGAAGTCCAAATTTGATTGCTTCACTGCCAATCTAAGAGAGAAAGTAGGAAAAGAAAGTAAAGGAAGTAAAATTCGTATCAGTAAAAGTATCTATTAGCAATTCTCATCTAAAACTGGGTAGAAAGAGATATTGAAATACTTTGCTAAACTGAGATTTAGGTTTTATCTCATTGCCCAGGATGATGCAATTTCTACTCTCAAATAATAGAAATCAGACTTTCTTAGTTTGTTGTTATCTGATGGGATTATAGAAGGAAAAGCTTTGTATTAATCACAAAATAAATGTATGCTTGCCTCCAAGAGATCATCAGATGAGGATGAGGGACCAAGTTTGCTGGTCCAGACAGGACCCAGAGGCTCCTCTGTGTCAACTACTTTATGCTAACTCCAATTAAGACTTCAAGAATAAGCTTCCCTGGTGGCTCAGATAGCAAAGGATCTGCCAGCAGTTCAGGAGACCTGGGTTTGATCCCTGGGTTGGGAAGATCCCTGGGCTACCCACTCTCATTGTGACAGGGCAGTCACGCAGACACAGAACAAGCACTCGAACACTTGTGTTTCAGAGTTCCATGAGGAGCCCAATGCTGCCCCCATTCTCCTTCATCCTCCTTGCTTCATTTTTCTCCGTGATATGTAATCCCATCTGCTTTACTTAGTTTTTCCTTTGTTTATAGTTCATCTCCCCCTCTAAAATGTAATCTTCAAGAGGGTAGTGATGTTTGTCTTCATACTCACTGCTGTATCTCCTGCTCCACTTCAGGGCCCAGCATATAGTAGGGGCTAAATAAATATTTGTCAAGTGTAAATGAGTGCCCCCTGCTGTCCACCTCTTTGCCTATGAGGCCAGAAAATTACAGCTGCCTCACTGAAATCACAGGTGTCATCCAAGTGCCTTCCCCACCATTACAGTTTGCAGAAGTTTAGCTGACAGGAAACAGTGGGTGGGGAGCTCACCCCCTTCCTACTTCCTCAAATCTCAGTAAAAATGGCTTGGGAAAATGAAGTCAAGCTAAAGTTTCTAAAATAAAGTAGAAAACATAAATGTCTACTTGTTCTTGAAAGTGTTGGTCACTCAGTCGTGTCCAGCTCTTTGCAACCCCATGGACAGTAGCCCACCATGCTCCTCCATCCATGGAATTCTCCAGGAAAGGTTAACCCAGGGGTCTCCCCGACCCAGGAATCAAAGCCAGGTCTCCTGAATTGCTGGCAGTTTCTTTACTGTCTGAGCCACCAGGGAAGCTTATTCTCGACCACGTCTTAATTGGTGTTAGCTTAAAGTAGTTGACGCAGAGGAACCAAAGAACTTTGATAAAGGCCTAATGATCCAAACACAACATGGAAGGCTCAAGATGGTGCCTTGGCTCCCCACTGCCATTGCTTCCAGTCCAAACAGAGGTGCCGTCTCGTGATGCTTTCCACGCTGGAGGCCTAGCTACCTTTAACGGCTAGGGCTACAGCTGCCGTTGAAAGACATTATGGTTATCGAAGTCGCCTTGCCTACCCATCACATGGGTACCATCTTGTTTATTCACATAACTCTGCTGAGTTGAATGTTTCTGTCCATTTCAGCTGAGAAGACTGATCTTTCAAGAGGGTGGTTGAAGCTAGAAATTTAACAGTTTCCAGTGAGACGGCTTCTCCTCTTATAACCTACTCTGGAGTCTCAACTGCTTACAGCTCCTAAATGCTAAGTTCTATTATTCTTTCCATTTTTCAGAGGGATATCAAGCCCCACAGAGCTCAGATTGTTTACTCAGAACAACAGAGGGGATGGGAAAGAGATGAGACTCAAATTCACACCCTTAACCACTTCCCTGCACTGCTTCCTACTGTCCCCTCATGCAGGAGCTGACAAAAAGAATACAACATACACTTGTTCAGCATATTAAAATTACAAAACCTTCTCACACATTATCCCATTCAATTTGAACAGAGATTAAAATATATATATATAATGGTTATGCAAGAAACCCCAGACTTAATGTCTCAGAGAATAAACAGAAGAGGTAGGTACAGTGACGGTGACAATTTCCCTCCTTCCATATGAACTGGCAGCAGCTGCAAACCACTGTAGATCAACTGGGAGACCTCGCCAATACCTCTTTATTTTCTCTCAGCTTTTTGGCAGTTTTACATTCATAGTTGATCCATTGTCTCCTGAGTTCTGGATAAAATGCGATTTAATTAGGAAATTTCTGTACACACTCACTCTTTCTCTCTACATTGAATTATACTAGGTTAGATCCAGGAAATATCAAGGCCAATGAAAAAGCACTTTGTCTTAAGATTGTGTGTGTGTGTGTGTGTGACTTTTTAGCTGGTGTTTTTCATAAGTGTCAAAATACTGGATCCATGTATATGTATGGATGATTCTTTTTGCTGTTTGCCTGAAACTGCCACAATACCTGTGGCAGTGTTAAACAGCTGTGCCTCAATACAAAATAAAAAATTAAAAAATATTGAAGTGCCCAAATAATCTCTTCCTGTAGCATAGAAGTATCTGATTTGTCACAGACTGGGTAATAAGATTGGTGGAGCTAGGATTTATGCTCATAATGACAGCCCTGGGATTCACCTTTCAGAGAGGCAGCAGTGGAAAGAGTTCATGCAACCCTAAGTATTAAATCAAGGCTAGAGGAAGTCTCTTGCTATGAAGAGGGGTTCAAAATGCACACACACACACACACACACACATCTCTTGGTAGCTGAAGCCCATCTACCAAAACCCAGAGCCTTGAGCTGGGGCAGCACTTGGTCCTTCTCCCCTGTGCATGCATCTCTGCACACAGTTGTGTTATGTACACAATTAGGTTATTGTGTTATGTACATTTGTGTTATGATCAACAAATGCTGCTTAGCAAATGATTTTGGGGTCTATTTGGTGTAAGTCTGAGCAAGAAGACAGTCACTCTAGGGCAGACAGTGCTAAGCCTACAGAAGAGATCCTTGTGACAGGGACAAAAAATGTCTAGTGGGGCCAGGCCCCCATGGGCATTGACTGGGGTCTAGTGAGGCTTCTGGAATCAATCTCACAGGCACTGGATGTCTGACAGAGGAGGGCACATGTTTGAAAAGGAGAGCACCCCCTTACTAAGTTGTCAGGGTGGTTCTCAAAGAGCAAAGAAATAAGAATTTCACCTCTAGGAAGTCAGACCTTGGTTTACAATCACCTGTGAGGTGTCTGTTGTGGCACTTTTTGCATGGGGATTACCATCTGGTGCTTCTTATATTTCACTCCCCTGCAACTATACCCAAGCATTGTAATTGTAATTCCCAGAGCAAATCACCCTCTCTTTGCTCCTTGACCTTTTCACCTGCTGATTTCCCTCTGTGGAATGCCCTTTCCCACCCCATTCATACCCCTGAGTCAACTAACTCATCCTACAGGTATTCGCTTTGAGATCATTTCCTTGATAAGGCCTCTGAGGACCCCAGCACACCCACACCAAGGGAAGGAAATCACTTGCATTCTGTCTTCTAATGGTCTGTGTGATGTGTCTCCACCACTGAGCTCCAACTGCGGGACTGTGGCGTGTTACCACTGCTTCCTCAGAGTCCAGCGTGGAGCCCTCCTACGGGGCTGCTGAAAGTGTGAATTGGTACAACCACTGTGGAGACCAGTACAGAAATTCCTTAAAAACCTAAAATTAGAGCTACCTTATGATCCAAAAATCCCACTCCTGAGCATTTATCCAGAGAAAACAAATTCAAAGAAATACATACACCCCCAATGTCCATTTACAATTGCCAAGACATAGAAGCAGCCTATATGTCCATTGACAGGTGAATGGATAAAGAAGATGTGATATATATACATATATATATATATGTATGTATTTTATATATATATATATAAAATCACTTATATGTGAAATCTAAAAACATAATACAAAAAACTAATTTGCAAACAGAAAAAGACTCTCACAGACATAGAAAACAAACGTGATTCGCAGAGAAGATAGGGGCTAAGAGAGGGATAGATAAATTAGGAGTTTGAAATTAACATATACTCACTACTATAAATAAAACAGGTAAATATCAGTTACCTACTACAACAACACACTACAGGGAACTACACTCAATATCTTGTAGTTACCTATAATGGAAAAGAATTTGAAAAAGAATATTTCTATATTTATGTAAGTATGTAGATATATATCTGAATCACTTTGTTGCACACTTGAAACTAATACAACATTGTAAATTAACTATTCTACAATTTAAAAAAAAAAACATGATGCCTGGCACATAGTAGTAATTCAACAAATACTTAAAGGACAAATGAATAAATAAGGAGAAAGCTTTCATAACATGTATCATTACTTTAAGTAAAAAATCAGTTGATAAACTCCATGTTGTTGAAGCAGACATATATATATATATATATATATATATATATATATATATATATATATACACACACACACATATATATATATATCTTTTGAAGTCTAAACTTAGAGCAGTAAGGCTGAAATCTCCCTACAGTTAGAAATTCAGCAATGACACCAGGAACAATCAGTCTGAGGTAAACTACAATAAGAAGCTAAACTGGGAAGTGTAAGTTGGAGGGGAAAAAAACAGGTTTAGGACAAAGGAATGTATTCAAACATTTAAAAAACAAAACTTTAGGCTTATAATGGAGAACTTTATCAACAACAGGAAAGAACTGTAATAGATACTCTATAATAACATACATATCTAAATACAATTATTCTTAAGTTGACAGTAATTGAAATAAATGAACATTTTTATCCCATTATCAAAAAATAATTTTGTGTTCTATACACTGCCAAGTGGAAATGATCACTTTCAGTTCAGTTCAGTTCAGTCACTCAGTCGTGTCCGACTCTTTGCAAACCCGTAGACTGCAGCATGCCAGGCTTCCCTGTCCATCACCAAACTCCTGGAGTTTACTCAAATTCATGTCCATTGAGTCGGTGACGCCATCCAACCAACTCATCCTCTGTCGTCCCCTTCTCCTCCCGCCGTCAATCTTTCCCAGCATCAGTGTATTTTCAAATGATTCAGTTCTTCACATCAGGTGGCCAAAGTATTGGAGTTTCAGCATCAGTCTTTCCAATGAATATTCAGGACTGATTTCCTTTGGGATTGACTGGTTTGATCTCCTTGCAGTCCAAGGGACTCTCAAAAGTCTTCTCCAATACCACAGTTCAAAAGCATCAATTCTTCAGTGCTCAGCTTTCTTTATGGTCCAACTCTCACATCCATACATGACTACTAGGAAGACCATAGCTTTGACAAGATGGACCTTTGTTAGCAAAGTAATGTCTCTGCATTTTAATATGCTGTCTAGGTTGTTCATAGCTCTTCTTCCAAGGAGCAAGTGTCTTTTAATTTCATGGCTGCTATCACCATCTGCAGTGATTTTGGAACCCCAAAAGATTAAGTCTGTCCCTATTTCCATTGTTTCCCCATCTATTTGCCATGAAGCAATGGGACCAGATGCCATGATCTTAGTTTTCTGAATGTTGAGTTTTAAGCCAACTTTTTCACTCTCCTCTTTCACTTTCATCAAGAGGCTCTTTAGTTCATCTTCGCTTTCTGCCATAAGGGTGGTGTCATCTACACATCTAAGGATATTGATATTTCTCCTGGCAATCTTGATTCCAGCTTTTGCTTCATCCAGCCCAGTGTTTCCCATGATATACTCTGCATATAAGTTAAATAATCAGGGTGACAATATACAGCCTTGAATTACTCCTTTCCCAATTTGGAAACAGTCTGCTGTTCCACATCCAGTTCTAACTGTTGTTTGACCTGTATACAGATTTCCCAGGAGGCAGGTCAGATGGTCTGGTATTCCCATCTCTTGAAGAATTTTCCACAGTTTGTTGTGATCCACACAGTCAAAGGCTTTGGCATAGTCAATAAAGCAGAAGTAGATATTTTTCTGGCACTCTCTTGCTTTTTCGATGATCCAGCAGATGTTTGCAATTTGATCTCTGGTTCCTCTGCCTTTTCTAAATCCAGCTTGAACATCTGGAAGTTCACAGTTCATGTACTGTTGAAGCCTGGCTTGGAGAATTTTGAGCATTACTTTACTAGCGTGTGAGATGAGTGCAATTGTGCAGTAGTTTGAGCATTCTTTGGCATTGCCTTTCTTGGGATTGGAATGAAAACTGACCTTTCCCCATCCTGTGGCCACTGCTGAGTTTTCCAAATTTGCTGGCATATTGAGTGTAGCACTTTCATAGCATTGTCTTTTAGGATTTGAAATAGCTCAGCTGGAATTCCATCACCTCCGCTAGCTTTGTTCATAATGATGCTTCCTAAGGTCCTCTTGACTTCACATTCCAGGATATTTGGCTCTAATAAGTGAATGATCACATCATCATGATTATCTGGGTCATGAAGATCTTTTTTGTATAGTTCTGAGTATTCTTGCCACCTCTTCTTAACATCTTCTCCTTATGTTAGGTCCATACCATTTCTGTCCTTTATTGTGCCCATCTTTGCATTAATGTTCATTTTTATCCCATTATCAAGAAATAATTTTGTGTTCTCTATATTTCTCTCTAGTGCCAAGTGGAAATGATCACTTTACATTTTAATAAACAACAATTACCCAAGCCAAGTACATTCAACTGATAATATCTTTTATTGTGAGCCAGTTTCTATGCCACACTCTATTTAGACATCTCATTCAGTCCCACTGACAGCTCTGTGAAATGGGTTTAACTATCACTTAGAAGATAAATAATTTCCCCTTAAACATTCAGTTGGTAAGTATTAAGACTCTGATTCAAGTTTAAGTGTTTCTGGTCCAAAGTCCAGGTTCCTAATCACTGATCACTGGAAGAGCTGGCATACGTGTCACTAAAATATTTAGGCAAAGCAGGTAAGCATGTCCTACTAAGCGATATAAATATTTGTGTGAGCCAGCCCTTATATGTTCAGAACATAAACATTGAATGTTCAAGGGCAATATTGTCTGACTCTTGAGTTCTAAGCCAAGAAAATCAGTGGCAAAAGTTACCTTCTGGCCAAATAAGAGATGATTCATTTTGTTTTGACTGCTGCTTTGACTGAGAATCCCAATTCATGAAAGTAAATTAATGCAAATCATAGTCATGCACATTAAGAACTCAAGAGACAACCTTAGGGGAAATCAAATTCTAATAATAGCTAAGAATTTTTTGTTAAGGTCTCAGAAAATGTCATGTTTAGTTCCCAGTTCAATTTAATATTCTTTTTTAAAAATATGCTTGTATTGACTATTCTCTGATTAGTTTCTAGAAATATTTAAAATCTGAGGAATTGCATATTAATTAATTAATTGATTAATCTGAGGCATAATCATCTACTCAAGATGATTATTTGATTTTCCTTAGGTTTGTTGAGCTTGCTATATGTGACTAGCTTCCTAAAAGTAACACTGACCAAAAGAAAAATTAGGAACATATATTCAATCTCACTTCTTAATTCATCAGTTAAATTTAATAAGATTAAGAATGTCTAATATCTGATTTCCAGGGAACTAGATGTTCTTTTGTTTCTTGTGATATGATCTTTTTGGAGTTCTAACTGGTTACCAAAGAAGATCCATGATTAGCTTCATATCTTGTGATCTCACCAGTCTTCTACTTCTTTCTGCTCTCTCCAAAGAACTCTAAGACGAGTTAATTTCATGGAACGTTATTGAATGCAATCAGAAAGAAGGATCCTTATGAGGAAAGGATTAATAATAATACCTCCTCCTATTTATATGTCAAGCTGTCAAAGTCAGAAATCATCCTCATCAAAGAATACAAATTGACTACTTAAGTAGCATGCACTCTCATGTAACTCAGAAGCTTATAAACCAAGTCTCTCCAGAGATTGTATTCTAAAACCAATAATATACAGTCTTTTAAAACTTTATAAATCTAACAGCTACTTTTATAAAAACCTCCTAAAATATAGGTATAAGTGGTAGGAAGATAGTGAATAGAGTGAATTAATTAATTCTTACATAGGACAAATTTAAATATGTTTTTAAAATTGGAGCATAAAATATGAGTCACAATAACATTTATATAGTTTTGTACAGTTCCACAGTGCTATCAAGAATATAATTTTAATCTTGGAAGATTGCTATAGGCATTTATATCCCAACAATTAATATTTCTCTTCAACCCAAGGGCAATGTTCAGAAGTGTCTTAGGAAAGATCTCTGCCTGTTCAGGGGTTCACAGAATTCTACAGGGCAGAACAATGGGTAAAACATTTCTCAGGTGTTGATGACACCCTTAGTTAAAATTAACCTGTAGAATGTGCCTGTTGATGGAAACATTATTTCTTAGTTTCTGAGACTCCAACAGGTGTTATCCTCCTCCAGTACACCAAGAAATCTAATCTCACGGGTCCCTGTTGCTAAGAGTAAATGTGGTTTATTCATTTTCTATAGTCTTCAGCAAGTTTCCATCCTGTATTGGTGATACACAATGTGTTGTGACACCTACTGTTTAGCAAAAGATAATTTATTAACCCATGATCCTACAACTCTCTGATTATGTGTTGGGCCTATACTGCCCTGTTAAGTCACAACCTTCAACAAATCCACATATGTCACTCTTTCTATAGTTAGAATACAAAACACCAGTATGAGACATACATCTCACACATATCATAAAACTACTTTATTGCCTCAAAGATGTAATTCCCCCAATACTGTCAAACACAATCTCAAGTAGACAGAATAGTCTCACCCATTCAAAACCTAACAAGAACTCTACAAGAAAATGCAAAACTCTATAGCCATGCACAGACTTGTGCTTTACCTAATTCTCTTAATCAGTAGCAAGACAGCAGGAGCCTCATCTACCTGGCTTGCACATTGCTCTTCACACATTTCTCAGCACCTTGCAGACTCTGTTTAGGAGGCTTTCAAGATCTTCTATTGCCACCGTTACCACCATGACAATGTACCTTGAAGAATAATAGTGGAGTTGCTGAGGTCACCGAGTCCAAGGAAGCACAACATAAGTGATCACAAAATTCTCCTAACTGTGGATGAATGCAGTACTTATTCTTTTTTGCATGCCAGTTTGGATATTCATAAGTGAGAGAGTCCTAAAACAATGCTTGAATCTGCAGGTCCTCTACCTGGCCTGCCTACCACCACAGTTCAGAGAGAGTCTAGCAAACTCTTCTTCTTGAGCTCTTGTGGTATATCACACTGTTTGACCAGCTGCCCACTCTAAGTCAAAAATCCCCTGCAAGAAAGCTTGCCAGGATACCACTATATGTCAAAAAATTGATATTTTATCTGCATCTTTTCAACAGCTTACTAATAGAGGGATGGTAGAAGTTTCTAAGAATAAAGCACTTATATATCTCGGCTTTTGTAAAGTTGACCTGGTCAGATTTTGAAACTGATACACTTTCATCACATGCTGCTGCAATTGAGTGCCAACCTGAGCATCCAATATTTCTAGTCTAGCCGGGAATATATTAGATAAATGGATGAATGAATGAATGAATGAATGATGGAATCAGAGGGCCAATATGGCCAGAAACTAGAAATGATCCTTTCCTATTGCTCTTTCCGCCTATGTCAATCATCACTTCATATTTCCGCCTTGTAACTTCTTTATAATATCCCTGAAACTGCCCTACAGAAGAACCCAAATTATCTCCCCAAGCTTGTAAATACCAAGCTTTGGTTACACCATATACCATTTATCTTCTCAGGAAATGGAAGAATCCCCCAGGGCCATATATTCACATATGCATGATAGAGGGGCAAATCTTCCAGGAGATCAATCCATATATCTGACTGCTTTGTAAGGGATTTACTAAGTGCAAAACAAATCATTCTTGGCGCCTGACTTTTGAAACATTTCTCTTTGTGTTTAGAGAGTGCAGTCACCCGGTCACTTGCATTCTGAGACATGAAGTTTTGCAGATGGTCTAGTGTGTACTCACTAAGAGGGTCTTACCCATTAACTCCTCAGCTCTAAACACATGCTGTTTCTGAGTCTGTTCTGGGCAATAATCTCATGGCCTAGCAATAGCCTGGTAGAATTAGTATTAGGTGCTTGACTTAGCACTAAAAGATTTAGAAATATATTAACAGAAGTTCTACTAAAATGGCCCATCTGCAGAGCCTGAATGTACAGGCTTTAAGGGGGGAATAAACTCACAGTAAAAAAGCAGTGTTTGCAAAAGTGAAAGAAAGTTTCAGGAAATAACTTCTGCCTAGTATACACTCTTGAGCTTTGTATCCCTATACTGTTTGTTTGGGGTTTTTTGATAATTATGTGGCATCTTGTTTTTAATTGCAGTATAGTTAACGTTGATTTACAATTTTGTGTTAATTCCTGCCGCACAGTACAGTGATTCAGCTCTACATGTGTATACATTCTTTTCTATGTTCTTCTCCATTGTGATTTATCTCAAGACAGTCAATATAACTCCCTGTGCTATCCAGTAGGAACTTCTGGTTTACCGTTTCTATGCTGTTTTAAGTTCCCTGAGAACAGCCTCTGAGTTAAAAATTAGAGGCCAGTATTTTATTAGGGAGTACTCTCAGACAGATCAAAGAGTATGGAAAGCAGGATTCGGTAGAGGGAGAAACTGAAATTAAAAAGCAGTTGGAACCGAGATCTCAGCCAATCCCCTAAGGAAATCTGGAGACGGGAGAAGCCCTCAGATTTGTCCACACTGCTGAAAGACAGTCAGACATTTTCCCCTTGAATTACCCACTCACTGAATGTGTGCTGCCCCAGGGAAAAGGCGTAACCTTAGACCAAATGGCAACCTTTGGCAGAGGTCAGCTGCTGGGAAAGGACTCAGCTGTGGGTAGACTCAGCTCATGAGGCCACATCTTACTCTCATGTGTTGGCATATGCCAATATTCCTGAATATTCTAGAATGTTCTAGAAGGGAGAGGCCTGTGTCCACTACATCTGCCACACTTCTGGTCATCAATAACCAGTTGAGAAGCATACCCACCATTTTTTAAGTATCACAATGGCTTTCTTCCAAAGTACAACAGGAAGAGAGCATTACTAGAAGAAAACTGGTATCCCTAAAGATACCACAGCCATTGCCTTGAAGTTTTCAATAGTCTTTGCCTAAGCAAAGAATCCTAAACCAAATATATCAATCTATCACTGGAGAAATCATTGTTTAGATATTAATAAGGATCATCTCTAGTTTCTAAACATACCTTCAAACTGAGAAAACAATGTGTAAATGAACTGCAGAGGTTTATGTAAGTAGTTTCAATAACTCCTGGTGTTCCTTCAGAAAAGATTAGCCTATGGACTTTTATTTCACAAATAGAGAAGCAAAATTTCTTAGAGACTTTCCTCAACATGGAACAACATTTTATTTGGTAAGATTACTCATAGAACTTATAGGAAGACACAACTGAAACCCAAAGCTCATAAAAGTTTGTAGGAATAAGGCACTTAGTTGGAACTTTGTTAGATCAAGCTGGTTTTTAAATTTAGGCACTGAATGTACAATATTATATCTGCTGCTTACAGTGAAATACTTGGAAATGTCTATTAATGTTAAAGTCTTATATTATAAGCAGTATTTTTCAGGGAGGTATGATACATTTATCATACAAAGGACACTAGTTTACTCCTCAAAATGGAAGGAGAGGATTCTTATCAAAAGCATCACTGCATCAGTTGTGTCCATGCTATTATCCTAACCTGACTATATATTTTAAAAGAGATTTACTTCTCCCAAGAAGATTCTCTCAAGTCACAGCTACTTAAAAGTATCTTTTGAAGTTTTTAAAATCTGTAAATATTTCTGAAATAATCCTCTTGAATATTGATGAAGTCACCATTGGCAATAGTTTCAAAGTCAAAGACCCATGTCTTTAATAAATGATTACCCAGTGATGTTATAAGTAAGAATTAGAATGTTGAACTCTAAACTCCAGCTTGCATCAAGTTTCTTTCTTTACTCATTAGTTTGTAATTCACCAAGAAGCTGTGAGACACAAGCTAGGTGTTAACCTGCCAGCCCTATTCATGCTATACTGTCCCTGTTCACCAGTGAAATGCAAGTAACCCAGAGAGGTCAGAAGTCAAACAGTTGGGATATATTCATGCCTTCATCATTTCAAAGCTTGAATAATCTTTAGAGATCATGAACTATATCCAAGGGCAGAAAAGGCAGAAGCCACTAATAATTAGGCCATATTTTTATCTCTCACTCTACACAAATAGATGGGGAAAAAGTGGAAACAGTGAAAGATTTCATTTTCTTGGGCTCCAAAATCACTGGAGACAATGACTGCAGACACGAAATTAAAAGATGCTTGCTCCTTGGAAGAAAATCTTTGATAAACCTAGTTCAGTTCAGTTCAGTTCAATCACTCAGTCATGTCCGACTCTTCGCAACCCCATGAACTGTAGCACGCCAGGCCTCCCTGTCCATCACCAACTCCCAGAGCTCACCCAAACTCATGTCCATTGTGTCGGTGATGCCATCCAACCATCTCATCCTCTATCGTGCCCTTCTCCTCCTGCCTTCAATCTTTCCCAACATCAGGGTCTTTTCAAATGAGTCAGCTCTTCGGGTCAGGTGGCCAAAATATTGGAGTTTCAGCTTCAACATCAGTCCTTCCAACGATAAACCTAGACAGCATATTAAAAAGCAGAGACTTCACTTTACTGCCAAAGGTCCCTATAGTCAAAGCTATGATTTTTCCAGTAGTTGTGTACAGATATGAGAGTTGGCCCACAAAAAAGGCCAAGCACCAAAGAACTGATGCTTTCTAACTGTGGTGTTAGAGAAGACTCTTGATAGTCCCTTGGACTGCAAGGAGATCCAACCAGTCAATCTTTAAAAAAAAAAAAAAAAAAAATCAGTCCTGAATATTCATTGGAAGGACTGAAGCTGAAGCTGAAACTCCAATACTTTGGCCATCTGATGCAAAGAACTGGTTCATTGGGAAAGATCCCAATGCTGGGAAAGATTGAGGGCAAGAGAAGGAGGCAACAGAAAATGAGATGTTTAGATGACATCCCTGACTCAGTGGACATGAGTTTGAGCAAACTCAGGGAGACAGTGAAGGACGTGAAAGCCTGGTGTGCTGCAGTCCATGGGGTCGCAAAGAACGACACAGTTTAGAGACTGAACAACAACAACTGCCCGGCCACCTGCCCTTTAGCTCATCACTCAAGGGAGAACTGTCTCTCTCCCGTGACTCCATGCTATACCCCTTTCTAAACAGTGTCATTGATATCAATGATCAGCTAGATTCATCAGAAAGGACGCCGCTTCAAAACCAATCCCAACCCAGGTATTCCAGCAATCCAGGAGGAAAGTATGACAGAGAGAAATGAAACTGCAGATTAACCCATTTCCAAGTAATGGAATTAGGGAGGGGAAGGAAGACGAAAAAGTAAAAAGTAAAATCAATGTGCTTAAAACCATGTAAATGACCCACGGAGCCACATCACTTCGATATCCTCTGTTTCATTCAAAGAAGCATGTTTGGCAAGTATGTGCTCTGTCAAAGGCTTTGTAGTAGGTACTGAAGATACTAACTGTAAATCAGAAAGTACATCTGGGCTATTAAAAATGAGTATATGGGCAAAAATACTGTGGTTGTTAAGCAGATGCCTACGTGATTCCATAAGTCTCGTTTTAACTTGCTAAATTTTATGTAAATATATGGCGATAATGAAGAGATGCTGGAGAGAGCTGGGACCCAAATCATGGCTCTTTGCCATAAAACGAAACCTTTTCTGTATTCCTTTATCTGCTCTTTGCAGAAATGAGGCTTTCCATCCAGGAGAGATAATGGGTGGCATCTGTTCTTTTCAGGAACTATTTAACAAAGATTTTGTTCAAATTCAGAAAAAATATAAATGCCCAGACTTACTCTATTCTAGTTTGTAGAAATTAAACACTAACAAATTGTGAAGCATGATCAACTAAAGTTAAGTTCTACCAACATGAAAGAATTTTTGTTAAATAGTATCTTTAATATAAAAATAGGCAGCCTCAAATGTTTATGGAGCTATAAATCAATGCCCCTAAGACTTTGCTTAGGCAACTTGTTTTGGGTAGCTTGGTCCCTCTATTAGCTGCAGGTGCAAACATTGCACCTGCAGCTAATTGCAGTCATAATTAGACCATTGTGGGAATGATTAGACACTTAATTTTGAGGATGCAAGTGACTGGCCCATAATTAGCACTGGCTAAAGTGTTTGTACCACATGAAGGGAGACTGTGCCCAATTGAGTCAAACTTTTTTTTTTTTCCATTGTGCACTTCTATTAATACATCCTCTGTTTTTCCTCTACAAACAGACAGAAATTAGGGGAAATAACTGGTCATGCAGTGGTAAAATATGTGTGATAAGAATAACCATACTGAGTGAAAATGAAACTGTATTGACAAAGATACAAATAAGGGCAGTGGCAAATGTATGAATATAAACCAGGAAAGAAACTCTGTTGAAAGAGTTTCTCCAAACAATGAATTCTTTGGTTATGTCTTCCTTGCCAAGCTAACAATTTATGATAATGGCACAGGAAGACTGCGGTGAGCTTGAAATCATTAGGTGAGTATTTTTCACCTCTGGTGTGTTCATCCTCTTGAATGAAGAGGTTCTTAGGATCGGTGTCAATACTGAAGTGACATCCAAATGGACTCTACTTCCATACTCTGACTTTATCCCCCGCCACTACCATTCCCTGGGGAACCCCCTCACTAGCCATCCATGTTTTTAAAATGGAGATATTACCTACTCAAGTATAAGAAAAGCTAGCTCTTTCAGTTACCAGTTCAAAAGTGCCCAGAGTTAATTCAATAACCTTTCTTAAACCACAGGTTAGGCTTGAGAAAAGAAGATGTGCTTTTGAGGTGTTATTTTTATTTGAGTCTTACAAATTAAAATATTTTTCTTTGAAAAAGTAGAAGTTTTTCAAGCATATTTTTTATAGTTTACTAAATGCTACATAAACCTTAATGTTCTGTTTCTTTATTGCTCTACTAGAAAAATACAACAGAGCCAAGGTCATATTATTATAGAAAAGTATCCTTTTCAGTGTAAGATAAAACAAATGCTCTTAACTTGCCTTCTTATCATTTCATCTTCTTGAAAGACATATTTCATCCATCTATTGTTTAAAATATAAATATAGCTTAAAATGGAAATTTCCACATAAAAGTGTCATGCTCTTGCTCAAAGGGACAAGTCAGTCTAATATATTCTGCTGCAGACTTTTTTTAACTAAATCATTAATTGGTTTCCAGACTGCCTGAATTTACTGGCTGAAGTTTAAATGTACCCTTAAAATCAAGTGAGAGGAAATATAAAAACTGTAGAGACTCTTTATCATTCCTTCAACTGCAAGACCACTTCTAAGTTAATGCTGTGCAGTGCTGGTTACATAAGTTCTGTCTATAAATTATTAAGTGCTGTAGACAGTAACACTAAAGCTTGTCCAAATGGAAAGATGCAGCGAAGTTCAGCCATTTCTATGACTACAAACTAGTGATCCCTCCTTTGTTATGGCCACTGCACACGTGTCAGGGGGATGCTGTCAGGGACTTCATATCACCCTGAACTGCAACCTTTGCATGATACTATCCGTAACCAAGTGACCTGCTGCAGCTCATTAAAGTTAATGTAATGGATCATTCCCTCCTAATTGTAATCATCAGCAAATTAGACTCCTTTCTAGGCTAACCAGGCAGCAGGGAAGAATGTGACTGAGTAGAATGCATGAATAACTTTGCTCTTAGCCATGTGCCTTTATTCAAGACAAAGGAGGACAATGCAGAGGATGAGGGGACACATACAGCAATTCCAGTATCTGCTAGAATGGGCCTTATTCACATCACTGCAGTGGAACCACAGATATTTAATGCTTTTTTCAGAGTTACACCTCCATCCCAGAGCAGAAACAGAGTAGAGAAAATGACACAAGTAATCCAGGTGAGTTTCCTATTTGGCTTATATTGCCATCATTGCCTTTTTCCTTCAGTTGACCTCTACCATTCTCAAACATTAGAGGTATCATCCAAACACGCTGTAGTTGTAAATTCTTTGGAAAACCCAATTCTATTTTATTGATTTTTTTTTCATTTAAGAAATGATATATGGAAACAGAATACAGAAACATATGTTAAGGGCAAGCCACAGATTCCTATAATTAATCAAAATAATATATGTAGAATTCTTGATCTATCTAAGAGTTACTATTTCAAATACATTTGTCACTGGAATATCATTGATATAAGTTTTGTGATTGCACTGTGATTATTGAAGTTTCCTAGCATTTGTAATGTTACTAGAAATTGAAGGTTAAAGGGTAATCTCATTAGATCATAACATCATGTGAAGGATTTTCTAACCTTATTGGGCTAAGCAGTCTCTGCTGCTGCTGCTGCTAAGCTGCTTCAGTCATGTCCGACTCTGTGCAGCTCCATAGACGGCAGCCCACCAGGCTCCCCCGTCCCTGGGATTCTCCAGGCAAGAACACTGGAGTGGGTTGCCATTTCCTTCTCCAATGCATGAAAGTGAAAAGTGAAAGTGAAGTCATTCAGTCGAGTCCGACTCTTAGCGATCCCATGGACTGCAGCCTACCAGGCTCCTCCGTCCATGGGATTTTCCAGGCAAGAGTACTGGAGAGGGGTGCCATTGCCTTCTCTGAAGCAGTCTCTAGAGAAGAGCAATTTTGGCCTAAACAGAAAAGGTGCTGGATATGGTGTCAGGATTTATCAGCCCAGTTAGCAAAATGAGCCATTCTGCCCTGCCTATGAGGGCTCATACATTCAAGGAACTTCCAAAAAAAGGATGTGAAAAAATTAGGGAACTCCCATAATAATTCCTGTGGTACATAAGTTATTCAAAATATGCCTTTAATACAATCATACAATAAACGTTTGCAAGGACCATGGTTCTCAAAATGTGATTCCTCAACCAGCAGTATTGGCATCTCCTGAAAGCATGTTAGAAATGCAAATTCATTGCCCACCTTAGACCCATTTAATCAGAAACCCTGGTAGTTAGGCCTGACAATCTATGTTTAACTAAGACTTCAAGATGACTATGATGCCTACTAAACTTTCAGAACCACCATGTTAGAAAGCAAAAGATAGTATAAATAGTTTGCACACATTAGTTTAATGTTTGAAGAAAATTATTTTGGCAAAGTAATTCAAGGTAGTAAGTTACCTATAAATATATTATCATAAAATATACATACTTGGGTATGAATAATAAATATGTGTGTATGTATACAGTATGCATGCCACAATTATACACACACATGCACACACACAATTTGATTGTTACTTATACTGATATAGTATGTGTGCTTCCCAAGCATAATACAAGAATTCAAGAGATAAACAATTATTGTTATGAGAATAGCAATTATCTTTGTTTTATTTACCTTCACCTCCATACCTTCAGTATCTGCAAAACCTGGCATACAGGGGCTGTTCAGAAAATGCTAAGTGAATGACTCAATGGTATTTAGACTATCTCTACTTGAGAGTTCACATATTTGTCATATTAGAGTGTTTCAGTAAGTAAACTTTGAAAAACACTAGTAGGAACTAGAAAAAAATGTATCTTAGACAAAAACAAAGTAAGAATATAAAACAGTTAATGATTATCATCATGATCAAATTGTAAATTATGTAATAATTAATTGTAAAGTGTCTTTTGTAAAAGGTTTTTATAGAAAGGAAGGAGTAAAATGATCTCATTCACAGATAACATAGTTATATATATATATATATATATATATATAAAATCCTAAGGAATCCACAAAAGAGAGAGCTCTTAGAATTGCTAAACAAATTCAGCAAGTCTGCAAGATCAATACACAAAATTAATTGTATTTATACACACTAGCAATGAAAAATCCTAAAATAATTATAGCAAAACAATTTCAGTTCCAATAGAAGCAATAAGAATAAAAGAAGGAATAAATTTAACCAAAAATTTGCAAGACTTATACACTGAATGCTATAAAGCATTGCTAAAAATAAATTACAGAAGACCTAAATAAATAAAGATATCCCATGACAATCCAGAAAATTTAACATTGTTAGGATGGCAATATCCCCAAACTGATTTACAGATTCAGTTCCTATAACAATCTCAGATAATTATTTTTAACATTTTATTTTATATTATAGCATAGCCCATTGACGACACTGTGATAGTTTCAGGCACACAGCAGAGCAACCCAACCATACATATACATGCATCCATTCTCCCCCAAACTTCCCTCATTCAGGCTGCCGTCTAATATTCAGCTGAGTGCCCAGTAGGTCCTTATTGATTACCCATTTTAAGTAAAGCAGTGTGTGCATGTCATTCTTAAAGTCCTGTCTCTTCCACTCACCCTTCCCCCCTGGTAACCACGTTGTTCTGTAAGTCTGTGAGTCTGTTTCTGTTTTGTAAATGAGTTCATTTGTATCATTTCTTTCTAGATTCCACATGTGAGGACTATTACACAGTCTTTCTCTTTCTGTGTCTGACATTTCACTCAGGATGACCATCTCCAGGTCCATCCATGTTGCTGCAGATGGCTTTGGTTCATTCTCCTTAATGTCTGAGTGATACTGCAGCCATGAAATTAAAAGACGCTTACTCCTTGGAAGGAAAGTTATGACTAATGTAGACAGCATAGTAAAAAGTAGAGACACTACTTTGACAGCAAAAGTCCATCTAGTCAAAGCTATGGGTTTTCCCAGTGGTCATGTATGGATGTGAGAGTTGGACTTTGAAGAAAGCTGAGCACCAAACAATTGGTGCTTTTGAACTGTGGTGTTGGGGAAGACTCTTGAGAGTCCCTTGGACTGCAAGGAGATCCAACCAGTCCATCCTGAAGGAGATCAGTCCTGGGTGTTCATTGGAAGGACTGATGCTGAAGCTGAAACTCCAATACTTTGGCCACTTCATGCGAAGAGTTAACTCATTGGAAAAGACCCTGATGCTGGGAGGGATTGGGGGCAGGAGGAGAAGGGGACAACAGAGAATGAGATGGCTAGATGGCATCACTGACTCGATGGACATGAATTTGAGTAAACTCCGGGAGTTTGTGATGGACAGGGAGGCCTGGCGTGCTGCGATTCACAGGGTTGCAAAGAGTCGGACACGACTGAGTGACTGAACTGAACTGAATATTCAGTTGTATACTTGTCCCACATTGTCCACATCCATTCCTCTGTTGATGGACATTTACGCTGCTTTCTTTTCTTAGCTATTGTAGCCAATAGCTGCAGTGAATATTGGGGTATATGTACCATTTTGGAACATATTTTTCTCTGGAAATTTACCTAGGAATGTAATTGCAGGGTCATATAGTGGCTTAATTTTTAGTTTTCAAGGAACCTCCATACTGTTCTCTATATTAGCTGTACTGATATACATTCCCACCAACAGTGTAAGAGAGTTCTTTTCTATCCACACCCTATCCAACATTAGTTATTTTTGGATTTTTTGATGATAGTTATTCTGACTGGTGTGAGGGGATAGCTCATTGCACCTTTTATTTGCATTTCTCTAATAATTAGTGATGTTAAACCTCTTTTCATGTAAATCTTGACCATCTGTAAGTCTTCTTTGGAGGAATATCTATTTAGTTTTTCTGCCTATTGGATTGCTTATTTTGATGATATTAAACCTCATGGGCTTCTGTTAATTTTCAAGACTAATACCTTGTCAGTCACATCACTAGCAAATGTTTTCTGCCAGTCTGTTCAGTTCAGTTCAGTCCAGTCCCTTGCCATGTCTGACTCTTTGCGAGCCCGTGGACTGCAGCATCCCAGGCTTCCCTGTCCGTCACCAACTCCCAGAGCTTGCTCAAACTCATGTCCATCAGGTTGGTGACTCAATGGATGATGCCATCCAACCATCTCATCCTCTGTCATCCCCTTCTCCTTCTGTCTTCAGTCTTGTCCAGCATCAGTGTCTTTCTAATGAGTCAGTTCTTTGTATCAGGTGGCCAAAGGATTGGAGTTTCAGCTTCAGTATCAGCCCTTCCAATGAATATTCAGGACTGATCTCCTTTAGGATGGACTGGTTGGCTCTCCTTGCAGTCCAAGAGACTCTCAAGGGTCTTCTCCAACACCACAGTTCAAAAGCATCAATTCTTCCATCCTCACCTTTTGTTATGGTCCAACTCTCACATCCATACATGACTACTGGAAAAAAAACATAGCTTTGACTACACTGACCTTTGTTAACAAAGTAATGTCTCTGCTTTTTAATATGCTGTCTAGGTTGGTCAGAGCTTTTCTTCCAAGGAACAAGTGTCTTTTAATTTCATGGCTGCAGTCACCAACTGCAGTGATTTGGGAGCCCCCCCCCAAAATAAAGTCTGTCACTGTTTCCATGAAGTGATGGGACTGGATGCTGTGATCTTAGTTTTCTGAATGTTGAGCTTTAAGCCAACTTTTTCACTCTCCTCTTTCACTTTCATCAAGAGGCTCTTTAGTTCTTCTTCCCTTTCTGCCATAAGGGTGGTGTCATCTGCATATCTGAGATTATTGATATTTCTCCTGGCAATCTTGATCCCAGCTTGTGCTTCATCCAGCCCAGCGTTTCTCATGATGTACTCTGCATATAAGTTAAATAGGCAGGGTGACAATATTCAGCCTTGGTGTGTTCCTTTCCCAGTCTGGAACCAGTTAAACCAGTTTATCACTATTAGAGAACACCAACTATCCTATACGATTCAAAGAATAGAGAGGCATGATATTGCAAATATCTATTAGATAATATAATCTACTGAGGCAGACATTTGTAAGTTTTATGATATTCAGATTCTATGCCTAAAATGTTCTACTGAAATGAAATTAGACAGCCAATGCTTACGTTGATTTTCCTAGGTAAGACGGAAAGATGCTTTCAAAATAGTATTTTGGAGACTTCCCTGGTGGTCCAGTGGTTAAGAATCTGCCTGCCAGACCAAGAGAGTGAGGTTTTAATCATACAAGACTCAGATCCAGGACTTGGAACTCAGAAAACTTCCAATTCGGTGTTTATTCTCCAAACTGAGACAGTGTGCCTGCTCAGTTGCCTAAATCATGTCCGACTCTTCATAATCCTATGGACTGTAGCCCGCCAGGCTCCTCTGTCCATGGGACTCTCCAGGCAAGAACACTGGAGTGTGTCGCCATGCCCTCCTCCAGGGGAACCTTCCCAAAGGGATCAAACCCGCATCTCCTGCAGTTCCTGCACGGCAGGATTCTTTACCACTGAGCCAAGCAGACAAGCCCAGTGGAGGCAGCACTATGCCCCATTTCGACAGGCAGTCACCAGAGCTATAGTTGTGCACGTCCCTGTATTAATACTGAGCAGGACTCTGGGGTTCTGGAGTACAAATTCTTTCTGTGTCTCTCCGTTTCCTGTGGGAAGGATATTGGCTTCATTCAGCATCTTTGACCCTCCCTGAGGTCCTAAGCGCAGATTCAAACGGTTGCTAATCAGAGAAGGGAGGGGATACAGAAACGGGGAGGAGTGTCACATGGTGGGACAGCCTTGGGGCAGAGTCCTGGGTCCTACTGAAAGGATATGCAGAGCAATGTCTTTGAGTTCTTCGGCAGAACTGGGGTCACCTCCTGGAACATCGCACCATTACCTCACCACCCACTGAGCAGAAGAAAGTCACATACCCTGGAGCCTTCCCCCCAGATTTTGCATTCCTTTTCTGGGCCCGGTGATAACTATGTTAGGCCTCCTCTTGGGCCCCAGTCTGTTTCACCTCTAACAGAGTCCAAATTCAGGCTAAATTGCTATTACTGTGAGGGTGAATGCTGATTTCTGGCACAGAATACCTTGACTTAGATCAGGTAGAGAGAGGGAGACTTCTGCTCTGATAGACAGGACTACACCCACTTCCGTGCTGCATGCTAAGTCCACTTCAGTCCTGTCTGACTCCTTGCAACCCTACGGACTATAGCCCTCCAGGCTCCTCTGTCCATGGGATTCTCCAAGGAAGAATTCTGAAGTAGGTTGCCATGCTCTCTTCCAGGGGATCTTCCCCACCCAGAGACAGAAACCGAGTGTCTTATGTCTCCTGCATTGGCAGGCAAGTTCATTACCGCTAGAACCACCTGGGAAGCCCCATCCCAGCAGGAAGTAATTACAAAAGAAAGACACCTTTGCCCCAGTTCCCAAGAAGTATGTTGAGTAGGAAGTCTCTCAGGGAGCAATTGTTAGGAGAAACACACTGACTGAAACCAGCCACCCTGGCCAGGCACCATAGTGACCATTTGTGGGGGTTAATTTTTGACAGGAGATCCTCTGACAGAGGAGCCTGGTGGGCTACGGCCCATAGGGTCATAATAGTCGGCCATGACTGAAGCAACTTAGCTCGCACACCGAGCAAGGAACGTGGAACTAATAAGCCACCACCAATAACCAGAAGAGTTCAGGAAAGGTCAAAAGGAGACACCGCATGTCCTACCACCTCTCAGAATCCTTCTCGCTGGCATCCATGTTGGCTGAACAATGCATGCACCATCAGGAAGGACCCTGAGTCAGAGTGATTGGACAAAGACAACGCAGAAACGAATCTCATCACCATAAAACATAACCCAGCAAGCCACAAGGCAGAGTAATCCTCCTGGCTTCCTTTACCCTCTTGCTCTCTGCCCGGGCACCCCTTCCCAATAAAAATATCTTGCTTTGTCAGAAAAAAAAAAGAATCTTCCTGCCAATGCAGGGGACACAGCTCCCACCCCGGGTCCAGGCAGATCCCACAAGCTGCGGGGCAGCTAAGCCCGTGGACCACAATTACGGAGCCTGGGTGCTCAGCACGGAAGCCCTGGAGCCTCTACTGAAGTGTAGCTCCCGCAGCCCGAGAGCCTGCGCTCCGCCACAAAAGAAGCCAGCGCAGGCAGAGGCCCGTGCAAGACAACGAGAGAACAGGCCTGCTCACCGCGTCAGGAGAAAGCCCGTGTGTAGCAAAGAAGATCCAGGGCAACCAACACGGAAATTTTTCCAGAATAGTTTTTCTATTCACAAATTATCATGATTAAAAGTTAAATTTTTGTGGGCCAGGTTTTCTTGCCATGTATTAAGGAAGCAGCATGCAAATAGTTAATGTTTTCTCACTATGTTGTGAGAAAGAAGGGCAATAATTGCGCTGCTATACAGTTTAATGGTATTAAACAGAACTTCGGGTCTTACGAAGATCACAGTTTTGACTTCCAACCATAATAGTGTAGTTGGCAAGGCCGTGATTATAGAAAGAATGAGAGCGATCTTGTAAAACTGATATCTTACCACTTTGGATACATATAACGTTGTATCCTTTTCTTCTCCTTACATTTTAAAATAGTATTCAAACACATGAATCACTTGACTATAAACAGAAAACATAAAGAGTTTTACATTTCAAGCTTGTTATTGTGATCTTAGTAACTATGGTTTATGACTTCCTTACAAATTCACGTAAAATTTGAAACACTAAGCAATTACTGAGAAACAATTATCTGTAGTTCCCCACTGAATTTTCTTTGTCAAAGCTTTTATCAATTTTTATCATCTATATTTTTCACAAAATGATCATTCTACTATGTTTACATGTCCAGTGTACTTTTTTCAATTAGCTTTATTATGTGAAGAGTTTTTCTTTAGTCTCTAAATTTTTTAATCTTATGGTTATATAATAGTACAATAAATTGATATTCCATGATTTATTTGACTGTTATTCCAATCATGATACTATTTGTTTCATTATTTTTTATCTTTAACATTTCATTTCTATAGATATCTCTGAAAAAGCAATGCCTTTAAAAATTTACTTAAATTCCAATATTCTATAAATCTCACTAATTTCCATACAGATGACCATATTATTTTTTCCTTATAATATACTTTGAATCTTTTCCCCTTTTTCTTTTTTTGTTGATATTTGTATGTTTTTTGTTACTAATTCTTTGCATTTTTTTTCAGTCTCTTTAGGCTGTAGATGTTTCTAAACACCTATCACCATCTCCTTCAGTTCACAACTAATTTCTGTCACTGACTTCTGTTTTACTTTGATGTCATATGAAGTTCAATTTATCGTAATGCTCACAAGAATAAGCATACAAAAAATGCAATAATTTACATAAACATTTCAAAACATTGCTTGCATATACCTAGCAATCTTCAAATAAATTGCCCTGGAAGATTTTTACTTTGGCTCAAAATTCCCACCATTATGTGAAGCATTTTTCCTATATTGGACTATTCCTGAAAAGCAGCTATTGTTCTTATAATAAAAACCACAGTGTATTACTCTGAATGCTTATGCTCTTTGTTTTCCAATAATTATCCATGTAACCCTTCAGAATGGCTACCAACATATCATTAAATATGGTGGCTTTAAAGATTGTGACAAATGAGTACAATCCTACTCATTTCACATGACAGCAAGATTATGCTCAAAATGCTTCCAGCTAGGGTTATATCTGGTAGACAGTGCCTGAAGAACTATGGAAGGAGATTTGTAACACTGTATAGGAGGCAGCGATCAAAATCCAACCCCAAGAAAAAGAAATGTAAAAATGCAAAATGGTTGTCCAAGAAGGCCATACAAATAGCTGACAAAAGACGAGAAGCCAAAGGCAAAGGAGAAAAGGAAAGATATACCGTTTCTGAATGCAGAGTTCCAAAGAGTAGCAAGGAGAGATAGAAAGCCTTCCTCCGTATCAATGCAAAAAAATCAAGGAAAACAATAAAATGAGAAAGACTAGAGATCTCTTCAAAAGAATTAGAGATACCAAGGGAACATTTCATGCAAAGAAGGGCACAAGAAAGGACAGAAACAGTAAGGATCTAACAGAAGCAGAAGATATTAAGAAGAGGTGGCAAGAATACCCAGAAGAACTATATAAAAAAAGATCTTAATGTCCCAGATAACCACGATGGTGTGATCACTCACCTAGAGCCAGACATACTGGGATGCAAAGTCAAGTGGACCTTAGGAAGCGTCACTACGAACAAAGCAAGTGGATGTGATGGAATTCCAGCTGAGCTATTTCAAATCCTAAAAGATGATGATGTGAAAGTGCTACACTCAATATGGCAGCAGATTTGGAAAACTCAGCAGTGGCCACAGAACTAGAAAAGATCAGTTTTCATTCCAATCCCAAAGAAAAGCAATGTCAAAGAACGTTCAAACTGCCGCACAATGGCACTATTTCACATGCTCGAAAGTAATGCTCAACATTCACCAAGATAAGCTTCAACAGTATGTGAACTGAGAACTTCTAGAGGTTCAAGCTGGCTTTAGAAAAGGCAGAAGAACCAGAGATCAAATTGCCAACATCTGTTGGATCACAGAGAAAACAAGAGAATTCCAGAAAAAATCTACTTCTGCTTCATTGACCATGCTAAAACCTTTGACTGTGTGGATCACAACAAACTGGAATATTCTTATAGGGATGAGAATAACAGACTTCCTTACCTGCCTCCTGAGAAACCTGTATGAAGGTCAACAAGCAACAGCTAGAACCGGACATGGACCAACAGACTGGTTCCAAATTGGGAAAGGAGTACAGCAAGGCTGTATATTGTCACCCTGCTTATTTAACTTATATGCAGAATACATAATACAAATGCCAGACTGGATAAAGCACAAGCTGGGATCAAGATTATCAGGAGAAATATCAATTTAATAACCTGAGATATGCAGATGACACCACCCTAATGACAGAAAGTGAAGAAGAACTAAAGAGCCTCTTGATGAAAATGAAAGAGGAGAGTGGAAAAAGCTGTCTTAAAACTCAACATTCAAGAAACTAAGATCAAGGCATCTGGTCCCATCACTTCATAGCAAATAGATGAGGGAAAAAATGGAAACAGTGACAGACTTCATTTTGTTGGGCTCCAAAATCACTGTAGATGGTGACTGTAGCCATGAAATTAAAAGACACTTGCTCCTTGGAAGAAAAGCTATGACAAACCTAGACAGCATATTAAAAATTAGAGACATTGCTTTGCCAACAAAGGTCTGTAAAGTCAAAGCTGTGTTTTTTCCAGCAGTCATGTACAGATGTGAGATTTGGACCATAAAGAAGGCTGAGCACCAAAGAATTGATGCTTTTGAACTGTGGTGTTGAAGATGACCCTTGAGAGTCCTTTGGACAGCAGGGAGATCCAACCAGTCAATCCTAAAGGAAATCAGTCCTGAATATTCATCAGAAGGACTGATGCTGAAGCTGAAACTCCAAACATTTGGCCACCTGATGTGAAGAACTGACTCATTGGAAAAGACTCTGAAGCTAGGAAAGATTGAGGTCAGGAGGAGGAGGGGATGACAGAGGATGAGATGGCTGATGGCATTGAGGACTCAGTGGACATGAGTTTTAGCAAATTCTAGCAGATAGTGAAAGGATAGGAAAGCCTGGTGTGCTGCACTCCATGAGTTCAAAATGAGTTGGACATGACTTAGCGACTGAACAACAACAAATGATCCTACAATCCTACTCCTGGCCACATATCCAGAGAAAATCATATTTCAAAAAGACAAATGCACCCTGAGACTTCCTTGGGAGGCCAGTGGTGAAGACTGCACTTACAATGCAAGGGGCCTGGGTTCAATCCTTGGTGAGGGAATTAAGATTCCTCAATCCTCAGGTACAACCAAAAAAAGAAAGAATACATGCACCCCTGTGTTTATTGCTACACTATTTATAGTAGCCAAGACAAGAAGGCACCCTAAATGACTATCAACAGATAAATGGAATAACAAGATGTGGTATATATTTGCAATGGATTATTACTCAGCCATAACAGAGAATGAAATAGTTACTTTTGCAGCAACATGGGTAGACATGAGATTATCCTATTCAGGGAAGTAAGCCAAAGACAAATGTCATATGATATTGCTTATATTAGGGGTCACCAACACCAGTCCACAGCCTGTTAGGAACCCTTCCACACAGCAGGAGGTGAGTGAAGGGCAAGCAGGCAAAACTTCATCTGCTGCTCCCCAAAGCCCATCACTCACACTGCCATCTGAACCCCCCTCCCGGCCCTGTGCATGGAAACACTGTCTTCTATGAAACTGGTCCCTGGTGCCAAAAACAATGGGGGCCACTGGCTTATATGTGGAATCTTAAAAAAATAATACAAATGAAGTCATTTACAGAGCAAAAAAGAGACTCACAGATACAGAAAACAAAGTTATGGTCACCAAAGGGGAAAGGGTGATGGGGGAAGGGATAAATTAGGAAGTTGGGATCAACATACACACACTACTAAATATAAAATAGATAACTAACAAAAACCTACTGTAAAGCGCAGGGTTCTATACTCAATATTTTGTAATGACTTATCTAGGAAAAGAATCTGAAAAGAAATATATACATAGACACATATAACCACTGTGCTATACACCTGACACTAAGACAATATTGTAAATCAATTGCTCTTCAATTAAAAAATAAAATTTAAAAAATTGTCTAAGCCCGATTTATTTAGATAATTTTCAACTTGGATAATTTCAACTAAATTTTTTTTAAGTGTATTAAATATCAAGAGTCAGAAAACACACTTCTTTTTAGGACCTACTATGTTTTATACCTGTATCATTCTATCTAATCCTCACAACAGCATGAAGAAGGTATTTTAATGGCAAATTTGCAATTGAGAAAACTGAGCCTTAGAGGAATTACTAATAAACTAGTTTACAGAGCAGTTAATAGCAAGACCTTTAGCCCAAAGATGTGACTACTCTTCCTTTTTCTGTTATGTGCATCTAATTTAGTTGATAATTTGTAGTTCTAGCTAATGTCACAAACCAACCTCATGTACCAACTTACTAAAAAAATTTCTCAAAACCAAATTAGAATAGAAAAGTGCCACTCATCTTAGACATACATGATGTACTGTTGACAAAGAAGAAATTCATTTTTAATACTTCAGCATATCATTAGGGAGACAAGCTGAGTGAATGGAGCCTGGCATTTATCACTGAACCCAGATAAAGAGTCACTGAATTATGGTATTCCGCGACCTTCTTCCTGACAGCCACTGACAGTGTTTGTGATTACTTCGGCAGTCTTCTCTGCTTTAAACCCAGGGCACTGGCAAGGGGGAGTGGATGCTCCAATGGAAGCCTCTTAGATGTAGGATCCTTCTTTTCTTAAATTCCATGATCTCTGGGTGTACCTATACTTGACGGTCTGTTTTTTTTAACATATGATCATGAAAAAAGGTGAGAATTAATTATCTGTCTTTTAATATATGATCAAAAAAATAGTAAGTGATACTTTCTTCACAGCTCTTACCTTGTAAGATTTCACGGCAAGTAATAAAAATTAGACACCTTGCAGAAGATAATACCTATCCCCCAAACTGGATCTCTACCTCTGGATCAGTACTAACTTAAAAATGCAATATTGAAGGCAGCATAAAGCACTGACAATATGAGAGAGAATTTGCTCTCTGTGCGGCTTAGTAGATCCCAAGGCATCCACTGACAACGGACAGCTCCCTGTGAGCAGATTTGATCCAGTCCATGAACATTACTAGACAAGTAGAAAGACTGGACTCACAGCCTGCATCCACTCATTCTGTTGTCCTCACAAAACCATCACGAGGCAATAATATCACTCGAGAATCGCCTTGCTGAGACAACTGCTTCAGAGAAATATTTTACTTAGCAGAGGCAACTTTGCAGTTAAGATAATGCTGCTGCTGCTGCTTAGACCTTCGGTCGTGTCCGACTCTGTGCGATCCTATGGACTGCAGCCTGCCAGGCTCCTCCGTCCATGGGATTCTCTAGGCAAGAGTAGTAGAGTGGGTTGCCATGCACTCCTCCAGGGGATCTTCCCGACTGAGGGATCGAACCCGGGCCTCTGGCATTGCAGGCAGATTCTTTACCGCTGAGTCACCAGGGAAACCCTAGGAAAATTCTACTCACAGAATGTGCCGACATAATTTTCTCGGAATATCCTGATGCAGAGATGACTTTTGTGTTTGTGTGCACATGTACTGAGTCATATCAGTCGTGTCTGACTCTGCAACCCTAAGAACTGTAGCCCACCAGGCTCCTCTGTCCATGCGACTCTTCAGACAAGAATACTGGAGTGGGTTGCCATGCCCTCCTCCTCCAGGGGATTTTCCTGACCCAGAGATGGAACCCAAGTCTCTTATGTCTCCTGCCTTGACAGGGGGTTCTTTAGCCCAGGTGCCAAGGATAAAAAGAGCTGACTACAAAATTCTATTAATGTATAGGGAAAAGGTCTTTGTTGCCCAACATCTCATCTTATTAAAATCTATTCATTAGCATTTCTATAAAGTGACCACTGGTGTTCTCACTAATGGCCTTCAGGTTCTGTATTTCTGAAACATTTAAGAGTCAGTAATGTTGATCCTATGTGCATTATTTTGGCTGGGTTTTTCATTGCTGTTGTTGAAACTTCATGTAACTAACAGAGAAAACTTTGTTTTGGAGAAATGGTAGCTGGGTCAGAGGTTGTCAGGGGGGAGGTGCTAAAGGTGGTGAAGTGTAGAAAATAAATAGCTGGTTTTGTTTATAACTTTTTCAATTCTGTTGGTTATTAATCAAGTTGCATACATTATTTTTACTTTAATTTTTTTAGCAATTATAAATGTAATACTATGCCCCAAAACTTTGCAGTGTAAAATATCTTATTTGATATTCTCAGTAGACTTGTGGGTGGACACACATGTCCTTTCTTCCTTTTTCAATAGCTAAGTATTCGATATGGGAAAGTCATTTAAATTCCAATGATGTGAGACTACTTTACTTGTCATACTGATATATAAAGCATATAAAGCACAAGACTTTATATATCAAACTAGGTAATGTGGAACAATTTATACACATGCAATAGATCTTTTTATAACTGTAATATCAACAATAAGCATTTATTTTAATACCTATTCACAATTTTTTTTTAAAAAAACAGGCTTTAAGCATGGCTGTTCTGTCTTGTTGTATAGAAAGCCACTGAAAATAATATAAGGTTGCTCATGGTTTTATTGACCTCATGGCAAACTTTGATCTTGTACAAGAAACCGCTATTGTCATTGCTGGTCATGACGTTTATTATATTCTGTATTTAAAAAGCAATTACTACATTTTATGATACACAGAATAATTATTATTATGCATTTTAATAATCACTTTTATGTACACTTTGTGGCTTCTGTAATTATTTAACATTATGATCATAAATTTATAATAATTGTATTAGCAATTTGAAATTTAGAAACTAGATAAAAATTGATGGCTAAATTATTGATGTTTACTTAAACTTCTAGAATCAAATTTTCCTTCTTTCTAATCTCTAGCCATTATTTATATTACTGTTTGAACATTTTCATATGTTTCTAATTGTGTGATTAGATCACACATCTAGTTGTGTGATTTCTGCTTTGTTTTTAATTTTGAAGTGCCTAACAAGAATCTCATTTCTCATTCTGTGGGAAATTCTAATCTTACACATAAACATAGAAATTTTTCGGAGTATCTATCCCCATTAGATTTTCACATAGATGATTGTATTCAAATAGAAAAAATAACCTAAATATTTTTCTCCACATGTTCATTTGGATTGTTTGCAATCCAATCCAATATTGTAATGTTCTCTTTTTCCCAAAAGGATCCATCTCACCTTTATGTAATTATTATAACTAGCATAAACAAAAAGAGAAAAATTAAAATGATTTGAAAAAATTAAATATAAAGTGAAAAATAAAAATAAGAACAAGAGAAGAAAAATAATAAAGACTGTAAAGGCAATAATTTTATCTTCAATTCTTGTATCTGCCAGCTCCTCTGTCCATGGGATTCTCCAGGCAACATACTAGAGTGAGCTGCCAAGCCCTCCTCCAGGGGATCATCCCAACCCAGGGATTGATCCCGTGTCTCCTGTGGCTCCTGCATTGCAGGTGGATTCTTTACCACTGAGCCACTGGGGAAGTCCTGTACATAAAGTTATCTAATTTCAAAACTGAGATAAAAATTGATAAAATAAATAAATGTTAAACTTTTCACGTCTTTTAAAAATCTAAAATACTATAACATTACACTACTAAGAAAATAGTACTCACAATTCCATGTTTTCACTTTTTATTTCTATGGTTTTATCCAAATTGACAGAAAAACATACAAAGCAAAAGAGCTACTGTATGAACACTGACAAAATTCCACTTGTAACTGATTTTCCTTTGGTTCTAAAATGCTCTCAATTGGAGAACTAGATCAGATATTTCCTTTAAACTGTTTGACTTTCTAATATGCTGTGCTTAGTCATTCAGTCGTGTCTAGCTCTTTGCGACCCCATGGACTGTAGCCCACCAGGCTCCTCTGTCCATGGAATTTTCCAGGCAAGAATGCTGGAGTGGATGGCCATGCCCTCCTTCATGGAATCTTCCCAATCCAGGGATTGAACCGAGGTCTCCCACATTGCAGGCAGATTCTTTACCATCTGAGACACCAGGGAAACCTTAATACCTTATACCTAAAAATCTGCTTTTTAAGTTATTCAAAATACATAAACATAAAGATTACCTTAGGAAGCATTTTCAGCAGAAGCTCCTAGTTAAGCAGTATTTGAATAAAGTCAAAGCATGAGAGTTTAGTTCTTTTGTAGGGATTAAACAAAGGGAACCAAAAAAAAAATACACAAGAAGACCTCCCAAAATCCAATTACATAGTTCAGGTTTTTCTGAAGTAACTATTGTCCTTCATATTACAGTGCTATACTATGGAACCCTAATAAGCCTTAGTGTTGTTTTGGGAGTATATACAAATTTTTAATAAAGTTACAGCTATTCACCTAATAATGACTTACAGGATGCATGTGTGAGACTACTTATCTGGGATTAAAATAGGTCTTTCTGTGAAACTAATTTACATAACTTTTGCTTCATTTATCACTATGTTCAAACTAAACTTAAATCCCAGATGCATATTGATTTTCTAATAATCACAACCAAAATGGTGTTATAGGAATTAATCATTTCCTTTATTTATCTGTATATACTCTAAATAATCGATAAATTATTTATATCTTTTTTTTTTTTTTTTAGTAAACTGAAAAGCAAGTTTTGTTTTCTTGTAAAGAAGTCAACATACAGTATTATGTTAGCTTCAGAGGTGCTGGGTTTAGTTGCTCAGCCATGTCTGATTCTTTGCGGCCCCATAGACAGTAGTCCACCAAGCTCCCCATCCATGGGGATTCTCCAGGCAAGCATACTGGAGTGGGTTGCCAGGCTCTCCTCCAGGGAGTCTTCCCAACCCAGGAATCGAACCCAAGTCTCCCTCATTGCAGGGGATTCTTTACCTTCCGAGCTACCAGGGAATCCCAAGAATACTGGAGTGGGTAGCCTATCCCTTCTCCAGAGGATCTTTCCAACCCAGGAATTGAACCAGGGTCTCCTGCATTGTAGGTGGATTTCAGGTATACTACATGATTTGATATTTGCATACACTGTTTTTTTATTAGACCACTTTATTGAGGTATGATTGATATAAAAATAGGTGTAAATATTTATCATATACAAATGGATTAAAAGAAATTTCTGAGAAAGGAAATGTACAAAAGAAGGAAAAGAGAGCCCAAAGGCACAACCTAGAGCATGTCAACCTGTAGCGAATTTAGGAATCAAACAAACAAAAAAAAACCACAGTGAGCCAAAGAACAGGATCCACGCAGCAAGGAAGAAACCTGGAGAGAGCAATTTTTGATAGCCAGAAGATCATAGAGGAGCTAGGCATCAAGTTCAAAGCCACCAAGACGTCAAACGGGGTGGAGGAATGATGCTTTGATTTAACATCACGCTAGCTATTGGCGAGGGTCTTACCTGGTGGCTCAGTGGTCTCCTGCCAAGCAGAACACGCAGGTTTGATCCCTGGGTCAGGAAGATCCCCTGAAGAAGGAAACGGCAATCCATTACAGTACTCTTGCTTGGGAAATCCCACGGAGAGAGGAGCCTGGCAGGCTATAGTCCATGGGGTCACAAGAGTCAAACACGACTTAGCAGCTAAAGAACAAACAACAGCTATTGGAGAACAAGAAAGAAGCAAGAGGACAGAAGCTCATGCAAGACTTGTCAGAGCAGGAGATGTAGAAGTGGAGACAACTCATCATGAAAGCATATGGGAGAATAATCGGTAGGAAAGTGTCACCGAGGGAAGACATTATTTTAAATGGAGGACAGGGGACTTCATTAGTATACATTAATTTTTTTAAACATGAAAGCATGAATATCAGAAACAAAGCATTGAAACCAGTGCTAATTCAACATAGTCACATAGTTATGTTTTATCTATTGCCTTATTTGTCTAAAATTTTTCCAAATTTCTTCATTTTTATTTTAATGACAAAAAAGAATTTTCACTTTTTTATTCCCTTACTTCCATTGGTTTGTTTTTAATGGCACATGTATTACGTAGGCATGTTATTTTTTTAAGAGTCTCAATAAATCCAAACTAAGAACTAAATACAAGAAAAATTTGAAGTATCTCTTTATGTGCTTATCCCATCACCTTGCCAGATGTTCTTGATGATGTCAATTTATTCCAAACTTTTTCTACACATGTACAAGTGCAGGAACTTGAATTATGTCTAACTGTTTTATTAAAGGTACCTCTTTATAGATAGGAAGATAAAAGAAAATGAATTAATATTAACTGAATATTTGCTCTGTGTTACTACCAATATAGTTCATCATTCTATAATGTCATTTTTACTTGAAATTTTTTTGGGAAAATATATATTAAAATAAAAATTATGTATTATGGAATAGAATACAAAATATACATGTTTTAAATGGATGAAGTAATGAGAGTTTAGAAAAGTTTCTTGAGTATGGAACATTTTGGGGATAAGACTTATTCACCTTATCACCCAGATCCACTTATCACCTTTGTTGTTTACCAGTTGTTGTATTGTTTAGTCACTCAGTCATGTCTGACTCTTGTGACCCCAAGAACTGTAGCCCTCCAGGCTCCTCTATCCATTCTCTGGCAAGAATATTCGAGTGGGTTGCCATTTTCTCCTCCAGAGGATCTTCCCAACTCAGAGATTGAACCTGTGTCTCCTGCATTGGCAGGAAGATTCTTTACACCTGAGCCACCGTTCTAACCATTAATAAGAAGCTATGTTTCTGCTAAATAAAATGCATATTTTTATGTCTAGTCCACACAGTAATAGTGAGGTAAATAGATATAAAAAGATGGAGTTTTCAGACTTTCCTGGTGGCTCAGGGGTTAAGAATCCGCCTGCCGATGCAGGAGACACCAGTTGGATCCCTGGTCCAGGAAGATTCTGCCTGCTGTGGGGCCGCTGAGCCCGTGCGCTACAAACACTGAAGCCTGTGCACTCGAAGGCCTGTGCTCGGCACCCAGGGGAGCCGCCGCAGTGAGGAGCCTGAGCGCCGCAACTCGAGAGCAGCCCCAGCGCTAGTTTTCTCTAGCTGCAGCTAGAGAAAGCCCACTTGCAGCAACAAAGACCCAGCGCAGACGAGAATAAATAAATAAATACTTAAAAAAAAAAAAAAAAAGATGGTGTTTTTATCAGAAAAGCACATCTACTAAGAAAGTATAGCATGAATATAATCTAGAGTCAGACACGTAGAGTCAGACATCCTGGAATGCGAAGTCACGTGGACTTTAGGAAGCATCACTATGAACAAAGCTAGTGGAGCTGATGGAATTCCAGTTGAGCTATTTCAAATCCTAAATGATGATGCTGTGAAAGTGCTGCACTCAACATGTCAGCAAATTTGGAAAACTCAGCAGTGGCCACAGGACTGGAAAAGGTCAGTTTTCATTTCAATCCCAAAGAAAGGCAATGCCAAAGAGTGTTCAAACTACTGCACAATTGCACTCATCTCACACACTAGTAAAGTAATGCTTAAAATTCTCCAAGCCAGGCTTCAACAGTATGTGAACTGTGAACTTACAGGTGTTCACGTTGGATTTAGAAACGGCAGAGGAACCAGATATCAAATCGCCAATATCTAAATCATTGAAAAAGCAAGAGAGCTCCAGAAAAACATCTACTTCTGCTTTATTGATTACCCCAAAGCCTTTGACTGTGTGGACCACAACAAACTGTGGAAAATACTTAAAGAGATGGGAATACCAGACCACCTGACCTGCCTCCTTAGAAATCTGTATGCAGATCAAGAAGCAACAGTTAAAACTGGACATGGAACAATAGACTGGTTCCAAATCAGGAAAGGAGTAAATCAAGGTTCTATATCATCACCCTGCTTATTTAACTTTTATGCAGAGTACATCATGTGAAATACCTGGCTGTATGAGGCACAAGCTGGAATCAAGTCTGTCAGAAGAAATATCAATAACCTCAGATATGCAGATGACACCACCCTTATGGCAGAAAGTGAAGAACTAAAGAGCCTCTTGATGAAAGTGAAAGAGGAGAGTGAAAAGTTGGCTTAAAACTGAACATTCAGAAAACTAAGATCATGGCATCTGGTCCCATGACTTCATGGCAAATAGATGGGGAACAGTGGAAACCTTGGAAGACTTTATCTTTTTGGGCTCCAAAATCTCTGCAGATGGTGATAGCAGCCATGAAATTAAAAGACACTTACTCCTTGAAAAAAGAGCTATAAACAATCCAGACAGCATATTAAAAAGCAGAGACATACTTTGCCGACAAAAGTCCATCTAGTTAAAGCTTTGGTTTTTCCAGAAGTCATGTATGAATGTGAAAGTTGTACTATAAAGAAAGCTGAGCACTGAAGAATTTATGCTTTTGAACTGTGGCGTTGGTGAAGACCCTCGAGAGTCCTATCGACTGCTAGGAGATCCAACCAGTCCATCCTAAAGGAAATCTATCCTAAATATTCATAAGGAATGAGGTTGAAGCTGAAACTCCAATACTTTGGCCACCTCATGCGAAGAGCTGACTCATTGGAAAAGACCCTGATGCTGGGGAAAATTGATGTCAGGAGGAGAAGGGGAAGACAGAGGATGAGATGGCTGGATGGCATCACTGACTCGATGGACATGGGTTTGGGTGGACTCTGGGAGTTGGTGATGGACAGGGAGGCCTGGTGTGCTGTGGCCCACAGTGTTGCAAAGAGTCAGACACGACTGAGTGACTGTACTGAACTGAACTGAAGTATCTCCAAATGGTGATGGAGGTGGCAATGGGGCAAATTAAGAGACAGTTATCGCTAAGCTTCAGAAGATGAAGATCAGAAGGAAGGATGTTCTTTGGCACAGAGTATGGCAGAGCACATATTTCCTGAAAACTTTGGAAATAGTGGCTATGCATATATGTAAAGAGATTTATTTGACCAAGAACTCCTGCTGTGGTGGCAAATGAATCTATGAGAATTGAAAGATATCAAGGAAGGAAGACTTCCTCTTCTATTCTGGACCCAGGAAACGTCCTCCAAGCAGTACCTCTTAGGTCAAACACTTCCCTTCATACTAGATCATCAGTTTTAAATACTGATGAGTTCCCTGACTACTGCAGATCAGTGGACAGACCAGGACATTAAGACTGATGTGACCAGACTTCTGCGTTTTAACAATGAAACATCATAGTTGAAACCATTGAGCATGATTATTCAGATCTAAAGATTCTTCCAGTTTTCTTCATTTATAGGGAGTATGTGTGTTAGTCACTCAGTCGTGTCTGACTCTTTGCAACCCTATGGACTGTAGCCTGCCAGGCTCTTCTGTGCATGGGGTTTCCCAGGCAAGAATACTGGAGTGGATTGCCATTCCATTCTCCAGGGGATCTTCCTGACCCAGGGACCAAACCAGGGTCTCGCACACTGTGGGCAGATTCTTTACCATCTGAGCCACCTGGAAAGCCCATTTATGAGGAATAGTCATAGCTAAACATTGTCTCTATCAGTAAGTTTAAAACATAGTTTGTAGCCAACCCAGTTTAGCTACTTCCCTCACAACAGGGTACCACCTCTTCAATGGGTGTGAAATCGTGCCATGATTTCAAGTAGTTCTGATAGTTTACTATCTATTAAGTCACTTTATAAGGCTTCCCTGGTAGCTCAGACAGTAAAGAATCTGCCTGCAATGCAAGAGACCTGGGTTCGATCCCTGGGTTGGGAAGATCCTCTGGAGAAGGGAAAGGCTGCCTACTCCAATATTCTTGTCTGGAGAATCCCGTGGCCAGAGAAGCCTGGCAGGCTATAATCTGTGGGGTCGCAAACAGTCAGACATGACTGAGCAACTAATACTTTCACTTTCTTTCACTTTCACAAGTCATTTTACAAAGAAAACCTCCCCAAAATACACTGAGCAAAGGCAGCATTATTGGAACAAAAATTTGGTTTTCTGTTTTTCAGTAAGATAGTACATATTTGAATTTATAATTGTCAGCATTCATCTTAATATCTGGCATTTTATTTTAATCATATCATATATACCTAACCCCCAAAAGATCATTAAAAACTAGTACAAATGGAGGGATCCTTTCATCACAGGAATCTACCATATTGTGGGATGAATTTTGTTCCCTCCAAAAAGGTATATCCTAACCCTTGGTATCTGTGACTGTGACCCTATTTGGAAATATGATGTTTGCAGATGTACTTACTTAAGATGTATATTAATGACTATCCCTGGTATCCAGTGGTTAAGGATCAGCCTGCCAATGCAGGAACAAGGATTCAATCCCTGGTCCTGGAAGATCCCACAGGCCATGGAGCAACTCAGCCCACACACCTCAACTACTGAGCTCATGCTCCGGTCCTCCTGACTTGGATATTGTAATAAAAAAATGGTACCCTATCGCCGGGGCTTCGCAGGTGACTCAGTGGCAAAAAGTCCTCCCTGCAACACAGGAGATGAGGGAGACGCAGGTTCAATCCCTGGATCGGGAAGATCCCCTGGAGAAGGAAATGGCAACCTACTGCAGTGTTCTCACCTGGGAAATCCCAGGGACAGAGAAGCCTGGCGGGCTACAGTCCATAGCATCACAAAGAATCGGACACGACTGAGTGACTGAGTGTGCACACACTCCATCACTAGAGTCCTGTTTACCAGACAGTGTTCAGAAAAATGAACAGTCCAGATACCTTCAAATACGTGTCTGAAGAGGAGAGGCTGCTTTCAGTGGGAAGTGGAGGAGGAGTTTCAGAAACATACTCATTTAAAGGGGCCCTGGGGAAAGTGTGTGAAACTGGACACTGCATTGGGAAAGGAGTATTGAAAATTCAGGCCACCAGCAAAAGAAGTCAATTTATTGCCATGGCAGAGACCGCTGGGCAACTTCCTGCTTTGCCCAAGCAATTTGGGTCCTTTGAAGCATATCCTTGAGGAGGAAGTGATTGGAGAATAAGGAGAGGTGTCCTCAGTGAGGACCACCCTAGTTTTGCCCAGCTCAAGCACACAGCCCTCAAAGGAAATATAATCAAGGGGCCAGCATCAGCGATTTCATGGATCTGGCACTGGATGTTAGTCTTACAGCTGCTGCACTGATTTCTACAAGGGTCTTCCCAAACAGGACACAAACCCAATCACACAGGAAGGAGGAAAGACAGGAGGTTCGTCTTTCTCTGATACTTGTGAAAGTGCTTACACACCATCTTCACTATGTACCCTGTAGCGTGAAGTGTGTGACCAACTTCATAGGTAGCAGCACTCAACGTTTTCTTTTTTTCTACCACAAAACACACATACCACTTTGTCACTGTCGTCATTTCCAATTTAACAGCCATTAGTTCACCCTTTTCTTCCTCACTTAAGATGACATTTAAAGGCAAGAATGTAAGAGTTACATTACTATAAAATCTACCCTAAGAAATACGTTACGTGAAAACTTTAAGGGATTTTACAATTTTTTCTACACACTGCTGATGAAATAACTCACTATTAACTTTGACACAACAGTCTGCTATGATGCCAAGCAGTTATTAACTAGTCTGAGGGTGCTGTTCAGCTGGTTAAATAACCTCTTTGTTGAAATCTTTAAACATAGAAGAACATATTTTTTAATCCAGAAATGCACATGAAGACAATCATTTATAGTGAAAAGAGAAAAGGGTTCATTGAGAATGACTAAAATTGCAATATGAAATGAATTATTTGTAGTCAAAATAAGTGGTTAGTTAATACAATCTTAAGTATATGCAATACCTTACAAATACAAATACTTACATAGCAAATGAAAAAATGTGAAGCAAGTCTTAGAAGATGAGCAGCTATTCCCTAGGGAGACCAGGAGAGGAGACCACGGCTCATAAATGTATCAGTATGCACAGAGATGTGCTATCATTCAGAGAACTACATAGTTCTCAGTGACCTGAGCATGGGGGCCTTTTATTGTGGGTGGAGCCTTGAACTTAGGGAATCAAAAGGTAGTGGAGAGTCTTAGAGTCCATGTTAAGGAATTATACTTTCCTCCTGTAGAGAATGGAGGTGAGTGGGGAGAGTTAGAGAAGGGACACGAGTTAGGAAACCATTAAAGTTATTAGGTGGAAGATGTTTCAACAAAGACTGCAGCACTGGAGATGAATGAATAATTAAAATGTTAAGTTGTAATTGACAGGAATAGGTCACCATTAGAAGGTAGAAAAAAGGAGGAGGAAAGGGAAATTGAGGATAACTCCAGGATACTGGATTGGGTAACTGAAAAAAATGGTGGTGCCTTTGAAAAGGAGTCATTTATTTAATCAGTGGATATTTATTGAGAACTTAACTTGTGTGAGTTAGTTGCTTATGCTTAGTCGCTCAGGTATGTCTGACTTTTTGCGATTCTATGGACGGTAGCCCACCAGACTCCTCTGTCCATGGTATTCTCCAGGCCAGAATGCTGGAGTGGTTGCCATGCCCTCCTCCAGGGGATCTTCCCAGCCCAGGGATTTAACCCAAGTCTCCCACATTGTCGGCAGATTCTTTAACATCTGAGTCACCAAGGAAGTCCTACTTAATATACGCTTGTATATATTAACGTGTGCAGCCCACACACTTGGTAAACATAAGAAGTGGAGTAATATTACATAACAACTCAAATATAGTCTCTAGGTTCAGAACTGAGTTCAAATCTAAGGTTTATATGTAATAATGGACTAGCAGTTTACTTTTCTCAGTATCACTTTGCCTAACAGTAAAATGGACCATGACAGTCATGGACCTACCTGCTGCAAGGAATGCAGTTTATTGACAGCCTTAGCTGCGGGCATATTAGGAGCCGCTTCAACTTTTGAGTAAGTGCATGTGGTCCCAGGGCAGCTCCCCATGGGACTGTGTGGTTCCCGCATATATGTACAGACACAGAGTTCCAAGGAATGGAATTAAGAGTCTCAGAATACATTCTTACATTTACAGTCAATTGATTTCTGACAAGGATGCCAGAGTAATTCAATGAAGGAAAGAATAATACCTTCAACAAACAATACTAAAACAACTGGATATCCTCATGAAAAAGGATGAAATTGGACCCCTACATCCTGCCATATATAAATAATTAACTCAAAATAGATCAGAGAACTAAGTGTAATAACTAAAATGATACAACTCATAGGAAAATAGGCATGTGGTATATAACCTTGGGATAGGGAATGGTTTCTTAAAAAAAAAAAAGACCAAAACACAAGTAACAAAAGAAAAATATACATAAATTGTGCTCATCAAGTTTTAAAACTTACTGTTTGTAAAGGATACCATGCAAAAAGTAAAAGACTTCACACAGAATGAGGAAGAAAAAAGATTTGCAAATCATGTATCTGACAAGGAATGTCTATCCGGAATATATAAAAACTCAAAACTCAACAGCAGAAAGACAACTCAGCTTCAAAATGAGCAAAAGACTTGAATAGACATTTCTCCAAAAAAAGACCTGCAAATGGTCAGCAAGCGAAAGATGTTCAACATTAGTCACTAGGGAAATATAAATCAAAACCATATCCACGAGGATAGTTATAATGTTTTAAAAGCCAGATGATAAGCAGTATGGGTGAAGATGTGGTTGTACTTTATTGATGAGAATGTAAAATACCACTTTGGAAAACAGTTTGACACTTCTTCAAAATATTGAACAAATAATTACCATATAATCCAGCAATTCCACTCCTAGGTATATACCTAAGAGAAATGAAAACATGTTCATGTAAAAACTTGTACAAGTGTTCACATCGGCATTACTCATAATAGAGTCAAAGTGGAAAAACCTAACTGTCCATTAACTGATGAATGAATAAACAAAGTTGATATGTCCATACTGTATTATTTAGCAATAAAAAATGAAGCACTGACACATACTACAACAAGGATAAATCTTGAAAACATCGTGATAATTGAAGGAAATCAATTATTTTGTCATGAAAGACCACATATTGTAGGATTCCATCTAAATAAAATTTCCAGAATAGGTAAATCCATAGGGACAGAAAGTAGATTTGGGATTTCCAGGGTCTGGAAGAAAGGGAAATGGGAAGCCAGTGGAATGTTGAAAATGTTCTAAAATTAGATTGTGGTAATAGTCGCACAGTTCTGTCAATATGCCTAACTCTACTTAACTGTACACTTTTTTAAGTGTATTATTTTTTTGTATGATTTTTGTTTTGTTTTGTTTTAATGTTTATTTATTTATTTACTTGGCTGCACCAGATCTTAGTTGCAGCATGCAGAATCTTCTATCTTTGCTGCATGATGTTTTAATATACATATATACCGTGAAATGATTACCACAATCAAGTTAATTAACATCTCCATCATTTCACATAATCTTTTTTTTTTATGAGAACAATTAAGATATACTCTCAGCACGAACTTATGGCTACAGGGGAGAAGGGTCAGGGAGAAGGACAGAGAGTTTGGGATGGACGTGTACACACTGCTGTGTTTAAAACAGATAACCTCCAAGGACCTACTGTATAGCACAGGGAACTCTGCTCAATGTTATGGAACAACCTAACTGGGAAAAGAATTTGAAAAAGAGTAGATACATGTATGTATATCACTGAAACACTTTGCTGTACAATCAAAACTAATACAATATAGTTAATCAACTATACTTCAATATAAAATAAAAAGTAAAAAACCATCTACTCTCAGAAAATTCCAAGTATACAATACTGTATCATTAAGTATAGTCATTATGCTGTACATTTTCATTTGTATGTACATAAGATGATACATACATAAGTACAGCATATAGTGCATAAGATCTCCAGAATTTATTCATCTTACATAGCTGAAGCTCTGTTTTCCTTGACCAATTTTTCTCCATTTCCCATCCTCTGGCCCCTGATAACCACCATTCTATTATCCGCTTCTGTGAATTCAACTGTTTTAGATTCCAACACATAAGTGAAATCATTCAGTGTTTCTCCTGTGTTGCCTGGCTTATTTCATTTAGCATAATATTCTCCAGGGTCATCCATGTTGTTGCAAATGGCACAATTTCCTTCTTTTTTAAGGATGCATAATATCCCATTGTATGTACAGGCTATATTTTTTTTTATTCACATCAATGAACACTTAGGTTGACTCCAAATGTGTGTTATGAAAAATACTGCAGTGAACATGAAATTGCAGATACCTCTTCCAGATATGAGATTTATTTCATTTCATTTGGCTCTATACAGAGAAGTGGGGTTTTGGGTCATATTGTAGTCTTGGTCTTAATTTTTTGTAAAACTTCCACATAATTTTCCATAATGACTACACCAATTTATACTCCCACCAAAAGTATACAAGTATTCTCCACATTCTCACTAACACCTGTTATCTTGTATTATCTTGATAAAAGTCATTTTAACAGGCATGAAATAATACCTTACTGTGATTTTGATTTGTCTTTCGCTGATGATTTGTGACGTTGAATATTTTCTTATACACCTGTTGCCTATTTGTGTATCTTCATTTGAGAAATGTCTATTCAGTTCCTTTGACCATTTTTTAATTGGACTCTTTTCTTCCTATTGAGTTGTTTTAGTTCCTTATATATTTTGGATATTAACTCCTTATCAGATATATGTTTTGAAAATATGTTCTCCCCTTCCTTAAGCTATCTCCTTACTCTATCAGTTATTTCTTTTACTGAGCAAAAGCTCCTTTTAGTTTGATGCAATCCCATTTCCCAATTTTTGCTTTTGTTGTCTGTGTTTATGTGGTCATATCCAAAAAATCATTGCTCAGACCTATGTCAAGAAATTATTCCCCTATATTTTCTTCCAGTAGTCTTACAATTTCCAGTCTAATATTTATTAACTGTGCATTTTAAAGGAAAAGATTATCAGATATGTGAATTATATGCTAATAAAGCTGCTTCATAAAATTCATTTTAAAAAGAATGAATTGATAACTTAAAGGTTATACTGTATTTTAACATACAAAATGAGAAAAAATAGTTGAAACATTATGTGTTCCTAGGACTGTCATAAGAAAGTGTAGCAGACTCAGTGGCTTAAAATAATAGAAATTTATTTTCTCATAGTCTGGAGGCTAGAAATTTGGAATAAATGTGTTGTCAGACTTGGTTCTTTCTGAGAGCTCTGAGGACCAATCTTTCCCATGCTTATTTTATTGCTTCCAGCAGCTGTTTGGCATTCTGTGACTTGTAGACGTATCACTCCAACCTGTCTTTACCTTCACATGGCTGTCTTCCCTCCTCATCTCGCTGTCTTCTATTCTTATAAAGACACCAGTTACATTGGATTGAGACTATTCTAATGATCACATATCAGTATAATTATAATACGTCTGTAAAGGCCTTGCTTCTGAACAAGATCATATTTACAGGTACTGGGGATTAGAATTTTAACATACCTTTTGGGGGCCAAAATTCAACCCCATAATAGACTGTAAGTTATTTCAATTGATCCTCTTATCTAGCCCCTTGTTTTGAATAGTTTAGTGTTAGAAACAAAGTAGATACTAAATAAATATTCATTGACTGATTAAACCATTCAATCTATATAGCTGTCTACTTTAATTTGAAAGATCTTTAGGGATAGAGTCTATAATCTTACTTGAATTTATGCCCTAATGTTTAATTAAAAGAGTACTTCCTTCTAATCAAAGGCTTTGTATTTGCATTCTTTTCCAAAATAATTGCCTAATGGATTGTTTGCTGAATTGATCCAGTCACTTAAGTGGAACCCTGTTAACTGGTCAACTCATTCAAAATGATTTTGAATTTAGCCCCGTTGACTCAGCCTTTAAAACAATTTAAGTTAATTTCCTCTTGCTTTGTTCTTTGTAAAAATGAAAAATGTTCTCATAATAACCCTTTATCCTTCTCATATCCAGGCCAAACAATCCCAAATTCTATAATCTCTCATTCAAGTTCAGACATGGATTTTTAGGGCATTCCAAATAGATAAGAAATGTGCATTTGACAATTTTTATTTTAAGAGCAACTAAAGCTCCTTATTATTACACAGTCCTATTTACCTATGTCACTCTACCTTAAAAAGAAAAATACACAAAAATGCCAACTGGACTTCTTCAGATACCTAATACTTATTGAAAGGATTTTTACTATAGATCATAAGCCCTTTGCTACTCTTTAATTTCTATTAGATACACAATTTTCTTGAAATTTCTTCTGTGGCTAAAAGTTACAATCATCTTCTATTGTTAAAAAGCATACCTTGAAACTACCAAAAGTAAACTATTCACCCTTAGGCTATTCCTGTTTATTATTATAAACATATACCTTTTTTGAACATTCCAAAGGTAATTGAATAAAACATGCCTTAAATTTTATTTTAATTCTTAATTATTTTGCAAAAGGATGCTATATCTCACTTCTCTGTTCACATATGTTGAATTTTGAGGCAAGTTAAGAAAATACATCATGGAGGATCCTTCTGCTCTGCGTATTTACATTACTTCCTGAGTTATCCTGCACCTGTATGTTTCATTTTGAGTAGGTTAGACGTAGAATAAATTTGAATATTGGGCATAAGGTGTATATTGCTTGAGGAGAAACCATTTTACTACATATTTTCAAGGCTATAAAATGCTTTATTGGGCTTCCCTTGTGGCTCAGTCGTAAAGAATCTGCCTGAGAATGGAGGAAACCTAGGTTCCATCCCTGGTCCAAGAAGATCCCACATGCTGTGGAGCAGCTAAGCCTGTGTGCCACGACTACTGAGTCTGTGCTCTAGAGCCCAGGAACCACAACTACTGAGCATTTGTGCTGAAGCCCATGCACCCCAGAACCCGTGCTCCCCAAGAGAAGCCCGCACGGTGAGAAGCCTGTACCTCGCAGCTGCAGAGTCGCAGCTCCTGCAACTAGGGGAAGCCCATCATCAGCAAGACTCAGCACAGACAAAATTACACAAATTAAAAGATTAAATTATTTTTTTAAAAAAGATGCTTTATTGATTCAGGTTCATTTACAAAACAGGAAGTATAAATGGAGCCGATCATTTTAAGGGGCTGTAAATGGTTTTTTAGAGTATTATATATGTATAAGAAAATATCTAAAAGTATTTCATGTTGTTTCTGAGAAACACTTTATTCAATTTGGAGAAATTAACCATGAGAAAGAATTATGTTTCTCTAAATAAAAAGATTTTCTTAAAAGCGACCTGAAGAAAAGATTTAGAATGATGTTTTTCTTTATTTTTTACTTTCAGTAAAATTTTTCTTTTACTTTCAAAATTTTTTTCCTTACTTTTTACTTCCAATCCTGTGGATTGGGAGTCTCTCACAGATCTGGATATCCTTTGATTCAATTCGTATCTCTGGATTCTGTTCCTAGCTCCTATTTATCCTACCTTCTCCCATGGTTCTACATTTAATTCTCTTAAAGTAGCAGGCTGATTCCACTAATGCAACTTTTTGTACTGTGTACTGAGGCCATTTGCCTAGATTAAAAGAGGGGGTAGAGAAGACTAACATAGCCTATTAGTCTAGTGATTGATGGTTTCATAAAGCAGAATATACAACATTCTATCTTTTACCAAGAATTAGACTTCAGATTTACATTTTTTTCTCCTAATACAAGCAGTAAGCTGATTCTGTGTGTGCAGTTATTATTAACAATGTCCATATGAATTACCCAATTCTCTTAACAGTAATAATAACAGCCAACACATATGGAGTATCTAGTAAAATTACTATAGTAGCAATTCACATGAGCACCAATAAGGGCCTTATATACTTTATGTTAGATATAATTATGTCCCATCTCCTGAAATGAGAGTACTTTGAAAACAGAGATCATGACCCACTCATCCAGTACCTTAAAAATGTATTCTAAAAAATAAAATTCAATAAATACTTACTGCTGTTTACTTCTGATTTTAATTGTATATATTACAAATAAAGTTGAAATTCTCGTATACTCTTCCCTCCCAAGAGAAAATCAGTATTATAAATTCAGTGTTTAATTTTCCTAAAGATATTTTTATACTTTTTCAATATAATAGTTTATATATCCATATGCAAGATAATATTGCTTTGGCAAGTAATTAAACAATACAAATGATATCATATAAAGATATTATTTTATAACATTTTGTCCAACTTTACATTTTTTAAATATATCTATGTTGGGTTGGTTTTAGCTTTAGTTAATTGATTTTAAATGCGGCATAGCAACATTATTTGACTATACCTAAAGGTTGAATTTTGCCAAATGTTTATTATCCATTGATATAATTATGCTTTTTTTATCTAATCTATTAATGTATTGTGTTATAACATTTTGTTTCTGGTGGTGAATTATTCTTTCATTCTAGGAATACAGTTTAAATTCTATTCTGTCTGATATTAACCAAGCTAAAATAATTTTCATTGATTATTATTTTAGAGTACATACTCAGCTATCCCTATATTTTTTCTCTTCTTGATTACAATTCTTCTACATATTCTATTAATAGCAATGTATTTTAGTCCAGTTTGATTGTGATTGATATATTGTCCATATCTCTCTTTTCTTTCACTTTACAGTTACAATGTTGTGTTGGCCTATTGTCTCTAACATTATTCACTTATAGATTGTTAATGTCTTCTAATGCTTTTTAATTTTCTATACTAATTTGTAAGTTATTGATTTCCTTTTATAGTAGTTACTTTAAATTTTTGATATAAAAACTTAGTTTAAAATTTTCTTCGGTGACGAGGCAAACCAAAACTTGGAAAAAATACTTGCAAAGTAGGTATCCAAAAAGAACTTTTACTCAAAATATGCAGAAAACTTTCTAAACTCAACAGCAAGGGAACAAATAACCCAATTTTTTTTTTACCCAATTTTTAAAATAGGTAAAGGATCTAAACAGAAACCTTCCAAGAAGACATACAGAGGGAAAATAGCAAATGAAAAGATGTGCAACATCATAAATCATCAGGGAGCTGCAAACTAAAAAAATACTACACACCCATTAGAATGGCTAAAATTAAAAAAAAAAAAAAAAAATTGATGATACCAAATACTGGCAAGGTTGTGGAGTAACAAGAACTCTCATTTATTGCTGGTAGGGCTGCAAAATGGGTGCAATCATTTTGAGAGACATTTCTTACAAAGCTGAACATAGTCTTATCTTAGAATTCAGTAGTTGTCCTCCAGATAGTTACTTAATTGCGATCAAAATATATGTCTGCACAAAAGTCTGTGCATGAATGTTTATATCAGCTTTATTCATAATCACCCTAAACTGAAACCAACCAATATGTCTCCAATAAGTAAATGGTTAAACAAACTATGGTACATCTACACACACACATACACACAGTACACACATACAATATAATATTCAGTTCAGTTCAGTTCAGCCACTCGGTCGTGTCTGACTCTTCGCCCATGAACTGCAGCACACCAGGCCTCCCTGTCCATCACAACTCCCAGAGTTTACTCAAACTCATGTCCATTGAGTCAGTGATGCCACCCAACCATCTCATCCTCTGTTGTCCCCTTCTCCCACCTTCAACCTTTCTCAGCATCAGGGTCTTTTCAAATGAGTCAACTCTTCACATGAGGTGGCCAAAGTATTGGAGTTTCAGCTTCAGCATCAGTTCTTCCAATGAACACCCAGGACTGATCTCCTTTAGGATGGACTGGTTGGATCTCCTTGCAGTCCAAGGGACTCTCAAGAGTCTTCTCCAACACCACAGCTCAAAAGCATCAATTCTTTGGTGGCTCAGCTTTCTTCATAGTTCAACTCTCACATCCATACGTGACTACTGGAGAAACCATAGCCTTGACTAGACGGACCTTTATTGGCAAAGTAATGTCTCTGCTTCTTAATATGCTATCTAGGTTGGTCATAACTTTCCTTTCAAGGAGTAAGCATCTTTTAATTTCATGGCTGCAGTCACCATCTGTAGTGATTTTGGAGCCCAAAGAATAAAATCTGCCACTGTTTCCACTGTTTCCCCATATTTCCCATGAAGTGATGGGACCAGATGCCATGATCTTAATTTTCTGAATGTTGAGCTTTAAGCTTTTTAACTCTCCTTTTTCACTTTCATCAAGAGGCTCTTTAGTTCTTCACTTTCTGCCATAAGGGTTGTATCATCTGCATATCTGAGGTTTTGATATTTCTCCCGGCAATCTTGATTCCAGCTTGTGCTTCATCCAGCTCAATATAACATTATTCTGTCATAAAAAAATTGAGCCATCAAACCATGAAAAGAACCTTAATTTCACATTGATACATAAAAGAAGCCAGTCTGAAAAGTCTACATACTGTATAAATTCAACCATATGACAGTTTGAAATAGACAAAACTATAGAGACCATAAAAACATCATGCTTGCCAAGGATTCCAAGAGAAGGAGGTATGAAATGAATAGCTTGAATACATATTTTTCAGGATGGTGACACTATTTCATATAAAACTAATGATGGATATATGTTATTATGCATTTTTTCAAAACCCCTAGAACTGTATAACATGAAGAAGAAAACTTTTATTGACTATAGTTAATAACAGTGTTTCAAAATTGGCTCATTTATTGAAACAAATGCATCACACTAACACAAGATATTAATAATGGGCCAAAGCTGAACGTATCCCCATCTGAGTGGGGATGAGGGATTAAGGGGCAGTAGTGTGGTAGGTATCCTGTGTGCTACCAGTTCAATTATTCTATAAACCTGAAACTATTAAAAAACAGTCTATTAATTATCTTTTAATTATGTTAGTTCATCTACATATATATAGCCTACTTTGACAAAGGTGTCAAGTTAATTGAATGGAGAGATAATTTTGGTTTTGTCAAATTGGGCTAGAACATATATAAGCAAAAAAAAAAAAGGTGGGAGGACCTCAATGCTTACCTAATAAGATACAAAATAGCAACTTGAAAAGAGTCACAGACCTAAAGGTATAATTTAAAATTGTAAAACTCTGGTAGGAAATGTGGGAGAAAAATCTTCATGATGTTAGATTAGGCAATAATTTCTTAGTTTGCACAAAAAGTGAAAATCATAAGAAAAAACTGACAAATTGGACTTCATCAAAATACAAAATTGATTACCAGATGCACCACCTAAAGCTCTTTCCCCCTGGGAGAATTTCTACTCACAATCTCCTTTGGGGCCAGTTCTGAGACATTATTTTGTCAACAAAGGTCCATCTAGTCAAGGCTATGGTTTTTCTGGTGGTCATGTATGGATGTGAGAGTTGGATGATAAAGAAAGCTGAGCACTGAAGAATTGATACTTTTGAACTGTGGTGTTGGAGAAGACTCGAGAGTCCCTTGGGCTGCAAGGAGATCCAACCAGTCCATCCTAAAGGAGATCAGTCCTGGATGTTCATTGGAAGGACTGATGTTGAAACTGAAACTCCAATACTTTGGCCACCTGATGCGAAGAGCTGACTCATTGGAAAAAACCCTGATGCTGGGAAAGATTGAGGGCAGGAGGAGAAGGGAACGACAGAGGATGAAATAGTTGGATGGCATCACTGACTCGATGGACTTGGGTTTGGGTGGATTCTGGGAGTTGGTGATGGACAGGGAGGCCTGGCGTGCTACAGTTCTTGGGGTTGCAAAGAGTCAGACACAACTGAGCAACTGAACTGAACTGAATTGAGCAATCCATTTTCAACTTTAATTCACAGAGTCAACTCATCCCTAAATTATGTTGTAACTCTCTCCTTCTTCCTCATCCAGTAATAAGAAACCTCCAATGTGATCATAGGTGATGGGTGACATGGGGCCTGGGCCACTTGCTTTTGAAGCTTTCATGCAGCTCTTGGCCCCAATCTTGCCTAATCCCATTTCCACATTCTTAAAGAATTATACAGAGCTTTATAAATGTAACATGATGGTTCTGACAGAACACAGTCCATGAGGGTCTGTTGTAATCACATAGTTATTTGACTTCCCATCATCAGAGGCTTCCTCTCAACCAGGGCCCAGTAGTATGCCAGAGATTGTTTTTAAAATGGAGCATAGTTTTCTGCAATGGATGGCATGGCCTTACTCCAAAATCCTTGGAGTCTAGGTTATGATTTTCCTACTGGGGCTTGCCTTAAATTCCATAGTCTTTTCCCACCACATATACCTATCACATATCATTAGATCGACAAAGTTATATGGTCCAAATAGCAGAATATCTTCCACTATAGCCTAGGTCTGCTGTAGGACTCTGTCCTGCTCTGAGCTCAGCTTGCTAAATGGATCAAAGTGATATTCTCATGTGTGAAATATGCTTCTTCCAGAATGCAAAGAAGCCTACTAAGCATTGTGCTTCCTTCGCACTGATGGCAAAAGCCATCCAATTTAATGGTCCGTATAGTTACTACTTCCTGTAAATCTCTGGGAGCCTGAGATCTTTTCCTTGTCCGTGTACTCTGTTCTGGGAAGTGGTAACTGAAAGTTGCTCAGTCATGTCCAACTCTTTGTGATCCCATGAACTACACAGTCCATGGAATTCTCCAGGCCAGAATACTGGAGTGGGTAACCTTTCCCTTCTCCAGGGGATCTTCCCAACCCAGGGATTGAAGCCAGGTGTACTGCATTACGGCAGATTCTTTACCAGCTGAGCCACAAGGGAAGCCTGTTCTGCTGGTGTTCATTTCCAGCTCACTACTGATAAAAATTTAACTCTTCCACTGCTACATCATTCTAGGGATTATCTACTGACCAGCAGTGATGGAGTTCTCACCATCAGCTGGTCAATGAGTGACCCAGCTCTAATATCCCATTTTAGAGTCTGTTTCCTGGGACTATTTCTGGTTGCAAATTTTTCTAGGTCAGGATCCCTGGAAACAGACTCTGAGACAGAGATTTTCATGCTAAAGATTTTTGAGAAATGTTGTAAGAGAAAAGGAAAGCAGACCTGAGCTTAAGGAGAAACTGAATTGAGAGACAATTACAACAGAGACTTCAGCAGATCCCATGAGATGTTATAGATTGAGGTGACACTTCAGAGTTGTCCAATTCTGACACAAAACAGCCAGACCTTTGAATTCCCACATCAACCAATTATTGGATATGGGCTGCCCCCAGAAAGGGGTTTAACCTTGGGTGAAGGAACAATTCAATGATAGAGTATCAGCTTTGAAGCATCCAATACTCTGAACACTATGGAAATTTTTCTGAAAAGTCTTAAGTCACCCAATAGTTCTATTTTTCTCAGATCACAAAACTCTTTGTCTATGCTAACACACTTACTGCCCCTACTTTTGTTCTCAAAAAATATACAAAAATGTGATTCATTTTCCAGTTAGTATATTACTGAATTTGCTAATTTTCTTAAATTGTTTGCACACATTCCATCCCTTCCTGTTTAACAGTTCTTTTAGCATCTGACTGTTGCAATCTCCCTTAGTCTCTGTATGCCTGAAATGTCTTCATTTTCACCTCAGTATTACATGGTAATTTAATTAGGTATAAAACTTTAGACTGACCATTATTTTCCCTTACTGAATATATTGATACACCTCTGATAAATACTGTTTGTGGGGAAGAATTTTGCTACCAGAATAATTGTTCTTCCTTTGCATTTGCTGCAATGTGCTCTTTTCCTTCTGGTACTGTTATCAGATGTATTCAGGGGCCTGTCAGTTTATTCTCCAGGTATCTAAAATGCTCTTTCATATTCATATTTTTCATCTCTAACTCTGTTGCTTTCTGGGTGAATTATTCATTACTTGCTTCCAGTTTACTAATTCATCTTTGCCTGTGTCTAATCTAGAGTGTATTTCATCAATGGAGTTTTTAAATCCACTGGCTATATTATTCATTTTCAAGATTTTTAATTACCCTTTTTTAAACCCACTCCTTTTTTGCTTCATTTTATCCTGAGTTTATTATTTCTTTGTTCTTCATGGATGTGATCCCTTCATTCATCTCCCTGAATGTACTAAACATTTATTTTTAAATATTTATCAGATTGTTTTACTACATTAACTTTTATGAACTGGATTAATACAGAAAGTTTATATTTTCTTGATTATTTTCTCAGTATTAGGGTTTTTTCCCCCACTTATGCCTGTAGGAATTCTCAGCTATCTCCAGCATTTCTTTCTCTGGCTTTTCTTCCATGTTCAGTTTTGTAGAACTTCTACCCTCTTCCCCAAGACTCTCATGGCAGAGCCATATCCTACATTGATGATTAAGTATTACAGAACAGAGACATGCAGAATTTAACAGTTTCTGTCACAAGGTCATCTTAAAGCTTGATTCCATTTCTCGCCACAAGGCTGTGTTTGCTCCTTCTGTCTCCCATGGCTTCATACAAGCCATACTTTTATTCCTTTTGCAAGAGGGCTCCCATTACACAGCCCCTGGCTCCAATGAGTGAGCTTGACTCCCCTCTCCCACCTCACACTGGGCAATTCACCTCACGAGCATGAACCACCAGGTCTGATACCCAGAAGCTGGAACTGGCAAATCTAGTTCTTCATCTGCAACTGTCCAGTTCAGTTCAGTTCAGTTGCTCAGTCGTGTCCAACTATTTGCAACCCCATGGACCACAGCACGCCAGGCCTCCCTGTCCATCACCAGCTCCTGGAGTTTACCCAAACTCATGTCCCTCAAGTTGGTGATGCTATCCAACCAACTCATCCTCTGTCATCCCCATCTCCTCCTGCCCTCAATCTTTCCCAGCATCAGGGTCCTTTCCAATGAGTCAGCTCCTTGCATCAGGTGGCCAAAGTATTGGAGTTTCAGCTTCAGCATCAGTCCTTCCAATGAACACCCAGGACTGATCTGCTTTAGGATGAACTGGTTGGATCTCCCTGCAGTCCAAGAGACTCTCAAGAGTCTTCTCCAACACCACAATTCAAAAGCATCAATCCTTCAGAGCTCAGCTTTCTGTATATCTGCAACTGTACTGACCACCAAACCTTTCTATTTTGTACCTATTCCACAAAGATGCTTACTTTGTTTCATTTTATTGTTTTCAGTAAACTATATCTTTTTAAATGTTTGTGTTTAAAGTTTTATCTATCATCACTTTATATTTGAAACAGAAGGATGCTTCAAAGTGTAAATTTACAAGGCCATCTTGCATGAAACTCAATAAACATTTATTTTCAAATATTTGTTGAGTGAATAAATGAAATGCTCTTTGCATTCTTAACAGTCCCCCTGAGCCTTTGTTCTGCCATTCTCTCAACCTGGAATGAACATTGCCTCTTGTCAACCCTACTCATTATTTAAATATTATCTCCCCTAAGAGATTTCCCTAATGACCACAAGCCCTACACAAAATTATCCTCACTCTTTTTTCATTGCATTTATTGCAAACTTCTTTTATAGTATATTTCAGATTATAAAACAGTTATTCTTAATTCTGCCACCTCGACTAATTGCAAAAGTCCATCTTAAACTATATTTTTTGTACCTTACACAATAAATCGCAGTTTTATGTGTTCCAATATTTATAAAATGAATTGCTATGAATCACAAATCAATAGAACATACTACTTTAATCACTAAGCTTTTTTTTATTCTAAGATTTGAAAATATTTTACATTAATCAAAGCAGTGTTAGGCCTATTTTATGTGCTGCATCAGTATTTTGGGGGAAATTTGTGATTTAAATTCTACAATGAATGATAGAAAAGAAAAAAGAAAAGTACCATAAAGAAAAAAGAAGTATTTAAAAGAAAAAAAGAAGCTTATCATAGAAAAATTTTTTTCCTGAACAACTTTAGCAACCTTGGCCTAGACTTTCTAAAGGAGAAAGATTATGTCTTAAGGGTGTTTTTATCGCTAATGCTTGGCATAGCACCTGGTACAAAGTAGACCCTCAATGAATGTTATTGAGCTAAAATGCAGACTGTTTCCCTGTCAATTGTGAGTAAATTGTTATTTGTACAGTGTCTACAGAGCAATATAACAACAGCTACTATTAACTGAGATCTTACTAATACATGGGCCAAGTCCAGAATAGAGCTATTTAAATTCAGTATGGTGTTTAATTTTTTTAACAATTGAGAAAGCTGTTTAATGATGAGCAACATAAAATAATTACATTTCACAGATTAAAAAAAAAACTTTTTAGTTCATCATTGCAGCACTATTTACAATAACCAGAACATGAAAGCAACCTAGATGTCCATCAACAAATGAATGGATACAGAAGTTGTGGTACATATACACAAGGGACTATTACTCAGTCATAAAAAGGAACACCTTTGAGTCAGCTCTAATGAGGTGGATGAACCTAGAGCCTATTATACAGAGTGAAGTAAGTCAGAAAGAGAAAGAGAAAGATCGTATTCTAACACATATATACGGAATCTAGAAAAATGGTACTGAAGAATTTATTTACAGAGCAGCAGTGGAGAAATGGGCATAGAGAATAGACTTATGGACTTGGGGAGAGGGGAGGAGAAGGTGAGAAGTCTGGAAAGAATAACATGGAAACTTACATTACCATATGTAAAATAGATAGCCAACGGGGATTTGCTGTATGGTTCAGGAAACTCAAAGAGGGGCTCTGGATCAGCCTAGAGTGCTGGGATGAAGAGGGAGATGGGAGGGAGTTTCAAAAGGGAAAGGATATATGTATACCTATGGCTGATTCATGTTGAGGTTTGACAGAAAATAACAAAATTCTGTAAAGCAATTATCCTTCAACAAAAAATAAATTTAAAAAATTAATTTAAGAAACGTCTTAATTCAAAGAAGTTAAATAGCTTGTCTGGAGTTACGTAGTGAGGTTCAGCAATACTAAGATTTAAACACGTGGGTCTAGCTTCTGGTCTTTCAACATTATATCTCTAAAATATGTATGATGTCTTAAATTCTATTCACTTGCCTATCTTTCCTTATTTCTTCTCAGTAACATCTTTGTGAGACTTTATGTTTACTATTTGGGCATAAAACTTAACTCTAAATGCAGATGAAGAAAGGAGAAGGAAGGCAAAACTGCTCACCAGTTTCGGAGATAGCCAGTTCTGTGGTTTTAGTTTTCTTCCTTTATTTATGAATAATAATTTAAAGTTCCCATCTAAGTAGGAACAGACAGGTACATACACATGTGTCCCTGAGAGAGAGATAGAGTACCCTGATCAGAAAATGTGATGGAGAAGAAACAGAAACTAGATGCAGAATCTGCATGAGAAACTGCTCCACCCCTTACAGCTGCAAAATCAAGTCTGCAGGGAGGTTTCTTGGAGACACAAGTCATTTAGGGTGGAGGCACCAAATCACTCATCTGAGACAGAGAATAAGAGAAAGGGGGAAAGAGAGAGCTTGCTCCTTGTTGGCAAAGAACAGCAAATGAGCTAGAATAGACACTCGCTAGGAATTATGACAATAAGGAGTGTCATATGCTAAGCACAATAAACTTCTTTATATTACTCCACTAAGGACATAAGAGGATTAAGTCTTCACTAGTTAACTTGCTATCTCAGTTATGGACTCTCCAATTGAGGGATTTTAATTTTTATGAATAAAGGGATGGTTTCACAGAGCAGTCCACCAGGGTAAGAAATGAGGCCACCCTTCTGCACAGCCCTATTTTCCATGCTTCTGTGGAATTCAGCAAAAGCCTCAGTCTCTAGTGAAAGGCTTGCCCTTATTCCAATAAGCTCTAGACGGTCTGAGCAGTGGAACATTTTAAATCAGCATAATTATACTTCACATGGCAATAAACACTTTCAGTTTAAGTGTGCATAATTTGTCTCTTTGTCTGATTTTCTTTGTTGCCTTAGTTTTTTTCTCCATGGTGAGCATAAAATAACAGGATTTGTTATGATTCCCTAGAGATTAATCTTTTCTCTCTCTCTTTTAAAAATGCTTAAGTTGCTTTGTTTATTTTTAAAGAAGAAAGTTGAATTTTCGAGAAAAAATCTCATCTTCTGTCATTTGGTTTAGAAAAAGTTTAGGCAGATTACAAATGTTGAAAGTTAAAAAAAAAAAAATGTTAGAAAGTCATTCTTAGAGCAGGAAACCAGGTCTTCCAGTGTTTTTGCATGTTTTCTGATTCACTGTTCTACAGCCAGGCTTGAAGTTGGTCTGACTCAAATTTGGTTGTCTGGCTTTGATTGGTATTCAAGTGGAGTGGTGAGTATGTAAGGCTCTAATCCCTGCAACACATGGTAATTTTTTCATTCTCCCTCAGCCTCCACCTGTTCCATGGTCCAGTGGAGGACTGCAAATCCTATCAAGGGAGGGCAAGGCGACTAAGCCTGCCTTCCTGGCTTCAGTCCATCACATGTGCACTCGGGCTGCGGAGCACCCAGCCAGCTGCAGCCCAGCGATCACGTTATCAGATGACGGATGGCTTCATATCAGGTGTTTAAACTGACGAGCTGCCCCATCTGGTAAATGATTCGGGAAGTCTGGCCTCGCTTGATGAATGGGGAAAGTGACAATGCCAATCAGAGTGACCCCTGCAGCCTCCCTGCTGCTCCCCCAAACAGTCACCGTCGCATCTATCCGGTTTACTTTTTCAATTCTATTGTCACTCAGCTGAGGTTAGGCCTACTGTCACTAAATTGTCACTGAATTATATCGTTAATCCAAATATTTTCCTTGCAAGAACCTTCATAAAATGAATGTCAGGCCTCCAACAGACTCGTGATCAGAATTAGAGCACAAGACATAGGATTCAGTCCAATAATTTTAGAGGTTGTTTCACGTCACTTTTTACAGCCTGTTTTGAAGTAAAGGAGGTTATTTTGGAGGGAACTGCATATTTAACACAAAATTAAATCAGGATCCACTCTAATGAGAAATGTAAGAGAGTTCAATGTGTTGTGTGCAGATCTGAATACAAATTCCTCTGTGATATTCGTTCTTAATTACTGATTGGTGTCTCTTTATGAACATTTGAAGGGTAGTCTCAAAATGGCTTTTCCAAACCAGCTTTAAGAGATAACTTGTGATTTGGTAATCTCATTTTAAGAAGCTAAAGTTTTTTAAAATCTGCCACTTTTGCTCAGTATTGTGGTCCCTGTAAGGAATATGTATGCATCAGGCTAGATTTACAGAGTATAAGACAAAATGGAAATTACAGTCAGTGAAATTGATTTCTCGTCACTCCCTTGGTGTTGTATTGTGGACACAGTCTATTTATAGGTAGTATATCATAGCAATTACTCATCATAACAAATATTGAATAATGGAGATGGAGCAGAATGCATGAACATTTCAGAAACAATCTTCTATGCAATATTTATTTTCATCAACAATTCCAAATGACTGTGAAAAACTCATAAGCCAAGTGCCAATTGTTTTATTTTTAATTTAGAAACATTGTCATCCAGGTCTTTGATGAAAGTGCTTTGTCCACCCCCGTTACAAGGCACTTTTTTTTTTTGCAACCAAGAACAGTGAATAAACAAAACAAAGAGACTTTAATGGGAATGACAGCACCTCAGGTACCTTTATGATTTAGTATCATTTCAGTTTTCATCTAGGAAATTGTCAACCATTCCAAGAATAAAAAAATAAAATGCTATGTACTATATAGTATAACCTCTTTAAATTGGCAATTTGTAGCTGTTTGATAATTCATCTTTAAGCAAACCTCCTCCGCCTGCTACCTGCTGTATTCATTAGCCTGTCCATCTTCCTATTCCCTGTAGAGTCTGCGGAACTTTGATTGTTAGAAAAATGTTGTGCTGCTGTGCATATTTGCTACTTAATACATGTGTATATGTTTGCACGGATTTTTATATAATTGTTTTAGAAAGATGAGCAAACATTTTTTTGGGGCTGAAAGATAGTTATTAGTGTTTCTGGATCTTTTGCAACAAATCTATTTTAAATAAATAATGTATTACATACTGTCATATGCAGTTGAATTTTTTTATTCATCTATTGAGCATAACATGCAAAGCTCAATATAGAAAGTACCAAATTTTAAGAGCAACAGCTCTCTGTATGTGGCACATTTGCAAATATGGGTATTTCAGGGTGCAAATTAAAATAGTTTGATGCACCATATCACACTTTCTCAATGAAAGGGAAACTTTCCTTGTGCTTACTATAAACACTTCATTTACACGTTTATTTGAGACTTTGTTAAATTAGATTGTGTAAACACAGGCTGTATAGCAAGTCAGATTTAATACACATGAGTTTTAAAACTGACTTGCATGCTGAACATAAAAAGTATAAGGGACTTCACCAAGATTTATTGATTCATGTCAAGGCATCATTACTTTTCAAAGTGTGAAAAATGATCATATATTTATGACCTGCCGACTGAAGCTGTTTTGTGAATTAGCAAAAGCTCTGGAGAGGAGCAGCCTAATTGCATTATCATAGAATCAGAGATGGTTGTCAATTTCCCCCATTTAGCTTTTCTCCTTCAGTTTGTTAAAATGAAGGTGCCATACGTTGGCTGAATTCACTAATACCCTGATGAATGAGGTATTTTCCCAGTAGACTCACTACCAGTATAAACAGTGAATTAGGAATGATGGACCATCAATCTTATCTCCTTCAAACAGATCTCTGCCCTGAGATTATTCATTATATATTAGGTCCACTTAAAAAGTTTTCACACAGGATTCACTGATGAAAAGACTTAAACTGTCCATAATCTACAAAGTCTCCTTTGGAAGCAAGTGTACAATGAAATAGGTATTTTTTCATTAACACAATTTTGATTGTCTCTTTCATTTCAACTGTGATCTTTTTTTAAATATATGATCCTTTTCACCTTATATTGGCTACTGTTCTTGAACAAATATCCTAATTGAAATACTGGATTCTTCAGTTTGGTAGTCATTTCTTATTTATATGATCACAAACTGAAGATAGTTCTCTGAAAAATCCACATCAACTGAAGACAAATTTCAGGCTTAAATAAATGCTCACTTACCTCTCTTATTTTGGCATCTACAAGTTTAAGAAGACCTGGCGATTTGTGCCACGTTTTTCATACAAATGGTCAGAGCTCGCCCGGGGGGGCCCATGTATGTTTCCCCTGGGGTTTTGTCCCTTTAATGGAAATTATGCGTATGCATCCAAGGGAAAGATCCCTCCCAAAGGGATTTATCCTGCCTCAATGTGCAAACATAATTCTCATTAAAATTAATAGGAATTGTACACATGCATCTAGGGAAGAAATAGACTCTTAGGTTCAGATCACCTCATCCTGTTTCGTGCCAAGGATGACAGGGTCTGCCAGGAAAGTGGGCAGGGAGCCAACGTTAGAGAGTTCAGATAAGCAATCAGAGCTTTGAACACTCACCTACACCATGTCAGAGGCTCTGTGACTGTTTTCTCTTTGTAGGAACTTGTACAGGGAACCTAACTAGATTCTTATTTGCTAAGCTTTTTTTCCCAGCATTACAATTATTTCCATTATTTCTTCTCCAGGGAGTTCAGGAAAACTGGGCATTGCTTCTACTTGATTCCTGGATTGAAGGTTTGGGATCATTTGTATTTATCAGAATCACTGGACCATAATATTTGTCTATTCTTTCCTTTTGTAATGCTTCAAAAATACCTCTTATTTGACTGGATAAGTGGTATTTAACTCCTGGTGTGTTTTAGGGCCTGAGAAATCAGCTCTTTATTCTAGGGAAATGCAGCTTTAATGCACACATTGCTAAACTTGTGTAAATTCAACCAAACAATATTTTTAGACCAGCTGAATTTATGTAATAGAAAAAAAAGAGCAATTTAATATTCAACTAATTTGATCATTTCTGTTGAAAACATGTAATTGAGTGTTATATAAAAAAGTACACAAAAAAGTACAACCTCACCCTTCTGAAATAGTGTGTCTTAATGAATTAATTTTAAAAACTGAATAATTTCAAAAACACTAGATCACCATTCTGAAACATATCTGAACAAAAATATCCAATTCTTCTCACTTATAAAAATCAGTATATTATAGGAGAAACATTAGTGCTTTTATTGATTTAGTTTCATTAAGTAAACAAGGTATTGAAACGTAGGGATTGTTTTATCACTTTAGGAAGCAGATTATACAAACCAATTCTGACATCAACCAAATAAGCCATGAATTTGTATTAATGAGAGATAATGCTAATTATATATGAGCAGACTTGTCTGGAAGGTATAAATGAATGAAGTCGCTCAGTCGTGTCCGACTCTTTGCGACCCCACAGACTGTAGCCTACCAGGTTCCTCCATCCATGGGATTTTCCAGGCAAGAATACTGGAGTGGGTTGCCATGTCCTTCTCCAGGAGATCTTCCCAACCCAGGGATAGAACCTGGGTCTCCCACGTTGTAGGCAGACGCTTTACCATCTGAGCCAGCAGGGGAGCTCGGAAGGTATATTGGTTCTGGTTATTGCATCTCCTTAAAAGAAAAAAATGCAGAAATGTAGACACTCAAATGACAGCATAAACAGGTAAATTAAATCTCTCCAATTTTCAGTTGCAATCAAATTGGCCAAGTACATAGTTCACTGAATCATAAAATATTTCCGAGCCAATCCAATAACCAAAGCGTTGAGACTTACTTATGTGATTTGCTGTTATTGGTCAAGTCACTCAGTCATGTCCAACCGTGCGACCCCATGGACTGCAGCACGCCAGGCTTCCCTGTCCTTCCCCAGATACTTATGTGATTAGCACAGATGTATCTGGAACTTTTTATGTCTAAGTAATGCCTCTGAGGATAAGGAAAAAATCTAGAGGGCAAACACAGGGAAGATGAGGTTAACTTTTCAAAACTTCAACTTCATATTCCAAAGCTGACTTCAGGTTGTCAGTAACACCCTTATATCCAGATTCTGTCCCTTTTACTGGATACACTTCCTTCTTGCCATCCTGTAACCTCTGATGTCTCTCAGAGTTTTATTATCATCCTGTTCTGTTCATTACAAACTTTCTTCTCTTGCTGTGTTGTACTTAATGTCCAGGCTTCAGCTACCATTTTGGTACCAGAGACTCCCAAATATATCACATCTTAGCCACTTTTCTAAGTTCCAGATCCTACTGAATTGACTACCTCAAACTCAGTGTGGACAAAGAACTTTCCTCTTCCTGGAGAGCTGTTTGTACCTACTTGAACAATTCAGATAAATAATGATGACAAAAGGAAACAGAAAAGCCTTGAAAATGCTATTTTCTCTCGTACCATGTTCCTCAGAACATAGGCTGTAAAATGAACTCTATACACTGTGATAGAGCACAGTGTTCTGAAAGAACTAGATAAATTATAAATGTTGTGTAAACACAGGTATAATTACTTATTTTGAATGAATATGCATCTGCTTAAAACGATTTAAATTACTTGTGCAAGCTCTTTCTTCCTCCTCAAATTAAACTATCACCCACAAAAATGTATTTTTTGCTGCCATTATGCTCTCACTGAGGAAATGGAGAACTTCTCTGATATTTCCTAACATCATATGGCCTTTCAGATAATGATTTCTGGGTGTGACTGAAGTTGTTTCCTTTCATAAAACATATGAAAGCAAACTCCATGTTTAACCCTATGTCTTTCAGTGTCTGTATAAACACTCTTTTAGTTTCTTGTTGATAGATAAATCAGCAGATATGAATATAAAAGTATCTAAATACATAATTATCAAATCAGCTAAATTCAACTGTAGGCCAATAGAATTGAAATAGTCAAGTGAACAAGAACTACCTATAGTTTACTTTTACTCCTTCATCTTAATTTCTAAATTCATAAAAGTAGAATATAAATTCATATCAATCAAAAAGAAATTCATACAATACAGTAACATACAAAAAAAATTAAATCCCTCTTCAGTACCCAATCCAACAACATAAAGTAGATAAAATCATATTTATCTTCCTGTTTTACCATAGCCATAAACCTAGTACCTGAGAACAATTGATAGTACACATCTGTTTACTAAATGTTCGCCAAATTAATTGATATCATACCAGTTATCTTGCATATATTCAACATTAATGTGAACATAGTGTGCCAATGAATCCTGTGATTTGTTGTTACAAATCCATCTATCTTTTTATCAGCTCTCTCCATCTATCCCATTATTTTCAATAATTACATCATTTTCCATTTTCTTTTTTCCATGGATGAATCATAATTTATTTAATTGTTCTCTTTTATATTGTACACAACTTTTTACTACTTTAGCCAGTTCTAATACACATGGGAATACTTTTGCAAAATAGATTTCTAGGGATGGAGTTGCTGGGCCAAGAGTGTATAAGCATTTAAAATTATTCCAGTCTGTACTCTTACCAAGCGCTTCCCTGGTGGCTCAGACAGTGAAGAATGCACCCACAATGTATTCTTACCAATAACATATAAAACTATCAGTTATACTAAAGCTTTGACAACATTTAACTCTATGAACACAGTGGGTGGAAAAAGTATACTTACAAAATTGTTTTAATTTATATTTCCTTGGTTTTCATTGAGCTTGCTTGACTTTTCTTATATTTATAATACATGTGTTTATCCATTTCTGTGTAAATTCTCAGTTAGCCAATTTTTATTATCTTTTTCTTATTGATTCATAGGTGTTCTTTATATATTATGGCTACTAACCTTTGGTGGTTTTATTCCTAGCTTTCTAAGGAGTCTCCATACCATCTTCCATAGTGGCTGTATCAGTTTACTTTCCCACCATCAGTACAAGAGTGTTCCCTTTTCTCCACACCGTCTCCAGCATTTATTTTTTGTAGACGTTTTGATGATGGCCATTCTGACTGGCATGAGGTGGTATTTCATCATAGTTTTGGTTTGCATTTCTCTAATAATGAGCGATGTTGAGCATCTTTTCATGTGCTTCTTAGCCATCTGCTTGTCTTATTTGGAGAAATGCCTCTTCAGGTCCCTTTCCCACTTTTTGATTGGGTTGTTTGCTTTTCTGGTATTGAGTTGTATAAGCTACTTATATATTTTGGAAATTAATTCTTTATCAGTTCCTTCCCTTGCTATTATTTTCTCCCATTCTGAGGGTTCTCTTTTGACCTTGTTTGTAGTGTTCTTTGCTGTTCAAAATCTTTTAGGTTTAATTAGTTCCCATTTGTTTATTCTTTTTATTTTCATTACTCTAGGATGCGAGTCATGGAAGATCTTGCTTTGATTTATGTCATCGAGTGTTCTACCCATGTTCTCCTCTAAGAGTTTTATAGTTTCTGGCCTTACATTTAGGTCTTTAATCCATTTTGAGTTTATCTTTGTGTATGGCATTAGGTGGTAATCTAATTTTATTCTTTTACATGTAGCTGTCCAGTTTTCCCAGCACCACTCATTGAAGAGGCTGCTTTGCCCCATTGTATATTCTTGCCACCTTTGTCAAAAATAAGGTACCCATAGATGCACGGGTTTATCTCTGGGTTCTCTATCTTGTTCCATTGGTCTATATTTCTGTTTATGTGCCAGTACCATACTATCTTGATGGCTGTAGCTTTGTAGTATAGTCTGAGGTCAGGAAGGTTTATTCCTCCAACTCTATTCTTCTTTCTCAAGACTGCTTTGGCTATTTGGGGTCTTTTGTGTTTCCATATGAACTGTGAAATTTTTTGTTTTAGTTCTGTGAAAAAAGCAATTGGTAATTTTTTAGGGATCGCATTGAATCTGTAGATTGCATTTGGTAGTATAGTCATTTTCACAATATTGATTCTTCCTACCCAGGAAGATGGAATGTCTCTCCATCTGTTTATGTCATCTTTGATTTCTTTCATCTGTGTCTTAATAGTTTTCCATATACAGGTCTTTTGTTTCCTTAGGTAGGTTCATTCCTAGATACTCTATTCTTTTTGCAATGGTGAATGACACTGACTCCTTAATTTCTCTTTCTGATTTGTCATGGTTAGAATATAGAGGAGTGCAAGTGATTCTGTGTATTGACCTTGTATCCTGTGACTGCTGAATTCTCTGATTAGCTCTAGTAATTTTCGATAGTTTCTTTTGGGTTTTCTATGTATGGTATCATGTCATCCGCAAACAGTGAGAGTTTTGCTTCTTCTTTTCTGATCTGGATTCCTTTTATTTATTTTTCTTCTCTAATTGCTGTAGCTAAGACTTCCAAAACTATGTTGAATAATATTGATGAGAGTGGACACCCTTGTCTTCTTCCTGATCTTAAAGAGAAAGCTTTTAGTTTTTCACCATTGAGAATCATGTTTGCTGTAAGCTTTTCATATATAGCCTTTACTATGTAGAGGTAGGTTCCGTCTATGCCCATTTTTTGAAGTGTTTTTTTATCATAAATGGATGCTGGATTTTGTCAGAGACTTTTTCTGCATCTATTGAGATGATCATAGTTTTTATCTTTCAATTTGTTGATATGGTGTATCACATTGATTGATTTGCATGTATTGAAGAATCCTTGCATCCCTGGAATAAACCCGACTTGACCATGGTGTATGAGCTTTCTAATGTGTTGTTGGATTCTCTTTGCTAGAATTTTGCTGAGGATTTTTGCATGTATATTCATCAGTGATATTGACCTGTAATTTTCTGTTTTCATTTTGTCTTTTCCTGGTTTTGGTATCAGGGTAATTGTGGCCTCATAAAAGGAGTTTGGAAGTGTTCCTTCCTCTGAAATTTTTTGGAAGTGTTTCAGAAAAATAGGCATTAACTCTTTTCTAAATGTTTGACAGAATTCCCCTGTGAAGCCATCTGGCCCTGGACTTTTGTTTTGAGGGAGATTTTTGATCACTGTTTTAATTTCAGTGTTTGTAATTGGGTTGGTCATAATTTCTATTTCTTCCTGGTTCAGTCTTGGGAGGCTGATCTTTTCTAAGTATCTGCCCATTTCCTCCAGGTTGTCCATTTTATTAGCAAATAGTTGTTCTTAATATTCTCTTATGATCTTTTGTGTTGTCTGTTGTAACTTCCTTTTCATTTCTAATTTTATTGATTTGATTTTTCTCCCTTTTTTCTTGATGAGTCTGGCTAGTGGTTTGTCAATTTTGTTTATCTTCTCAAAGAACCAGCTTTTAGCTTTATTAATCTTTGCTATTGTTTCCTTCATTTCTTTTTCAGTTATTTCTGCTCTGATTTTTATTGTCTCCTTCCTTCTGCTGACTTTGAGGGGGTTTTGTTCTTCTTTTTTCCAGCTGCTTTAGATGTAGAGTTAGGCTGTCTATTTGGTGTTTTTCTTGCTTCTTGAGGTATGATTGTATGACTATAAACCTCCCTCTTAAAACTGCTTTTGCTGAGTCCCATAGGTTTTGTGTTGTTGTGTTTTCATTGCCATTTGTTTCCAGGAAGCTTTTGATGTCATTTCTTACTTCTTCAGTAACCTCTTTGTTATTTATTAATGTATTGTTTAATCTCCATGAGTTTGTGCTTTTTGCTGTTTTGTTGTTGTTATTGTTGTTGTTTTCCAATAGTTGATATCTAGTTTCATAGCATTGTGGTCAGAGAAGATACTTGATAGAATTTCATATTTTCTTAAATTTACTGAGGTTTGATTTGTGGCCCAAGATGTGGTCTATCCTGGAGAATGTTCCATGTGCACTTGAGAAGAAAATGTATGTTTTTGCATTTGGATGGAAAGTCCTGAAGATATCAATTAGGTCCATTTGGTCTAATGTTTCATTTAAGGTTTGTGTTTCCTTATTGAGTCTCTGTTTTGATGATCTGTCCATTGGTGCAAGTGGGGTGTTAAAGTCCCCTACTATTATTGTGTTGCTGTCGATTTCTCCTCTTACACCTGTTAGTGTTTGTCTTATGTGTTGAGGTTCTCCTATGTTGTATGCATAGACATTTACAGTTGTTATGTCTTCTTCTTGGAGTGATCCCTTGCTCATTATGTAGTGTCCTTTTTGTCTCATAATATTCTTTATTTTAAAAATCTATTTTGTCTGAAATAAGGATTGCCACTCCAGCTTTCTTTTGGCTTCCATTTGCATGGAATATCTTTTTCTATCCTTTTACTTTCAGTCTGTATGTGTCTCTAGGTCTGAAGTGGGTCTTCTGTAGGCAGCATACATTTGGGTCTTGTTTTTGTATCCATTCAGTCAGCCTGTGTCTTTTGGCTGCTGCAATTAAACCATTTACATTTAAGGTAATTATTGATACATATGTTCCTATTGGCATTTTCTTGAGTATTTCGGGTTTGTTTTTGTAGGTCTTTCCTTTCTCTTGTGTTTACTGGCTATGTAAGTCCCTTTAGTATTTGTTGCAAGGCTGGTTTGGTGGCGCTGAATTCTCTTAACTTTGGCTTGTCCATAAAGATTTTGATTTCTCTGTGAATTTTGAATGAGATCTTTGCAGGGTATAGTAATCGTGGTTGTAGGTGTTTCTCTTTCAGTACTTTAAATATATCCTGCCATTCCCTTTTGGCCTGTAGAGTTTCTTCTGAAAGATCTGCTGTTAATCATATGGGTTTTCCCTTGTATTTTACTGGTTGCTTTCCCCTTACTGCTTTTAATACTCTTTCTTTATGCTTAATCTCTGTTAGCTTGATTAATATGTGTCTCGACATGTTTCTCCTTGGGTTTAACCTGTAAGGGCTCTCTGTGCTTCTTGGACTTGATTGACTATTTCTTTTCCCATGTTGGAGAAGTTTTCAACTATCATTTCTTCAAAGTTTTTCTCACTGCCTTTCTTTTTCTCTTCTTCCTCTGAGGCCCCTATAACTCAAATGTTGGTGTGTTTAATATTGTCCCAAAGGCCTCTGAGTAATTTTATTATTCATCTCTGTTTGCTTATTCTTTATTTCTTCCATGTCCTTGGTGATTGTATTAACTGTGTTAAATGCTTCTTGCATTTTCTCCATTCTATTTTCAAGTTTTCAGTGCATCTTTATTAGCACTACTCTGAATTCTCCTTCAGGGAGATTATTTACTTCTTCTTCATTTATTTGGTCTTGTGAGTTTCTACCTTACTCTTTCATTCTTTCATTTATGTTATATTTCTGTCTTTTCATTTTTTTTCTAACTTGCTCCACTTGAGGTCTCCTTTTCCCAGGCTTTAGGGTTGTATTACTACTTCCTTTTGGTTTTTGCTCTTGGAAGCAAATGTTGGTTGGGTGGTTTGTGTTGATTTCTTGTTGGGGGTGACTTATGCCTGTATTCTAGTGGGAGGAGATGAAGTAGGTAATTACAGAAATACCAGGACACACACACACACTTCCACACATACAGTTATAACCAAAGCATTCTAAAGAAGAGTACAGGAGATTGACTTGGTGAGCTAGGGAAACCAGAGGTGATATCAACCAACTAAAAGCAGAGTTAGCTAATGCTCAATCTGGAAATCTGTGCATGAGCAGAGAGCCAGCTGGGGAATATAGCACAGAGAACTCAGCAAGTTAACTTACCTGGTGAAAGAAGAGAGAGTGAAGCAAAAAAAAAAAAAAGGAGAATAAAAAAAGAGAGAGAAAAGAGAGAGGAGAAGGGAGGGAAAAGAGAAAAAGAAGGTGTAGAGAAGAGGATTAAAAAATTTAAAAAAGAGAGAGAAAAGAAAAAACAGAAAAACAAAGATGGATAGACATATGTAGAAAAAAGATTTATATATATTCAGGAATAGCTAAAGTTGGAAAAGAACAGTAGGAAAAGCAGTTAATATATCAAAAACAAAATCCAAAAAACTCATCAAGAAAAAAAAGAAAAAAAACATGTGAGGAAGAAAAAAAATTTTTTAAGAATTTTTTCTTTCTTTTTTTGACAAGGAACACAAAGAGGAAATTTCCACAGCACTGCAAAAGGCTAATATGGAGGTGGAAATATATAGGGGGACTAAACCATGTGATTTATAAGAAAAAAAATCTTAAAATGAATCTTTTTTTTTTTTAACAAGGCAAACAAAGAGGACAACTCCACAGCACCACAACAACTAATGTGATGGTGGAAATATGTTGGGGCATAAACCGTGTGATTTATAAGAAGAAAGAATCTTAAAATTAATTTTTTTTTTTTTTTTTTTTTTTAATAACAAGAAAAACAAAGAGGAAAACTCCACAGCACCACTAAAGGCTAAAGTGAAGGTGGAGATATGTTGGGGGAATAAACAGTATGATTTATAAGAGAAAAAAAAAGAGAGAGAGAGAGAAGAAAAATAAATCTAAAAAAGGTTCTCAAGGCCGGCACTCTGGGTTGTGGAGTCCGCCCCTGTGGGTGCGGTTGGGTTAGTTCCCGTGACGTTTCCCTGGTTGGGGGAGCCTGTGCCTGTGTTCTGGTTGATGGAGCTGGATCTCAGCTCTCCGAAGGGCAGTGCAGCGTCCAGCAGTGGGTTTTGGAGTGTCTGTGGGTTAAGGACGCCTTTGGGCAGTCGTCCTCGCTTTCCTGGTGTTCGGAGCGTCTATTTCCACAGCTGCTTCAAATTGGCCCTCTCAGCGTAACTGCAGTGCGCCAGCCCCTACCTGTCCCTGGGACCATTGCCGGCGCTTCTGCGCCCCTGTCCGCCCTGCGCTGCTGGCCGAAACTTGCTAGGCAGGCGCTTGTGTGGGTCCTTCTGTGGCGCGGCGACTTGTGTGGGCTTCCTTCAGCCCCTAAGCCCACCCTCTGCGTCGGGCCAGTGCGGACTTGACTCGGTTCCCGAGGTCCGCCCTCCGGTCACTGGACCAGTGCGGACTTGACTCGGTTCCCGAGGTCCGCCCTCCGGTCACTGGACCAGTGCGGACTTGACTCGGTTCCCGAGGTCCGGCCTCTGCATCGCTGGCCAGTGTGGACTTGACTCTGCGCGAGGTCCGCCCTCCGCGTCGCGGGGCCAGTGTGGACTTGGTTTCAGACCCCCGGGCTGGCCTCTGCGTCAAGGGGTCTGTGGGCGCTTCTTTCATCTCACTGTACTGTTTGTCTTGGGGGTTATTTGTTCTTTCTGCTGTGCCGGGAGAGTTGTGTAGCATATAGCTTTTTATATGAAACTATCATTATCGTTCATTTATAAGTAACCCAAAATTTCCATCTTTTCTCTTCAACTCAGAAATCAGATGTATAAAATAACAAGCAAAAATAAAGGGGGAAAAGGGAAGATCGGAGGGGGAGGCAGAGGAATGGGAAAAAGAAATATCAGAGAAAGCACCTAGGGTGATGTTACTATTTCTACCATGAGGTAGAACTGTCTTTAGGTGAGAGCTCCAACTAAATTTTGACTCATTATAAGAAAGATCTTTGTGAAATTCAAGATTGTCCAAAAAATGAACTGCCTTTTAAGAAAATGAGTCTCTGCTACAGGAGCTGTTCACACAAAATAATGGGTGATCATGAGACAAGGGTATTGCAATAAGGGATTCAGACATGGACTAGAGGAAACTCCCTGGCTGTCCAGTGGTTAGAACTCCATGCTGCCATTGCTGAGGATCCAGGTTGAAACCCTGGTCAGGGAGTTAAGATGCCCACGAGCTGCACAATGTAGCCAAAAATAAATAAATAGGTACATAGAGTAAATTATTTTTAAGATCTTTCTTACCCAGCATTCTATCATACAATTTACTATAAAGTAAGACAAAGGGTCCACAAAGCTATTTTTAATTCAAGTAAATCCCCCACCATAATAAACTCAATAGGAAATCAAGAATGCTTTATTGAAATGTAATTGTGTTAAAATTAATACTTTTCTTAAAACCACATTCCTAATCTGCAGGAGCTGTAGAATAAACAGATGAAATAATTTTCTCTAGAGTTTATTAATAAGTCAAAAGAGGAAATTTTTTTTAAAAAGAGAAGTATCACAAACATTTTCTTTCTCTTAGTTCCTGAGTCTTCAGCACAGTTTCCCCTGATAGTTACTGATTTGAGGTTAACGGCTGGGAGGTTCGGGATGTTGATGGAATCTAAAAATATAGAGGCCACCTCAAAACACAATAAATAAATTATAATCTACTCAGCTATAGCTCTGGTAAGAATTGTCCACTTTTGCCTTTGCTTCTGCCCCTAAACCATTACTCAAACCAGGGTGTTTTGCTTCCCATCCTTTACATGACTTGCTAGTTTCTAGTCTCAGGAAATGAATTGCCCTCTTGGGAAACAGACTTCTCTGCATCCAAGTAGGATATGTATAAAAAGATTTGCTGCCTAAGATATTAATTACCTGTTTTAAAACACAATTCCTTTTCTCATATGTACTGGTATCATCCATCTTTCTGAAATCTTACTCATTTACCACAACTTCCTATGCTAGAGTACTGCCAAAATCTTTAATCAGGTTCTGAACCTAGGGGTCCTGAATAGACTCAAATCTTACCCCTTATTCCCAGGCTCTTCTTGGCTCTTTGGTTCCTGTCTTTCTGCCCTTTATCTACTGAGCAGCACACCTATAATTTTTACTTAATACAATAAATATTATTTATTGTGCTAAACGGTATATGGACTGAATATCTGTGTTCCCTCAAAATTCATATATTGAGTCCCTAACCCCCAAGATGGTGGTATTTGAAATGGGGCCTTGGAAGGTATTCGGCTTTGATTAAATGATGAGGTTGGAAACATAATGAAGGGATTAATGCCCTTGGAAGAAAAAACCTGTCTCTGTCTCTCTCTCCCTCTCCTTTGCCTCTTTATCTCTGGATAGAAACTCACCAAGTCAGGGGTTATGTGATAATACAGTGAGAAAATAGCCATCTACTAGCAAGTAAGAGTCCTCAACTTGATCTTGGGTTTCTCAGCCTCCAGAACTATGAGAAATAATTTTTTTGTCTTTTAAGCCACTCAGACTATGGTATTTTGTTTTGTTTTAACAGCCCAAGACAACTAAGACAGCAAGTGTGCCAATTATATAAACTATTCTCATGTAGATCCTATGTTTCAGTATCTTGTTTGGTCATTGGGTTTGTCTCTATTTTAGATGAAGATCTTGATGTCTATGAACTCTACAATAGCAAAGTTAATTGATTAGTGAATGATGTAATGAACATATTTCTAAAGAAAATGATTAGAACCACTACCTCTAACATGAACACAATTACAAAATCTAGAACCTCAAGTGGCATTGCTTCCATTTGAGGGCAAAATGAAATGGCTCAATTCATTCTGGTTGATGGTAGGTTGACCAACCTATTATGAAAATCTATAACTCCAAAGTTAATTAACAGACCAAATTCAAAGGCCAGTGCAAGAAATTCCAGTGGAAGCACCATGTTTCTGGTTTTTAACTGACTGATAAGTAAGTTTCCAGATTTATCACTCTGGAATGAAGGAGAACTCAGAATTCAAGTATAACTTTCTTTCTCTCTGTACATCCCACCCTCTCCTTCCTCTCCTGACTCCGTGTCCGTAAGTCTGTTCTCTATGTCTGTGTCTCCACTGCTGCAGAATACAAGTATCTGTTTGCACACATCTTTATAGCCCCAGCACTCAGCACAGTTTCAGACACATAATAGACACTCAAAATAGGTTTGTTTAAGTAAGGCACTCACATTTTCTCTGGTATTCTACTACCACCATTTCTAGCATTCTATAAATTTCTTCATCTGTTCATTCAGCAAACACTGATTAGCGCCTGTTTTGTTGTCAGACCCTGCTCTATGCACTGAGAATGCAGTAAACAAAGTAAAATCTTTGCTGTCACAGAAAAGTGAAAGTGAAGTCACTCAGTCGTGTCCGACTCTTTGTGACCCCATGGACTGTAGCCTGCCAGGCTTCTTCGTCCATGGAATTCTCCAGGCAAGAATACTGGAGTGGGTTGCCGTTTCCTTCTCCAGGGAATCTTCCCCACCCAGGGATCAAACCCGGGTCTCCCACATTGCAGGCAGACTCTTTACCATCTGAGCCAGGTTAGGAGAGACGTACCTTACATTTAACTGGGAAAATAATCACCATCAAACAAACACACTGGAAAGTATAACATGGTGTCAAGCAGTATTAAATACTACAAAGGCAACTAAAATTGAATAAATAAATAAATACTATTAAAGGTATCTAAACTTAAAGATATAGAAAATGACAAATAGATGCTATTTTAGGTAAGAAAGTGATCTTTGAGCAAGAATCTTAAGAAAGAAAGCAGGTTCTCTAAATAGTTGAGTAAAGAGCATTTCACCAGAAAGGACGACAAATACAAAAGCTAGAAAACTCTCATATCATTTGTCTGAGGAGTAGCGATTAAAAGAAAATGAGCACTAAGAATGGGAAAATTAGGTCAGAATTGTGGATAGATGTCAAGTCACATGGACCTTTTAGGTTATTGTTAGGACTTGAATTTTTCTGGTTGAAGTACAGTTGATCTACAGTAATATGTTAGGTTCAAGTGTCCTGTAACACAGTAACTTCATATTTTGATACATTATACATAATTGGCTCTATCCCCTGTACTGTACGTTACTTCTTTGTAACTTGTTTATACCCAATAATTTGTTTCTCCTAATCCTTGTCACTTGTTTCGCACCTCCTCCTACACTCCCTCCCATCCTGTGGGTAACGACTAATTTGTTCTTTGTATCTGTACTCTTGTTCTCTACTTGTTTTGTTACCTTTGTTTTTTAAATTCCACATAAGAGTGAAAACATAAAATATTTCTCTTTCTCTGACTTATTTCACTAAGCAACCATATTGTTGCAAATGGCAAGACAGGATACAAGCACTCCTTTTTCACCACATCCTCACCAGCACTTCTCATTCCTGTGACTGAGTAATATTCCACTGTGTTTATATATACTCCACATCTTCTTTATTCATTCATCTGTTGATGAACACATCAATTGTTACCATATTCTGACTATTATAAATAAAATACTGGGAAGCAGGGCACTCAAAGCCGGTGCTCTGTGACAACCTAGAGAGATAGGGTGGGGAGGGAGGTGGGAGGGGTTTCAGGATGGATGGGATCATGTATAACCTATGGCTGATTTGTCTTGACGTATGGCAAAAATCATCAAAATACCGCAAAGCAATTATCCTCCAATTAAAATAAGTGTTTTTTTTTTTTTTTTTTAATAAAACATCGTGGTGCATGCAAATTAAAGTGAAAGTGAAAGTCATTCAGTCATGTCTGACTCTTTGCTACCCCATGGGCTGTATAGCCCTCGGAATTCTCTAGGCCAGGATACTGGAGTGGGTAGCCATTCCCTTCTCCTGGAGATATTCCCAACCCAGGGATTGAACCAGGTCTCCCACATCTCAGGTGGATTCTTTACCAGCTGAGGCACAAGAGAAGCCCATATATCTTTCCAAATAGTATGTTCTTCTTTTGGGCGGGGGGGCGGGCATAAATACATATAAGTGGAATTGCTGGATAATATGATTTTTTTTTTAAATTTTTAAAGAAATCTCTGTCCAGTTTTTTCACTCATGTGTGCATGTTAAGTCACTTCAGTCATGTCCGACTCTGTGCGATCCTATGGACTGTAGCCTGCCAGACTCTTCCATGGGATTCTCCAGGTAAGAATACTGGAGTGGGTTGCCATGCCTCCTCCAGGGGATTTTCCAGACCCAGGGATCGAACCTGTGTGTCTTATGTCTCCTGAATTGGCAGGCACGTTCTTTACCACTAGGGCCACCTGGGAAGCCCACAGTTTTTCGTAGTGACTATCAACTTACATTCCCATCAACAGGGTACAAGGATTCTCTTTTTTCCACATCCTCGTCAACACTTATTTCTTATCTTTTGATGATAGCCATTTGGACATGCCTGAGGTGATATTTCATGGACTTCCCAGGTGGAACTATGGTAAAGAACCTGCCTGCCAAATGTTCAGTCCCTGGATTGGGGTGATTTCCTGGGGAAGGAAATGGAAACCCACTCCAGTATTCTTGCCTGGAAAATCCCATGGACAGAGGAGCCTGGTGGGCTACAGTCCATGGGGTCTCAAAGAGTCAGACACGACTGGGTGATGGAGCATGCGTGCATGAGGTGATGTGGTAGTTTTGATTTGCATTTCCTGATGATTAGTGATATTGAACATCTTTTCACGTGCCTGTTGGCCATCTGTATGTCTTCTATTAAAAATATGCCTATTCAATTCCTCTGTTCATTTCTTAATCACGTTATCTATTCTTTTATTGAGTTATATGAGTGCATGGGGTCACAAAGAGTCAGACTGAGTGACGAACACTTTTTTATATATTTTGAATATAAGTTACTTATCGGACATATTACTTGCAAATACCTTCTCCCATTTAGTAGGCTGTCTTTTTATTTTGTGGTGATTTCCTTTACTATGCAAATTTTTAAGTTAAGATTATATCCCATTTGTTCATGTTTACTTTTATTTCCTTTGAGAAAACAGATTTATAAAAAATAGTTCCAAAAAAAAAAAAATTAAAAAAAAAATTTCCTAAGACCAATGTCAAAGAGCATACTGTCTATGTAATCGAAGAGTTTTATGTTACCTTCATAGTATTTATTAATATTTGACATTATATTATAATTAATTATTCTTCCTTTTCTAACTCTTTTTGATGCAAAGTTAGGTTGTTTGAAAGTTTTCTTGTTTCTTGAGGTAAGTCTGTTTAAACTTTCCTTTAAGAACTGCTTTGTAGCATATTGTAGACTTTGGAAAGTTGTCTTTCTATGTTCATTGGTCTCAAAGTATTGTCTGATTTCCTCTTTGATATCTTCATTGACTTATTTTTTAGTAACATTTTTAGCCTCCATGTTTTTGTCTTTTTTCCATTTTTTTGTAACATAATTGATTTCATGTTTCTTACCTGTGTGGTCAGAAAGAATCTTAGTATAATTTCATTCTTCTTAAATTTATTGAGACGTTTTGTGGCCCAGCATCTGATCTATCCTGGAGAAAGTAGCAAGCACACTTGAAAAGAATGTGTATGCTGCTGTTTGAGGACAGAATGTCCTATAGATATCTATTTAGTCCCCCTGGTGTAATGTGTCATTTAAGGCTTTTGTGTCCTTATTGATTTTCTATCTGGATGATTTATCCATTGATGTAATTGGGGTGTTAAAGTCCCCTACTATTATTATATTATTATCAATTTCTCCCTTTATTTGTGTTAATATTTATTTTATGTATTCAAGTGCTCCTACATTAACTGCATGTATGTTTATAGATATGATATGCTTTTTTCTGTCTTGACCCTTTTATCACAATCAATGCCATAAATCTTTTGATTGGAGTATTTAGTGCATTTATGTTTAAGTGATTATTGACAGGCATTGCCATTTTCCCATTTACTAGTTGTTTTTGTGGTTCTCTGTTTCTTCTTCTTTTAGCCTCTTTTCTTTTGGTTTGATCATTTTCCTCAGTGTCAAATTTGAGTTCTTTCTTTATTTTTTGTGTATCTATGATAGACTTTTGATGTATGGTTACCATGGAGTTCATACATATCAACCTATAACTATATCTACTTGTTTAGTGGTGATGAACTCTTACTTTTTGCTTTGTCTGGGAAACTATCTCTTTTTCAATTCTGGAAGATAATCTTTCTGGGTAAAATATCCTAGGGTGTAGGGCTTTTCCTCTTTCAGCACGTTAAATAGTTCATGCCACTCCCTTTTGGCCTGCAAAATTTCTGCTGAAAAACCAGCTAATAACCTTATGAGGGTGTCTTTATAGATGACTCTGTTTTTCTCTGAATTCTCTCTTTACCTTTAACTTTTGCCATTTTAATTATGATATATCCTAGTTTGAATTTCCTTGCACTCATCTTGTTTGGGACTCTCCGTGTTTCCTGGACCTAGATATCTGTTTCCTTCTTCAGATTAGGGAAGATTTCAACCATAATTTCATCAAATACTTTTTCTGCTATTTCCTCTCTCTTCTTCTAGGACCTCTGTAGGAGAACATTTGGAATTGTCCTAATGTCCCTTAATTTATGCTCATTAAAAAATGTTTTCTTTACTGCTCTAATTGAGTGATTTCCATTATTCTATCTTCCAGATTATGTGTTCTTATTTACTTATGTGTTTTTCTGTATCACCTGGCTGTTATTAATTCCCTCTAGTGTATTTTTTATTTCAGTTACTATATTCTTCAGCTCTGACTGGTTCCTTTTTATATTTTCTAGTTCTTCGTTAAAGTTTTCACTGTGTTCTTCTATTATTCTCCAAGTTCAATGAGCATTTTTATTACTATTACTTTGAAACTTTACTGAGTAAATTATAACCATTTCATTAGGGTTTTTCTCTAGGGTTTTACCTTATACTTTCATTTGGAACCTATTTTTCTGTCTTCTCATTTTCTTTGAATTTCTGTTTGTGTCTATGAAATTAAGTGAAACACTTACATATTCCAGTCTTGAAGGCTTGTCCTTGTTGGGAATGACATTATGTGGTCCGTCTGTGACCAGTGGCTTTGGTGGGAGCACTGGATCTGAAGAGGTCACAGGTGGCATCTTCTTCCAGGATGCACTGGTGACTGCTGGCTTCTTGGGGGTGAGACTGGAGTCAGAGGGGCTACAGCCAAAGCCAACTACAAGCCAGGGCTTCTCCTGGGTTCACTGCTCACTGCTGCCTGGTTAGGGGTCAGGGTCAGGGTCCAAGAGCCTGGAGCTGTATTTCTGAGCTGGTTTCACTTTTCCCTCATGTGCAAGAACACAGTTGTGGTCTCTGACTCATGTGTGGGCAGAGGCAGGGTGCAAGGGGCTGGAGCCACACCTTGAAGCTGGCTCCAGTTGGCCAGGTGCACACAATGGTGGTCTTCACCTTTGCAGAGTGCAGAGACAGGGCAGAGAACTGGAGCAGAAGCCCAGTGGAGGTTAGTGGATCTCACGGGGCAGTCCAGGCAGGCCAGTTAGAGCACCAGGCAGTTTTCAATCTGCTACCTCTGCACCAGAATGGGGAAAAAGCAAGTCTGTGAGCATGCTTTTCAAGAGGGGAGTCTTGGTTCCTTTTGACCCTCCAGTAAACTCCACTGGTTTTCAAGCTCATTGGGAACTCATCTTCCCAATGCTAGACCCCAGTGCTGGGTGCCTAATAGGGAGCTTGAACCCCTCATTCATTAGAGAGGATCCCCAAGCCTGTGATATCTCTCTCCTCTTCCAACTCACCTGCCAGGGACAGATCCCAACTTAATCTTTTCTCCTCCATTCCTACCAGGCTCCACATTGTCCTTCCTCTGTATCCTTGATTGAAGGAAAACATTTCTGTGGTCTTCAGGCCATTTTCGGTGAGAGTTGCTCTATAGGTAGTTGTAGTTTTGATGTGTTAATATTGTGTGTAGGAGGGCAGGGGGTTGGTAATCTCAGGATCTTCCTACTCTACCGACTTCATCTCACTCTCAGGACTGAAGATTTTATTAAAAGCTGTGGAAAGACTTTTGAATCAGGGAGTGAAGTGTGATTTACACTTTTAACAGATCATTCTGTTTTCTGTGAGACTAGATCAGGTGAGTGGTGGTGGGTAGTGGGTGGATAGAAGGGGACTAAGACCAATTAGGAAGCTATTGCTGTAATCTGTAAGAGATGACATTGGCTTGGACCAAGGAATTTGTTGGACATGGTGATCAAAGATTAGATTCAAAAAAATATTTTGCAGATGAGCCCAAAAGTTTTACTGGAATAAGAATATGTGGGAGAGGAAAAAAAAAAAACAAGAGGGGTAAAGGATGACTCTAAAGTTTGTAACTCACTGTTGTGAAATACATGATAGAGGAGCAGATTTCAAGCAAAATACCGTGAGCTTAGTATTAGACATATGGTCTATATAGAAAAGTTAGACACTTGGATAAATGGATCTGGTACACAAAAGTTGTCTAAAAGGGGTCATCTGTTATGGTCTATTAGCAGTGGCCCAAAAGCTAGGTACAGAAAATCTTTCAAGAATTATTTGTGTCAAAGCCCAAGAAGTTCAGGTAAAATGTAGACTGAGAATTGGCCATTAAATTTGGCAAGATGCAGTAAATCACTAATGATCTTGGCAAGACTGTTTAAAGTGATATGGACAAAAGCCCGATGAAAGCCAGAACAAGAGGAAAGAAAGTGGGGAAGAGCAGAAAGAAAGAAAACAAGTACAGACAGCTCTTTCACTTTTCCCTTGCTAAATAGGGAGCAAAAAAAAAATTATCCATATTTTAACATTTTTTTCTATTTATTTTTCTACTGATATGACTTTGCTACAAGTCTGAATTCTACCTCTTTATTCACCTTTATGAGACCAGATTCTAACATTCAGTGGGTACCCAATGAAAAAATTAAAGAGTCACGTGTACTACCAAGTAATAATGAACTTTACTTATAGGGAAAATGCTAAAGAAGAAACCTCTGGGGCCCTAAACTTATAAAATGAAATATAAAGTGCTTACAGCGAAGATAGAGTTCTTACCATGGCTGATCTTTGGTAAATCCAATACAAGGATGAACAAATTGCTTTAGGTAGCCTGTTTTCAAGGGAAGAGTTATGTCAATGATGAGACAGTATCTAGAAATTGAAGCTTTTCACTATTTATTTTCTTCCTTCTGCCTTTTTGAAGAGTATTAAGAGTACTCTATGAGAGAATATGGATTTTAGGGGAGAAAAGAAAATGAAATGAGAAAAAGTGAATGTTAAATTAAGATAAGGTCTCAAAAGCACAACTAATTTTTCAGAGCATTCTAAATGCGAGGCACTGATCAAGTTAACATGGTACACGTTTACAGAGCAAGCTTATGATCCATAGGGCAGAGCATTAAGTGAGAAATTTGATGCAATTTTACATTCTATGAATGGGGAAGAACAGGTTGCCTCTCAGAGCAAAAATTTTTGAAGCATCTAATAATCAAAGAGGCTAGACAAAGCTTCCAGCAAAGATGGTAGTTAATCTGAATCTGAAAGGATGAGCAGCAGTTGGAAATATATTAATTATGCCTTCAATATGATTCAGTTGCCCATCAGTGTTTACCACTTTCAAAGTCACTAGATTGTTTCTTTTATACTTTTCCCTAGTGAAGGATGTTCATAAAACCTATTGAGAAAAAAAACAAAACAAAGAGTAGGTGATAACTACATGCTCTTTAAGAGATGTTCTGATGCTTAAGACAGTAGAAAATGCATTATTTTAATGCTACTGTGGAAACAGAAACCAAAGCATAGTTTTTCTAATTTAACTGTGAGTAACCTTTTTCTCAGTTTATAGTTGTGATACTTTTTTGTCTTCACTGAATACTTTTCTTTTTGTCAGTCAGGTAATATAATCACCTCCCTTTGTGTGATAATCATAGACAATTAATTTGGTAACAGTTCCTGTCCTGTTATGCTGTTAATTGGATGTCTGTGAATCATATATCTTGCAACTTGTGAAAAAAGTGAATATATGCTGGTTTTAAAAGGGCATGGATGCTCTCCTGATTTTGACTCCTGATTATTATTTTAAAAATACTGTTTTTAAAATATAGCTTGAGTGGCTTCCCTGGTGACTCAGTGGTAAAGAATCCACCTGCCAATGCAGGAAACACAGGTTCCATCCCTGGTGGGAGAACTAGAGACCCAGGTGCTTCAGGGCAACCAAGCCCAAGCACTGCAGCTACTTAACCTGAGCACCACAACTCGAGAGCCCACACGGTCCAGAGACCACACACCACAACTAGAGAGAAGGGCACATTCCCCAAGGAAGGCCCTGCAATGCCACAAGGAAAGGTCTCATGTAGCAGCAACTAAGACCCAATGCAGCCAAAAAATAAACAAATTTTTTTTTTTAAGTTGACAGGAAAGAACAGTATCCAAGCATACAAATGGTTGCTTCTGTTAAAAGCAAAGAATGGGTGATTCATGTGGATAGATGATGGTTAAAGAGGACTTGACTTTATATATAAAGACTCATTTCCTTAAAAAAAAAAAAAAAAAAAAAAGACTGGAAAGCAAGATGATTAATAGTTGTTGATTCTGGAAGGTGGGCTTGTTTTATTGTTCTGTGAACTTTATTTCTCAAAGTAAAAATTATAATGTTTTTAAAATGAAAGAGCTACATAACCAGAACTGATGACTGGAATTTTGCTGAAAGAGAAGCAAACAAGCAAAAGGTCTTTGGTGTATGTAGATTCGGGCGAACATTGTGAATCAGTGGAGGATACACGTGAACAAGCCAGGCTGGGTTCTCCCGTTGCAACCTGTGCAACACTCAAATGCATTATAAAGCTCCTTCTTGCCTCAGGATCTTTGCACATGTCTAAATTCATGCCTTCCACTGCATATCCCACCCCTGAAGACACACATCCAACTAGCTCTCACTCATCCTCCGGTTCAGTTCAGTTCTCAGTTGTGTCTGACTCTGCGACCCCATGGACTGCAGCACGCCAGGCTTCCCTGTCCGTCACCAACTCCTGGAGTTTACGCAAATTCATGCCCATTGAGTCGGTGATGCCATCCAACCATCTCATCCTCTGCCATCCCCTTCTCCTCCTGTCTTCAATCTTTCCATCAGGGTCTTTTCAAATGAATCAGTTCTTCACATGAGGTGGCCAAAGTATTGGAGTTTCAGCTTCAGCATCAGTCCTTCCAATGAATATTCAGGACTGATTTCCTTTAGGATGGACTGGTTGGATCTCCTTGCAGTCCAAGGGACTCTCAAGAGTCTTCTCCAGCAATCATCCTCCAGGTGATTAAACACCACTTAAACACCACTTCCTGGAGAAGTGTCCCTGACCCCACCACATTAGTAACTGCTATTCACTTGTGTTTATTTGTTCATGCTCTTTCTCCCTCACTAGAGTGCCATGGGGCAGATTTTCCAGTTGCTCAAATCAAAATCATTTAAGTAACACTTGTCACCTTTCTATCACTTCCCATATTCAATTGTCAGAAATCCTATTGACTCCACCTCAAAAGATATCCAAAATCTGCCCCCTTCTCACCACTTGTATCACTACTAACATGGTCCAAGCCACCATGTCTGCCTACCTGCCTCTTTCCACTCCTGACTCCTACAGACCTTCCTCCACCAAGAAGCCGGAGGAATCCTTTGGAAGCAAGTCAGAAATGCCACTTCTCTACTTCCTGACACCCACAAAACAAAACGCAGAGTGCTTACCTGGGCCCGCAGGCCCAGTGGGACCTGGCCTGCTGCCTCTCAGTTCTCATCCTCACCCTGCCTCTGCTCTCCCTTCTTTCTCAGCGGCCTTCAGCATCCACCGTGCCAGCCACAGCCTGGCATTAGCCTTGGCACTCGACCTCCCTACTGACTGCAGCCGTTCTCCTTGCAGGCACTCACAGTACTTGCCTTCACTTCATTCCGCTTGCTACCAAGAGTTGTGTTTTCAGACACCATCCCCACAGTCCCTTCATCCTGCTTTGTCTTCAAAGTTCTTATCCCTACATGCTATATTTTATAAATGGCTGTTAATTAGTCAGTGATTGGTCTTTGATCATTAGAGTGCCTCAACTCCATGGGGGCAAAATCTTTTGTCTCTTACTATATTCCCAATGCCTTGAACAAAGCCTGGCATATAGGATAAACATAGAAAATAGTTGGAACTTCCCTGGTGGCCCAGTGGCTAAGCTTCCTCACTCGCAATGTGGGGGCATCCAGGTTCAATTCCCTGTCAGGGAACGAGATCCCATATGCCACAACTAAAACACCCTGCATGCCACAGCTAAGATTTGGCGCAGCTAAACAGATGAATGAGTGAATAAATAAAAACATAGAAAGTAGTTGTTGAAATACCTTTTTAACTGAACAAGGAAAAATAGCTTGCCTCTCTTAGTAGAAATAATTTGTCTATTTCAGTAGAACTTACACTCTTGAGAAGCACACTTGGAACATAAACTCTCAGTAAACAATTTTGAATGAATGAAGTCAATGTCAATGTCATGAATAAGAGTGAGAGAGCTTTTCCCTCCATTGGGATTAGCTGCCAATGATGGTCAGTTATTCTGATAGTGAAAAATGTAAGAAGACTATGAGAAAGGAACAGAGAGTCTTTGGTGGCATTAGAGAACAAATATAGAAGAATGAAATTATCTAGGGAGAGGAAAAGTGTGCAGAAAATTTAGGAAGGGAACTAACATTTATTGTTACAGTTGTACTCAGAGTATTCCAGAGATAGCAGTAGACTCATAAAAATGTACATATTCTCAGAGCTCTGTGAGATAGATGTGATAGGACCTATTTTACAGAGAAAGAAACAGGCTTGCACAGGTTAATTAAAATAAGGTTACAAATCTAACAGTTGGAGACTATCTGATCATTACACTGTCCAAAACCAGCTTTAGGAACTGTTCTCTATTTATAAGTTTCATTTGTTTTAAAAGCATTTTTATCCCCAACAATATTTTGCAGTAAATCAGCATGCACCAAGTATTTGTTGAATGAATGAAAGATCATGTCACAAACAACTATTCTAAAGGTAGATAGAAACCCAGAGGGAAAAGAAAGGAGGTTGATAGTGAATTCTTTTAAAGAATTCTATTCTTTCAAAACCAAAATACACTTGGTAGGAAAATAAGAAAATAGCACTTGCCAAAAGATTAATTGAGAATGTGGTCTAATCATCTTCCAGAGCATTAAGCCAACCTAAACAGAAAGGTATTTTCAGCTTTGAAGAGTTGTTCTTATGCATGCAGAATTATAACTGGCGTAATTTTCCCTATATCTCCATAATTAACAGAATATTTATTGATCAGCACAAAGAGCACAGTCTCTGGAGACATGATTTGTGTGAGCGCTTAGCTTTCTGAAAGCTTAAATCACTGTAGTCAGTATTAAAAAATGAACTGATAGTAAATGTGGTATAATTAATCCACCTATTCTATTTGCACATGAACATCTTTTCATGCTAAATATCTCATTCATTTAGGAGAGAATACAAATGTGTTACAATGACAGAATAAAAAATAAATTGGAACTTTTATTTTCCTTGCAATATTCCTTGTCTTTAACTTACTCAGATTTCTCATATACTGTGCAAGTGTAACATATTTCTCAGCTTCTATCTGCAAACTACAGGTGCAGAGAACAGTCTGCACAAAGGATGCAGAATAGTCGGAATCCCCTGAAAGCAGGTGTGCTCACGCTGGACTGTTTCTCCCCGTGGTTCTCCAGCCAGTCTGCTCTGTATCGCTTGACTGTCGCCTGGAGGCTGCACCTCCAGGCCTCTCGCCAGCAGGTTTCTTACTCGGCTTGGACAATCAAGCAGTGCTGGTGGAAGGGTGGAAGAAAGAAGGAAGCCAGGATATGTCTCCCTGCCCCTCCTTGCCCAGGTGGCCTCAGGACTGGGGCAGCACTTACCACTCCTTTTGTGCCTCCAGCCAACTCCAGGCAGCTCTGCCTGGTGACTTTGGCCCCTGAACTCTCATAACACTATAGCCCTTTGTGGTCCTGGCCGGAGGTAATAATCTCCTGGTCTGCTTCTCTATCACCTGTTGCCTTCACAGTGGTTCATTTCCTGTGAAATCAATCCCTGAATTAAAAATCCATTGTTCTGAATAGTTAAAGTGGTTAGTGTTTCTGTGATTATCCCCAATTGATACAATACCCTTGAGAGGAGGGACCTAGTTTACTTTATCACTGCTATATCCTAGTACCTGGGAAGGAAAGTACAAGGTATGCATTAAGTAATCAATTAAAATGTGCTAAATGAATGAATAGAAAATGCATCCTTTAGTTAGTAGTTTTCAAAGATTATCAAGCATCAAACTACCTAGAAGCTTTTTTTTATAACATATACGGTTATCTTTTTACATCCTGCTTTCCCAAGTTTCTGGTTCAGTAGGTTTAGGAAAAGGCGCCAAAACTTACATTTCTAATAAGTTCCCAGGTGATGTTGATGTTGCTAATCCAGGTACCACACTTTGAGAATCAGTACTTTAGTTCATGAAGTATCCTGCTTATAATCTAACCAGAATATACACACTAGAGATAAAAAAAAAAAAAAAAATCGAAGAGGACTAACATTTCATATTAGTGATTTGGCAATCATCTTCAATTACTTTAGCCGATTAAATTTTTGATATGAATGCAGGGAGTTCTAATATCTTTCTAACCTTTTACCAGTTGTGGTCATTACCAGTCAATTAAGCCCTTTAAAAAAAATCTTATTTTAATGTTTCACTTGATCCTTTCCTTTTAAGTCAAATTCTGAAGAAGGAATGGCCATAAAATAGATTATAAAGTTCAGGACTCTTCTTCCTTTATATAAAGAGTGTGAGGAAAATAAGTTTTACAAATCAATACTTCCAAATCCCACAGTTTGTGTGGGGGAGTGGAAGAATTTGCACTCATCTTGCCCTGTGGGAGCACCAAAATTGCAAATATCTGTTAAACAACCATTGGCAAGATGACATTGGAAGCCTCAAGAAAAAAAATATACCACATGTCCAAGGACAAAGAGGAAGCCACAACAAGACAGTAGGTGGAGCATCAACGTGATAAAATTAAATCCTATACCCACTGATGGGTGACCCACAAACTGGAAAACACTAATACCTAAGAAGATCTTGCACTGTTTTGAAGGTTCTAGGCCCCCAACCAGCTCCTCACCCTGGGGTCTGGCAGAGGGACTGGGAGTCCCCAGAGAAACTGTCTTTGAAGGCCAGCAGGATTTGATGACAGGACTCCCACAGGACTGGGGGAAACTGAGACTCGACCCCTGGAGGGCACAGACAAAACCCTATGTGCACCAGGACCCAGGGGAAGGGAGCAGGGACCCCACGGGAGACTGAGCCAGACCTCCCGGGGAGTGTCTGAGGGTCCCCTGCAGGGGTGCGGGTTGGCGGTGCCCACGGAGGGCACGGGGCCCCAGCAGCAGCATCCCTGGGAGACGAGTCTCGGTGTGAGTCCTCCAGGAGGTTGCTCGTAGCCCTATCATCAGAGTCCTATCATACCAAGGACTTCCCTGGTAGCTCACACAGTGAAGGGTCTGCCTACAATGGCTGGTCCCTGGGTCAGGAAGATCCTCTTGAGAAGGAAATGGCAACCCATTCTGGTACTCCTGCCTGGAAAATCCCGTGGACAGAGGAGCCTGGTGGGCTAAGTCCATGAGGTCGCAAAGAGTCAGACACGACTAAGCAACTAAACTTTCACTTTCTTTGATAGAGCCTGTAGACTCCAGGATTGGATCACCCGGGCCAAACAACTGACAGGGAGGGAGCCCAGCCCCACCCAGCAGCACGCAGTAGGATTCAAGCTTTACTGAGCACAGCCCTGCCCACCAGAGCAAGGCCCAGGTTTCCCTCCATTCTTTAACTCCATATGAAAACATAAACTCAAAATGGAGGAAAGACCTAAATGTGAGACCGGACGCCGTAAAATTCCTAGAGGAAAACGTAGGCAGAACACTCTCTGACATACCTCACTATGACATCTTTTTCAATCTACCTCCCAGAATAATGGATATAAAAGCAAAGATAAACAAATGGGAATCTCAGTTCAGTACAATCGCTCAGTCATGTCCTACTCTTGGACTGCAGTACGCCAGACCTCCCTGTCCATCACCATCTCCCGGAGCTGGCTCAAACTCATGTCCATCAAGTCAGTGATGCCATCCCACCATCTTCTCTTCCATACTCCCCTTCTCTTCTGCCTTCAATCTTGCCCAGAATCAGGGTCTTTTCCAGTGAGTCAGCTCTTCGCATCAGGTGGCCAAAGGACTGGAGCTTCAGCTACAGCATCAGTCCTTCCAATGAATATTCAGGGCTGATTTCCCTTAAGATTGACTGGCTTGATCTCCTTGCAGTCCTAGGGACTCAAAAGGGTTCTTCTCCAACATAACAGTTCAAAAGCATCAATTCTTTGGTGCTCAGCTTTCTTTATAGTCCAACTCTCACATCCATACATGACTACTGGAAAAACCATGGTGGTGATTTAGTCACAAAGTCATGTTCAACTCTTGTGATTCCATGGACTTAAGCCTGCCAGGCTCCTCTGTCCATGGGATTCTCCAGACAGGAATACTGGAGTGGGTTGCCATTCCCTTTTCCAGGGGATCTTGTCGACACTTTGACTACATGAACCTTTGTCAGCAAAGTAATGTCTTTGCTTTTTAATATGCTGTCTAGTTTGGTCCTAGCTTTTCTTCCAAGGAGCAACAGTCTTTTAATTTCATGGCTGCAGTCACCGTCTGTCATGATTTTGGAGCCCAAGAAAATAAAGTCTGTCACTGTTCCCACTGTTTTCCCATCTAGTTGCCATGAAGTAATGGGACTGGATTCCCTGATAGCTCAGATGGTCTTTACTGCCTAGTAAAGGTGGTCTAGTCTGCCTGCAGTGCTGGAGACCCAAGTTCAATCCCTGGGTCAGGAAGATACCCTGGAGAAGGAAACAGCAACCCACTCCAGTATTCTTGCCTAGGAAATCCCATGGATGGAGAAATCTGACAGGCTACAGTCCATGGGGTTGCAAAGTGTCGGACACGACTGAGTGACTTCACTTCACTTCAATGGGACCGGATGCCATGATCATAGTTTTTTGAATATTGAGTTTTAAGCCAACTTTCTCACTCTCCTCTTTCACTTTCATCAAAAGGCTCTTCAGTTCTTCTTCACTTTCTGCCATAAGGGTGGTGTCATCTGTGTATCTGAGGTTATTGATATTTCTCCCGGCAATCTTGATTCCAGCTTGTGCTTCCTCCAGCCCAGTGTTTCTCATGATGTACTCTGCATATAAGTTAAATAAGCAGGGTGACAATATACAGCCTTGATGTACTCCTTTCCGGATTTGGAATCAGTCTGTTGCTCCATGTCCAGTTCTAACTGTCACTTCTTGGTCAGGAGGTCTGGTATTCCCATCTCTTGAAGAATTTTCCACAGTTTATTGTGATCCACACAGTCAAAAGCTTTAGCATAGTCAATGAATAAGAAATAGATGTTTAACTGGAATTCTCTTGCTTTTGCTATGATCCAACAGATGTTGGCAATTTGATCTCTGATTCCTCTGCCCTTTCTAAATCCAGCTTGAACATCTGGAAATTCTCAGTTCACGTACTGCTGAAGCCTGGCTTGGAGAATTTTGAGCACTATTTTGCTAGCATGCAATATGAGTGCAACTGTGTGGTAGTCTGAACAATCTTGGCATTGCCTTTCTTTGGGATTGGAATGAAAACTGACCTTTTCCTGCCCTGTGGCCACTGCTGAGTTTTCCAAATTCGCTGACATATTGAGTGCAGCATTTTCACAGCATCATCTTTTAGGATTTGAAATAGCTCGGCTGGAATTCTATCACCTGTACTAGCTTTGTTTGTAGTGATGCTTCCTAAGGCCCACTTAACCTCCCTTTCCAGGATGTCTGGCTCTAGGTGAGTGATCACACCATCATGGTTATTAGGGCCATTAAGATCTTTTTTGTATAGTTCTGTGTTTTCTTGCCACCTCTTCTTAATATCTTCTGCTTCTATTAGGTCCATACAGTTTCTGTCTTTTATTGTGCCCAGTTTTGCATGAAATGTGCCCTTGCTATCTCTAATTTTCTTGAAGAGATCTCTAGTCTTTCCCATTCTATTGTTTTCCTCTATTTCTTTGCATTGATCACTGAGGAAGGCTTTCTTATCTCTCCTTGCTATTCTTTGGAACTCTGCATTCAGATGGATATATCTTTCCTTTTCTCCTTTGCCTTTCACTTCTCTTCTTTTCTCACCTATTTATAAGGCCTCCTCAGACAAACATTTTGCCTTTTTGCATCTCTTTTTCTTGGAGATGGTTTTGATCACAGCCTCTTGTTCAATGTTATGAACCTCCGTCCATAGTTCTTTGGGCACTCATCTATCAGATAATCCCTTGAATCTAGTCACTCCCACTATATAATCATAAGGGGTGTGATTTAGGTCACACCTGAATGGTCTAGTGATTTCCTCTACTTTCTTCAATTTAAGTCTGAATTTGGCAATAAGGAGTGCATGATCTGAGCCACAGTCAGCTCCTGGTCTTGTTAAAAACAAGGAAGTCCAGCCATTTGTGAAAGCCTGGTTGGCCCCTGACTGCATCAATCTAAGTGAAATGAGTCAGACAGATCAACACTGTATGATCTCACTCACATGTGGAACCTTAAAAAAGAAAAGGTCATAGAAAATTAAATCAGACTGTGGTTACCAGACGCAGGGAGGAATTGGAGGAAGGCAGTCAAAAGGTACAAACTTCCAGTTATAAAATAAGTATGAGGGAAGTAACATGATGACCATGATGCATGTGAAAGTTAGGACAGTAAATTCTGAGTTCTCATCACAAGAATTTTTTTTCTTTTCTTCTTTCTTTCTATTGTATCTATATGAGAAGATGGATGTTACTTTAACCTACTATGGTAATTATTTCCCAATATATGTCAATCAAACCCTCATGCTGTATTCCTTAAACTTAGAAATTGTGTGTCAATTATTTTTCAGTAAAACTGGAAAAAAAATCTTGAAAAAGATAGAACCTATTTTCTGAGGACATTCTAGTTAAAGCATTTAGGTTTATGAAGTATGCAAGTACTTCAAATGATCCTGGTTAAAAAAAATTAGATGATAGATAGCTAGGTCAAATGTGGCACAATGTCAATAACTGCTGAAACTGAAGAAGCATACCCAAACTTTTTTAAATACTATGACTGTGACTCTTAGATGAAATTTATTTCAAATAAATTTAGTTATCTCAAAATAAATACTTTTTAAAAATTAGCATTTCAAACACTATATGGTGAGGTAGAACTCTGATGCATATGATATAGTTATTGTCAAAGTAAAATATATATTGATAATTAATTAACTCTTTTATGTGTTAATTCCACATTTTACTGCAGGGAGACAGACAATAAATTAAAAATAAATAAAAAGATATAAAAATGGCAAAATTACCAAGTTAACAGCGAAAAACAATGAAGGGATGAGAGGAAGTTGAGAGTGGTTATATTTTAAATGGGGTAGTCAGAGTAGACCTCACTCCTAACGTCTTGCATAAAGATCTGAAGAAGTTGAGGAAGTAGGGGAGGTACTTGTGCAAGAGAACATTACAGGAAGAGAGAAATCAGTGGAATTCTGGTGAATGTTTAACAACAAACTCTCCATGGAATGAAGCGATCTGATTTTCAGAGATTGCCGATTTCCTTGGTGTAAATATTCCCACTTTGGCTACCTTCCAGCTACCACCGGTTTAACAACGGGCTAGCACAGCTCCTAAGAATTTGACGAGTGACTCACCAGCCAGCAGCAGCTCACCCTGAAACACTACTGAGAAAATAAACAGCAGGCAATGAAGGCTTGAGGCAGAAGATACACGCCATATGCACGCCTTGCTTAAAGCCAATGCAATCAGAGTGAGCCCAGGGCAGGCTGTCAGAGGCAGGTTTAGAAAAGATACAAGAGACTTGGCTGTGTAAGGCCTGGTGGGGACTTTCATTCAAAGGGAGCGGACGATTTTGATCAGGGAAGTGACCTGGTCTGACATTTACTTTAACGAGATCCCAGGGGCTGCTATCACGGAGAAGGACAGTAGGCAAGGGGGAGTGGAAAGGCGACTCTGTTAAATTAACAGAGGAGAAATGATAGTGCCTAGGACTGGGCTCCAACCAGAGGGAGTAGCAAGAAATAAGGAAGATTAGGATATATTTTCAAGGTAGAGCTCACAGACTCTGCTGGTGGATTGGATCAGGGATATGAGGGAAAGAAAGGGGTCAGAGATGACGGCAAGGTTTTTGAATGGATTTGCCAAAAAGGTGGAGTTGACATTTGTAGAGAAAGGAAAGGCTGTGAGAAGTGCAAGTTTGAGGAAATGTGATTGTACACACCTTGAATTTGTCCGCTCAACAGTTATCCGTCCACTGAACTATATCAGCACAGGAAGGTTAGGAGTCGGCACAAATCCAGAGGCAGTTCTCACAGGTTCTGTGCCCACCAAACCCACTGATACATTGTCTTCCCTTTCTTCTTATTCCATGGAGTTCTGCAAATTCCTATAGGCTGTTTTTCAATGGAAACTAATACAGCCAACTTGTTCTAAACAGACATACAGAAGTAGAAAGTGTAAAGTGGATGTTCCCTCTTGCACAGACTAATTTTCTGAGGAAATTGGAAAGGAAATATTTGAGCTATTTATATTTTTGGCCAACCATAACTGAGTAGTACAGAGGGGATAGATGTCAGCTAAAAATCAACTACCACCACACCTAGACAATTTTTTTTTCTTTCAATGGTATTCTAAACATTGCTTTGAAAATTTTCAGTTCTACATAGCATTGTATTTTTATTTATTTATTTTTGAAAATCAGTGAATAGAGTGAAAGTACAGGTGGTAAAATATGTGCATATTAGGGTCAAGTGTGCAGACATTTTATAATGGAATTGATAAATACGTGTTTTAAAACAGAATATTTTCCCTCTGAAAATTAAAAAAAAAAAAAAAAAAAAGCTACTTACCCAGCTAGAAGGCTTGAGAGATGATCAGCTGTGACTAGGGTGGAAAGAATGCCAAGTTTCTAGCATGCGTATGCACGTTTCTTTTGCTTATAATTAATAGCCCATGCTTTCTAAGTTTTTGGAAAGCAGCTCGAAGCCTACCCAGGTAATGCCTTCTGACAACGTTTTAAAGATCAGTTATGTCATATGGCTGCCTTTTAGAAAAAAAAGTCATAATGCATAGCTGTGCCATATGGCAGCTCTGAAGAATCAGCCGGCTTGGACAGACATTCATTGGATAAGGTCCCACAGCACTTGGGAAAGAATGTAGTCCTGTTGCCAAAATGTGGCCTTTGTTAATCTCCTAACTATTATTGTGCAGAAACCAATTCATCTGTATTAATTATAAACAAATTTTAATTACTTCAGTAAAAGCCCATTATACTGATATCTGATGCCAAACAAGCTGTATTAACTCTTTGTAAGTCTCCAAAGCAAACACTAGGTGTTGGAATGTAGGTGTTTTATATGAGGCGGGAATTTCTCTAGCCGAGTGTAAAAATGCAGTTCTGACATTTAGTTTTCCACTTCTTTTAAGAGATCCCATGATGCTTTTGCTTTTCACAGGCCATATCAAAAGGCAGCTGATGCATGTAAATTGTGAAAGGCAGATTATTCGTAATGAGAGTATTTAACTGCACTTTATATTCTTTTGCTAAGATTTAAAAGTTTTTTTTTTTCTTTTTTTTTTAAGGGCATTCCTCATTGTAAGGCAATGATTTGCAGTGACACAGATCAACCTGACAAAATGTGACCTATTCTTGTAAAACATTCATCAACCAGTCGTTTGTGATAGCCCTCTGGACAATTTGAGACCAAATGTATACTGTATGTCAAAGTATAATATCCTTTAAAAACATGAAAAATCAAATCGCTAGTGTGTTTTATGGCAGCAGCTTGGCCAAGAAAGCTGGCTGGTCTCTCCCGCACAGAAAGGATCTGGTCTGCGGATAACACATGCTGGTGCTGTGCGCGCAGCCGTCAGAGTTGGGCAGACGCCAGCTACCAGGCTCATCTGCGTGCAGCAGTGTTGGAATCAGCTTCGAATTCAGCTTCACTAATGTGTAGTTTTATTTTATTAGGCCCACCATCAAAAGTTTCTCTTCCTCTTGGACATCATTCCTTTTGGAATTCATATCACTCCTTGGACCTAAAAAGTTAAACAGTTTTAAACAAATAGAATCACATCCTGCCTTCTTTCTTCATTAGACTTTGAAGTTTCTCATGTAAACTTCACATTATTTTTCCCTCTTTTTATACAACAGAATAATTTATTTTTGTAACCATAATGAGTAAATTCTAGAAAGCACTCTCCTCTATCAATTTTCATTGGTGGACACATGGCAAATAGCTTCAGACTATGTCATAAATGTAATATGATTGTAGAGCTGGCTGAGGACAGAAACGGATGAACATTTAAGTGAAACCAATTATCTCAAAAGCTGAGATTTGCGTGTGTGTCTACAAATTAGATATATTACACAATTGACGTTTTGTCGAGGTTTTTCTTCTTCTCAGAAGGCCATAATTATAAATTCCTGTCATATCCATGTGAAATTTTTATGTCACCTATGAAGTCATAGAATTTTTAATTTTGGATCTGAAAAGCACCATAGATGTTTTTTAGGGCACTCTCCCTCATGGTATAGACGAGGAATCGAAGGCACAGAGTAAAATGGTCCAGGGTCACAAAGCTAGATAATGACCAAGTGGAAACATATTTTTCATCTCCCCATCACATATTATTTCCATTATACTACACTCATTTCAGATATTATCAATCAACAGAGAAGAAATTTACCTTAAGCAATGAAAACAAAGTAAAATAATGACCATAAACTGCAGAGACTGGACAGATGTAAATTAGTTACATATATTTTCAGCCACTATGGAGACTGATTTCATCAGTTTGGCCATATTAGCCACACAAGCTTATGTGTCACACTGGGAGGATGTTGGGAAGGGAGTGAATGAAGTTTGGGAGCCAAGGAAGAAGGGCAAGGTTTTACATGTCCTGGTACATAGGACTCTCCAACGAGTTAATCATCAGGTCAGAATTACTTCATTTCTCCACAGGCTTGAATAAAAAGAAAATTTCAAGCTAAAATACATACTTATAAAATTATTAACCCCAACACTATCATTGTCATAAACTAGAAATTTCTATAAATTAGAAATTAGAATAAAATAGAAAACTCTTGGCTTAAGATGGATAAATAAAGGATAATCAAATTCCAGAGAATACGTGTGCTCTGGATGCAGATCATGTGCTAGGTCACATCACCCACCGAATCCTGACCGGGGAACTAGCAAGACCTAAACCTGAGGATTTTGTCACCCATCCACCAATTGTGGGAGCTTAACCAGGGGTTCATTTACTCAAATCAAATGTGCTGTGACCCTGCCTCCTCAGGTCAGACAACCAAAAATTAGGCCCCCTTGTAGAAATCAAAACAATTATGAGGATTCATCTTTAAATAGCACCTTTTTAATCTAAATCTTAAAGGGATTGATAAACATCACCACTCCTAATCTTTACAGTACCTCAGCCTAATTAGGAACTGAGATGGGAAAACACCAGTTCTGGTATTCTAAATACCAAAATGATGAAATTATATTTATTTCTGAAAAACACATAGCCTGTGAGTTTCTGTACCTGTGATGGCTGGCTGATGCCTCAAAACGTCACCTGCTACTTCTTCCAAAGACCTTTCCTCTTTTTCCGAACCTCAGGGAGGGTTTCTGTCTACTTTATGGAATGTGGTATTGAAGAACAATGGCCAGGGGTGGGGATGAGGGTGAGAATAAGGTAAGCAGGACAGGGCAAGGGCAGGAAACAAAATATATAATATGCATGCATAGCATATTCTATACATTATATACTTGAATCTTTGTATTAATATTGTAAATATATCATATAAAGATTATATGTGTATTTACATATTTATATATGTCTAATGTATTTGCATATATTTATACATGTGCATTTATTTATATATATTTGGGGGGATTTCCCAGGTGGCTCAAGTGGTAAAGAATCCACCTCCAACGCAATAGATACAGGTGGGGGATGCAGGTTCTCTCCCTGGGCTGGGAGGATTCCCTGGAGGAGAAAATGGCAAGTCACTCCAGTATTCTTGCCTGGAAAATTCCACGGACAGAGGGGACTGGCAGACTACAGTCCATGGGGTCACAGAATCAGACATGACTTAGCAACTGAGCGCACACACACACACACACACACACACACACACACACTTTTTTTTAATATATTTATGTTATGTATTTTATATATTTATACCTATCATATACATAAATATATGCATAAATATTATATACATCTGTATATTATATTTACAGTATTTAATATATATTTGTTAACATACAATAAATATAATATTAAATATATATTATAATAAATATGTTGTTATAATATATAAGTATATATGTATTATAAAATAGTATAATAAATATATAAATATATTTATAAATATATTTAAATATAAAATTACAGTTGCAGCATTATAATATTAGAAGTATGTTCATAAATATAATAATAATAAATATATTAAATATACACTGTATTATACATATAACTATATTATAAAATGTTCATATATTTTTCTGTGTGCTTAGTCGCTCAGTCATGTCCGACTCTTTGCGACCCCATGGACTGTAGCCCACCAGGCTCCTCTGTCCATGGGATTCTCCAGGCAAGAATACTGGAGTGGGTTGCCATGCCTCCTTCTAGGGGAATCTTCCCAAACCAGGGATCCAACCCAGGTCACCCACATTGCAAGTGGATTCTTTACCAGCTGAGCTACCAGGGCAGTCCAATCATGATGACAAGCAGCTAAAGATACAGACGGTATATGAGCTCCCCACTATTAACATTTGGGTTAAATAATTCTTTGTTTTAAAAGGCTGTCCTGTGGATTGTAGGAAGTTTAGCAGTGTCCCTGTCCTCTTCTCACTGGATCTCAATATCACACCTCCTCATGGTTTTCTCTTTTGCTGTTATTGCGGTTGTTTTAACTGTGGTCTCTAGACACGGCCAAACATCCCTTGAGGGGCAAAACTGCCCCGACTCGAGAATTGCTGGTGTGGAGACATAACCCAGAGAACGGGTGCGCCCAACAGCATGGGGACCGCCCAGCACCCCCTGTCCTGACCCTCCCCATCGCTCTCAGTGCCTAGCCCTCGTTCTCTCCTCAACTGTGTTCACAGTGGTCAGTGGGCAGGCTCCATCGTTTCTCAGCATCGGCGTAGACAGTTGACATGTATATATCTTTTCATGACGGACCCATCCACCAGGCCGTTTTCATAGAAGAGGCTGTCACTTGTGGGGTGGGGGGAGAGAAGAGAAGGAAAAAGGGAAAAGCACATTTTAAGAGTATCCTATGCTAACAGTAAAGCAGTCCATATTGCAAGTGGAGAATCAAAGGCATGATCTGAATGAAGACAGAGCATCTCAGAGCTGGAAACAGCTGAGAGGCCATGTACTGGGAGCTGGCATTTTGCCTCTCCACTGGAAGGTATACTGCAGACACACAGGAGTGAAGACTAAAGACAGAACACCTGCCCAAAGCAGACCCCTCGAATGTCACTCAGCCTCCACTAAAGAACATCCTTCCCTTCCTATAGCAAATGTGTTCATTTTAATCCATTGACATCTGTATTGCGTAAAACCAAGTTGATAAAAAAAAAAAAATATGACATGCCTTAAGAATGAATTTTGTCTGATTTCACATGTTCTACACAATATCCCCTTCCCCCACTTACCATATCCCTCCTCTTGGGTCTGTCCCACATGATGTCTTACAATTGGGCCTTGGAAGCTTGAAAGTTACAGCCAAAAGCCGCAAGAAAATGCCATGAAATTGGCAGTGTGTGTTGTGGAAAGAGCCAGAGCATCTGCTTTTGAGCGGGGCGGTGAAACTGAGCCATGGGGGGAGAAAGGCTATTAGGCCATGAGCAGCCAAGGGGGAACAGCCACAGGAACCCAGATTAAAAGTCTGAAAAGACTTGGAACCCTCAGCAAAGGATCAGTGGAAAATGATAGCTTCGCCAGGGTTGGCATATGGAACCACTTGAGGGATGTGGGTCGTCAACCCAATAAAATTCCACCCAGAGCCTAGGCAGTCCAGGTTGGATGCATGAGACAAGTGCTCGGGGCTGGTGCACTGGGAAGACCCAGAGGGATGGGATGGGGAGGGAGGTGGGAGGGGGGATCGGGATGGGGAACACATGTGAATCCATGGCTGATTCATGTCAATGTATGGCAAAAACCACTACAATATTGTAAAGTAATTAGCTTCCAACTAATAAAAATAAATGGAGAAAAAAAGAATAGTTGACTTATTAAAAAAAAAAAAAAAGAATGTCTAGAAACAGGTAAAGCTGGAGGCCTGAAGCATCTGCCCAGGAACTGCGGCAAGAGTGAGCAGAAGTGGCCAGAGTGAGCAGAGTGGACAGGTCTGTTATAAGTGCAGATATTGTTTGTATGGCATGGATCTGGTGTAAGCTGTCCCACATGCCAGTTTTTACAAGATATAGAGCTCTCTCTTCTTGCCAAACCGTTCCCTGACATGTCCTTAGGATCCTGCAATAGGTCACTTTCAGAGGTCTGCTCACCTCTGTTTCTTCGGAGCTAACTCCCTCTTTGTACTCGTTTCCTGCTCCTCAAATCATAAAGCACTTTCAGCACTCCTCACTAACCCTAAAACCAGTTTTGCCTTGTTCTGGAATGGTTTCCCAAGGCCACGTTCACATTTCTTTTCCCTCATATTTAATAAGGAGAGCCTCCCAGATGCAGTAAATGCAAAAGAAATGAGGTAGTTATTGGTTCCACCTGCTCTCTACCTCGTGTTGGCCGTGTCACCTTTATCCACCTGTAACCGGAGTACAGGGTGGCTAATGTTCTCTACATCTTGATCTTTGGTGACACTCACTCTTCTCCTATCCCAATTGGTTGATTCTCTGATGCTATAAGGGCTTCCCTGGTGGCTCAGATGGTAAAGAATCTGCCTGCAATGCAGGAGACCCAGGTTTGATCCTTGGGTTGGGAAGATCCCCTGGAGAAGGGAATGGCAACCCCCTCCAGTATCCTTGCCTGGAGAATTCCATGGACAGAGGAGCCTGGCTGGCTACAGTCCATGGGGTCACAAAAAGCCAGACATAACTGAAGGACTAACACTTTCTCTTTCCACTGATGCTATAAATTGGTAGAGTGTAGGGAAAATCTACAGTTCTGAATTTGTAGAACTGTAATCATTCTTTCTGCCTCCACCACCACTTAACAATGCCTTGCTCATGTGAACTCAACTTCGCAATTGTTCATTGCAGCACTGTTTACAATAGCTAGGACATGAAAGCAAGCTAGGTGTCCAGTGGCAGAGGAACGGATAAGAAAGCTGTGGTACATATACACAACAGAATATTACTCATCTATTAAAAAGAATGCCTTTGAATCAGTCCTAATGAGGTGGATGAAACTGGAGCCTATTATACAGAGTGAAGTAAGTCAGAAAGAAAAATGCCAATACAGTATATTAGCGCATATATACAGAATTTAGAAAAATGGTGATGACAACCATATATGCAGGCTGCAAAAGACACAGATATAAAGAACCGACTTTTGGACTCTGGGGGAAGGTGAAGGTGGGATGATTTGAGAGAACGGCATTGAAACATGTATATTACCATATGTGAAGTAGATCACCCGTCCAACTGAACAAAATGTAACAGCTGCTCTCAGAAGTGTGTCTCAGATTCCCATGATCCCTTTGTCCTACCTAGTTTGGGGAAGGATTTCCTACTTCTAAATTAACGCAGTAAGGTAGCAGTAGTGGTAGAAACTGGTACTGCAGTCTTCTCAAAGGTAACATACAGGAAAGGATGGCTGTCCTATATCCAGTCATACACATTGTGGATCTCTGGGACTGGGACAAGTATAGGGTATGGTAAGTAATGCCTTCCAAGCTGCATACAAGTTGTCTCTCTTTCATGCAATAAAATCCAGCTATGCTTTAAAATGTTGAAGGGAGAGTAAGTCTCCCTCCACTACCAATCCCCCACCCCTTGGCGGTGTACGTTTTTGCTGCCTTCTACTAGTTAGCAAAAGCTAGCTTGAGGCTGCTCTTCAGCTACTGCTTTAAAGTGGAAGTCTCTTTGATACATATTTTAAATATGTTGCTGCTTTTGATATGTTTAACAACTTGAGCAGGCAGGCATGATTATCTTTTTTTTTTTTTTTCCCCCAAATCCTTAGCTTTAAAAAAATTTTTTTTTCATTTATTAATTTGTGGCTGTTCTGGGTCTTTTCTCTAGTTGTGGTGAGCAGGAGGCTACTCTTCCTGGCAGTGCGGGGTACGGGCTTCCCCTGCAGTGGCTTCTCTTGTTGCAAAGCACAAGTTGCAGGTGCACAGACTTCAGTCGTTGTGGCACGTGGGCTCCGGAGTTGCAGTTCCCAGGCCCAAGAGCTGCTCTGCAGCACGCGGGATCTTCCTGGACCAGGAGTTGAACCCACGTCTCCTGCATTTACCACTGAGCCACCAGGGAAGCCCCCAAGCATGATTATCTTTGTTATGGTTTTGGGGACCTAGGGCCCATATCCTTTTATCTTGCTAATAGTATTCTGGTTTCCTTTGGTGACCAACTGTCTCCTGTTGGGTGCAGCCTTAGATTGGGCATTTGCTTTGATCAAACTGCTCTGCTTTACCCCGGTCAGGAGATAGAAACGCAGTTCAAGCTCCCTCTGTTCATTGATCAGAACTTGAATTTGAGTAGAGTGGAGTGAAGACGGAAAAAAACACAGGGATCTTGTCCACTGCAGGCACAGTGCCCTGAACTTAAGTACTAAGTCACTTCAGTTGTGTCTGACTCTTTGCGACCCCATGGAGTGTAGTCTGCCAGGCTCCTCTGTCCATGGGATTTTCCAGGCAAGAGTACTGGAGTAGGTTGCCATTTCTTCCTCTCAAAGTGAAGGCAGGAACCAGGCCCGGTTTATTTCTTTCCTGTATACACTGTGTTGGTTACTTTTCTGTATTAAGATAGAAATAGGTCACCAAAATTATTTTATCTGGTTATAATCTAAATTTTGTGTGTAGAGTTTTTTTCAAAAATTCTTAATTCTGCAAACACCCTGTCAACTCCCTGATTATTAATTCTTTTATTGCCCAGAAGTAAGCTTTTTCTCCCTGATTTCATCTTCTTTTCAACAGGTGAAAAGGAAAGTAGCAAAGTATTATTTGGCTGCAAACCAAATAATATCACTGATAGGACTAAATAATTGATAAACAGTAACCACCCATTCAGTGAAACTGAAACATATCACACTGTGATTCATGAGAGAGAAAAAAATAAATATTTTTAATTTCTCTGATACTGCTTGCAATTCATGGGGTCTCAAAGAGTCAGACATGATGAAGTGACTGAACAACAAAATACTGCTTGAGAAAAGATGGGGTGAATATTCTCTACTCTTTTTCAGGAGAGCTTGAACCTTCCCTTTAAGAGGATATTATGTGGATATATGAGATTATGGATAAATCATCTATGTCTCCACTTCTTCACAAAAATTGTGAGTTATGCCATAAGGCATGCCATCTCCTTTTTAAATGTCGAGAATTTACTACAGATAGTCACAAATACAGGATATTTTTTAAAAATCAGAAGCTAAGAAGTTCTTCCTGGCCACCTAAGTTAGATAGAGCTCAAATTTCACAAGCCACACTGTCTCAACCTTTCTTGTCTTTGGCCATGAACAGCAAGGACTAAAATCAAGGGTAAAATCTCAACTGTACAAACATTTGGATGAGAAAATGTAATTTGTTTTTATTTCTATTTAATCTCATTTGTCAATTTATTCAGGAAATATTTGTTTTTCCTGTCTAAAAATTAACACTTAATGATTAGCTGTCTTAGGAGACAAATTCCACAGAGTAACTATTTTGTGCCATATTAGGTAATTGCTATTATGCTTAGCTTTTCTTAATTATTTTCTCTATCCTTTTCTGAGAAATAATGTGTCGTCATGTGTAGGCAACTTGGGGATGATGATCTTAGCACTAGTGAAACTAATAAGATACAGTTAACACTCACATACATGATCACATTTGATTTTGATAATAACTACAAAGAGTAAGCAAGTAGAACTTATTCACACTTTACACATGAAAAACTGAGGTTCAAGTTAAATGACTTGTGCAATCTCACAAAAGTAATGGAGGAGCCAGACCTCAAGCCCAGCCTCATTAAGGTGACAAGATTCTTCCAACTGCAGCAACGGTTACCCTTTCTGTATAGAGCCAGAAAGTAAATATTTTAGACCTTGAGATCTATATGCTCTGTCACAACTATTCAGCTCTGTCTTTGTACCAAGAAAGTAGACATAGACAATACGTAAATTAGTGAGCATGGCCATGTTCCAGTAAAATGTTATTTACAAAACCAGGTGCAGGCTATATTTGACCAACTCCTGAACTATATCCTAGCTGCTAACTAGGTTTAGTTAAACCTAGATTTAACTAAAATTCAAACTACTTAACATATAAGGAACACTGCGTCAGGTACTTTGATCCTAAATGAAATGGCTCTGCTCTCTTAAACGACCAGACACAAGAGCAGGGTCAGGAAGCAGAGAAAGTAAAGAATAGCCTCATGTGCACTAGTCACTCACTAAATTTTCTGGGTAACTATCACTGTAACTGGACTGGAAGGACAGCCTTCAATAGTTGTTTTTTTTTTTTTTTTTTTTCAGTGCTAGCTTTTTTTATTGAGGTATGGTTGATTTATGATATTATTTATAATAGTATGTTAATTTCAGACATGCTCAGCTGGTAAAGAATCTGCCTGCAATGCAGGAGACCCCGTTTCAATTCCTGGGTCAGGAAGATCCACTGGAGAAGGGATAGGCTACCCACTCCAGTATTCCTGGGCTATCCTGGTGGCTCAGACAGTAAAGAATCCACCTGAAATGCAGGAGACCTGGGTTCAGTCCCTGGATTGGGAAGATTCCCCTGGAGGAGGGCACGGCAACCCACTCCAGTATTCTTGCCTGGGGGATCCCATGGACAGAGGAGCCTGGAGAGCTACAGTCCATGGAGTCACAAAGACACAGCTGAGCGATTAAGCAGAGCACATGCAACATAGTGATTCAAAATTCTCATAGATTATATTCTGCTTAAAGATATTTAAAATATTGACTCTATTTTCTGTGTTGCACAATATATTCTTATTTTTACTCATTTTATACATAATAGTCTATACCTCTTAATGCTCTACCTGTATCTTGCCTCTAGGATAACCTTCAGTTTAAATCAGTGGTTCTTACTTTTTTGGGTCACAGACCTCTATGAGATTCTAAAGATGACCATAGCCTCTCTCCTCAGAAAAACACGCTAACACTTACATGTCCCAAATATTGTACATAAATTCTAGGAGTTCATGGGCTTTAAATCCCTTCAAGAATATTCTAGGTATCAATGAGCCCTCAGAACTTTCAGAGTTCCAAGACAAAAATTGCAGCTGTTGTTGTTGTTGAGTTGTGGTTCTACTCCACTGAATAGTTTTCAAGAAAAAGTAACCTGGCATGAATCTATTTTAACCCTAATTCCCGTGTGTGTGGAGAGGGGAGAGAGGTGTTAACAAATGTGTAGACTATAGATCTTGGTAATATTGCATCCAAAGTTCTTCATGCTGATAGTGATTTTTCTTCCTGTCTGTGATAATAACTAAAAATAATTCTCCATGGCCAAGTGCACACACCCTGAACTGTATGCCTGACAAGGATTTCCTTTGGCTTGTTGCTGAGACTCTTACTCATAGATAATAATAATGCAGGTGGTAATGATGAAGATAACAATGTGCTTGTTAGGCGCAAGGACTCTAGTTAAGCTGAGTTCAAATCCCAGCTCTCTTACTACCCATGTGAATTTGGGCAAGTCAGGAAAAACGCTTTGAACGTTAGCTTCTCATCTATGAAGTAAAGATGGTAGTTGCCACCTTATATTTAGTGCTTACCCTGCACCAGGTTCTATGCTGAGTACTTTTTAACTTATCTCCTATAAACATCATACCTGCCTTATAGAGGTCATCCCCGCTGAACACATAAGGAAACTAAGGCACAGAGTATTACATTATTGTCCAAGTTCACAAAACCACCCATCCCGATAGAGCCGGATAGTCTGGAACTAGGGCTCTGCTCGTAATCACCATAGTTACATAACTCTCCAACCTTACACTTTTTTTATAAAGACTAATTAGATGATATGCGTGTCCATCACGGTACCTGGTGCAGATGAAGACCTACTGCGGCCGTGGGGACACTTGCAGTCTGCGTCTGAGTCGGTGTGCACAGCAGTTCTGCACAGTTCTGTTCACTTCATTCAGTTGCTGAGTTTCAGATTAGCCTGGCAGCTGATAAAGTTTTCCAGGACACAGCATCATTTAAAGGCTAAAATAATCAGTGGCATTTTTAGCCTGAAAGCATGATTTCAAAAGATCCAAGACAGCAACAGCAAGAAACACACGTAACAACGAAAGGAGACTCCCAAGGGAGAGTCCTGCTTCTGGCCGCTGGAGAGATGACTCGGGTTGGACAGAATTGTTTCTGCAGTTTGCTGATTGCCAAAAAGCAGCTAGCCCTGTCATGAGAAGTAGGCATGAGAAGCACGTTAGCAGACCCATGTTAACCATGAAGTCTATTCATTTCCCTGCCCAGAAAGTCAGTACACTCAGCTTTGAAGGTGGACAGAAAGCCCATGGCATAGGGCTAAGACCAAGGGAATTCAAATAAGGGAACATATTTTCCCCTGATTATTGGTTAAAGGTAGTCTTCACTTCTTTGGTCTATTTTAGAGTAATTCTCCATTCAAATATTAGCTTTTGCTAATATCTGACAAATTACTGACCAAACAAAACCAAAAAAATCAAAAGCCATATAGATGGCCAATAAGCACATGAAAAGATGATCAACATGACTAATTGTTAGACAATGAAAATCAAAACTACAATGAGGTATCACCTCACACCAGTCAGAAATGCCATTGTCAAAAAATCTACAAGCAATAAATGCTGGAAAGGATGTGGAAAAAAGGGAACCCTCCTACGCTGTTGGTGGGAATCTAAACTGATAATAGCCACTATGAAAAACAGTATGGAGATTCCTTAGGAAAAAAACAAAAAACAAAAAAACTAGGAATAAATCTACCATATGACCCAGCAGTCCCACTATTGGGTGTATATACACTAAGAAAGCCACAATTCTAAAAGACACATGTAACCCAATGTTCATTGCAGCACTATTTACAATAGCCAGAACATGGAAGCAACCTAGATGTCCATCTATAGATGAATAGCTAAAGATGTGGTACATATATACAATGGAATATTACTCAGTCATGAAAAAGAATGGATTTGAGTCAGTTCTGGTGAGGCAGATCAACCTAGAGCCTGTTATACAGAGTGAAGTCAGTTAGAAAGAGAAGAACAAATATCGTATACTAATGCAAATATATGGAATCTAGAAAAATAGTAATGATGAACCTATTTGTAGGGAAGGAACGGAGATGCAGATGTACCGTTGGGGGAGGAGAGAGCCGAACAAATGAAGAAAGTAGCATCAACATATGCACCCTATCATGTATAAATGGATAGCTGGTGAGAAATTGCTGTGTTACACAGGAAACCCAGCCTGGCACTCTGAGATGACCTAAAGGGGTGGGTTGAGGGGAAGGGAGGGAGCCTCAACAGGAAGGGAATATGTGTATAATTACGGCTGATTCGCATTGTTGGATGTCAGAAACCAACACCACATTGTGAAGTAATTTTCCTCCAATTAAAAATTTTTTTAAAAAATCTATGTCATGAATCTAAAATGCTGGCATAACTGGCTTTATTTAGGTTTTAATTATGATTCAACCACACACACATTGATGATGTACTCTGACAAGGAAACAGTATGAGAAAGTCAGATTCCGTGACGCATGGGCATAGGGCAAAGACTTTGGGGGAATTGTAGAAAAGTGACTAGGAAGGTGAAAATTATATATTGCCAAGAATGTCTTGGAAAATGCATCTGAGCCATGCAGGGCTGAATGAGCACAATACTCCCAGCCTTCTTTCAGGTCTCAGCATCTCCCAATCTAGACTGGGCCCCCGGTATGCTTGTTCTTCCTATCTCTCTCAATTTGTTACCATATTGGAATGACTATTGTTGTAATATCTTTTTTCCTTTCCTGACCAGGAATGAGCAAGCTATGGCCCATGTGCCAAATCTGTTTTTGTACAACCTACAAACTAAGAATGACCTGCACACAAATAAGTTATTTAAAAAAATCAAAACGGAGACTAATATTTTGTGATACGTGAAAATTATATACAATTCAAATTTCAGAGTCCATAAATAAGGCTTATATTGGACACAGATTTGGACGTTGTTACAGCTGCCTTTGTGCTACCGCAGCAGAGCCGAGTAGCTACAACAGAGACTGCGGGGGATGGAAAACCAAAAACGCTATCTGCCTCTTTATGGAAAAAGCTTGCCAGCCTCTACTCTAGACTTTAAATTCCATGAAGATATGAATCTGTCTTATTTAACATTACATCCTCAGATCCCAGCACAACACTTGTAACAAAGAAGCTGCTCAATAAATTTGTTAAGTGAATGAATGAATAATGGAGATAAGAATAAATAGCATTGGAGTAGGGAGGGTTGGATTGGAAGTTTGGGATGAGCAGACACAAACTGGTATACATAGAATACATAAAGAAAACCAGGTCTTCCTGGATACCACAGGGAATTATATTCAATATCCTTTGATAAACCATTGTGGAAATGAATATGAAAAAGAACGTATACATACGTGTAACTGAGTCACTTTGCTCTAATGCAGCAATTAACACAACATTGTAACTCAACCATACCTCAATAAAAATATTTTTAATTAAAAAAATTATAAATAGCATTGGACTTCCCTGATGGCTCAGATGGTAAAGAATCCTCCTGCAATGCAGGAGACCTGGGTTCGATCCCTGGGTTGGGAAGATTCCCTGGAGGAGGACATGGCAACCCACTCCAGTATTCTTGCCTGGATAATCCCCATGGACAGAGGAGCCTGGTGGGCTATATAGTCCATGGAGTCGCAAAGAGTTGGACACAAATGAGCAACACAGCACATAAATAGTATTGGTTCCAAAAAAAAAAAAATGGTATTGGTTCCCAGTCTTGAATTATAACTAAAATTAAGTTTGTGGAACTTCTAATAGAGTATAACCCTTAAAGTCTAATTCTCAGTAGGGCAAAAGGACCAGGAGATACTTTTATTTGAGAGGGAATAACTAGGAGGAGAAAATAGCTTCCCAAATCACATCCAGAGTTGTGGCCACGGCAGAGCCTCGTCCCACCCCAAATAACAGTACCAGTTTCACCACTAGACTTGCTCTGAAATGGTACCTAACACTGTCACTATTCTTTCTGGATGAGTTTTCAAGCTAGATGGGCAAAACGTGTTAGTGAGTGAGTGTGTGTGTGTGTAAGAAAGAGAGGAAAATCTTGCCATTTGCAAAAGCTTGGATGAAACTTGAGGGCATTCAGCTAAGTGAAACTGATCAGATAGAGAAAAACAAACACTGTGTGATATCACTTATATGCGGGATCTTCAAAAGACAGACTCAGAGTAGAGTGGGGTGTTACCAGGGTCTGGGCACAGGCGTGGTGGTGGGGCAGGGCAGGTGTGGAATCGGGGCAAATCGGGGTACTGGTCACTGCAAATAAAGTAAATCTTAAACGTTCTCATCAGAAAAAAAAAGAAAAGGTGGGCTCCCTGGTGGGAAAGACTCGTCCGTGGGAAAAGACTCGTCCTGCAATGCAGGAGACGTACGTGAGTTCAATCCCGGCAGCACGAAGATGCCACGTGCAGCAGGGCAACCATGCCCGTGAGCCCCAACTATTGAGCCTGCGCCCCAGAGCTCGGGAACGTCAGCTCCCGAGCGCACGTGACGCAGCTAGGCAGCCTGCACCCCCAGAGCCGGCGCTGCTCAGCAAGAGAAGGCCGGGGACCGCGCCTCCAGACCGGCCCCGGCCGGCCGCAACGAGAGAGAGAAAGACCTGCCAGCAATGGACACCCAGCCCAGCCACAAATAAACAAAGTTTAAAAGAAAATGTCATGGTAACTAGGCGACAGGATGGAGGTGGAAGCTAATACTATGGTGGTAATCAGTTTGGAATTTATAAATGCAAAAAATCAACATATTGTACACCTTCAGTTCAATTCAGTTCAGTTCAGTCGCTCAGTCGTGTCCAACTCTTTGCGACCCCATGAATCGCAGCACGCCAGGCCTCCCTGTCCATCACCAACTCCAGGAGTTTACTCAAACTCATGTCCATCGAGTCGGTGATGCCATCCAGCCATCTCATCCTCTGTCGTCCGCTTCTCCTCCTGCCCCCAACCCTCCTAGTCTTTTCCAATTAAACTTATGCAATCTTATATGTCAATCATATCTCAATAAAGCCGGGGAAAAAGAACAGAGATCAAATGAGTAGATTTTTCTGACCAAAACAAAACCAAATAAATACCCAGTTATATTTTGCCACCAGTAGACCTTTCATAAAAGAAACACAGAAGGTAATTCTTTGGGTAGAAGGCAAATTACTCTAGAGAGAGGATTGCAGTTACAGAAATAAATGAAAAAATCAGTGAAATTAATAAACATGTGGCTACATCTAAATGAATATTGACTACATAAGACAATAACATTTAGTGGGTTTATTTGTATAAATATGTTTGTGCATATATGCATGTTATGTTCGGGTACCTATATGTAGGTATAAAATGAAAGGAGAGTGAGAGACAAGAAGAAAGTGGAGAAAGAGGTGAAGAAGGAGAAGAAGCAGGAGGAGAGGAAGAACAGCATGAAGAAGAAAAGGGGGAATATTAAAATTGAAAAGCAGGAGCATAAAATGGAATTAAAGAAATTTTGTTCGGGAGGAGGTAAGTCAAGAATGATTTGAAATTTCCAGAGAAACCACTGCTAAGATGATAAAATGAATAGACAAATTACCAAATAATAGAGGACAAAATTAGAAAAACAATAGACATAATTTGAGTATCATTCAAAGTAGTTCAACCGCTGTGATAAATTGCCTCAAAATTCCTCTGGTTTAACACTGCTGATACACTCCAATGGGCTTGATGGGCTTGGGTGATAGTCCTTAGAGTCATTAAGTGAGCCAGACTGCTTCCATATAGTAGTTAAGCCATCTTCAGCTTGTGGCTCCAAATTTCCCACAGGAACAGGAAAAAGAATGGAGGATGGAGCAGGGAAGATTTTAGACATCAGCTCTTAGATAATGCACATCAACCATATTCATATTTTATTAACTAGAACTCAGTCCCATACCCTAATCTATCTACAAGGAGCCTGGGAAATGTAGTCTGTGTGTCTGGGAAGAATGTGAAACTGTTTTGGTATGCACATGATAATGTCTTAGCTGCAACAGAACATGTGATGAGAGGGTAATGGTTAAGAAAAAAAATAATAATCTGAATTTACATCATGCAAAATGCTGGACTGGATGAGGCACAAACTGATGTCAGTAGCTGGGGAAAATATCAATAACCTCAGATATGCAGATGACACCACCCTTATGGCAGAAAGAGAAGAAGAACTAACGAGCCTCTTGGTGAAAGTGAAAGAGGAGAGTGAAAAAGCTGATCTGAAACTCCACATTCAAAAAAGCAAAGATCATGGCATCTGGTCCCATCACTTATGGCAAATAGAAGGGGAAACAATGGAAACAGTGACAGACTTTATTTTCTTGGGCTCCAACAAAATCACTGCGGATGGTGACTGCAACCATGAAACTAAACAATGCTTGCTTGTTGGAAGAAAAGCTATGAAAACCTAGACAGCCTATTAAAAAGCTCAGACATTACTTTGCTGATGAGGGTTTATAAAGTCAAAGTTTGGTTTTTCCAGTAGTCATGTATGGATGTGATAGCTGGACCATAAAGAAAGCTGATTGATGAAGAATTGATGCTTTTGAACTGTGGTGTTGGAAAAGACTCTTGAGAGTCCCTTGGACTGCAAGGAGATCCAGCCAGTCCATCCTGAAGGAAATCAGCCCTGAATGTTCTTCGGAAGGACTGATGCTGAAGCTGAAACTCCAATACTTTGGCCACCTGATGTGAAGATCTGACTCATTGGAAAAGACTCTGATGCTGGGGAAGATTGAAGGCAGGAGAAGGGGATGACAAGGGACAAGATTGTTGGATGGCATCACAGCCTCTATGGACATGAGTTTGAGCAAACTGGGAGATGGTGAAGGACAGTGTGCTGCAGTCCATGGAGGTGCAAAGAGTCGGACACGCCTGAGAACTGAACAACATCATCTGTTTTTTAGAAGTAATCACTGCTTTGCAAATTCTGTTTTTTAAAATTCCTCATGACTACATATAAAACAAAAGTAAAATTTTGATTGTGCTGGTTTTATATTTTTCTTTAATTGTGGCCAGATAAGAATACATGTAAATATGGAGATGTGTAATTATCTGAACACCAGAATTCTGGTTTAGCATCTCACTGTTTAACCTTGAAGAAATCTTTTTTATTTTTCCTGAACTATTTTTTCATCTGTAAAAAGATGAGGGTACCACTTGCCTTTTCTACTTTTCAACAATATCAGGATCAGAGATGTATACATAAAGTAGAAGCATTTTAAGATTCTAAAGTGCATTTCAAATGAGCATTATCATGGTGACCTCCTCAATCTAATGCAAAGACAAGAAATTTTGAATTGTTCTACATCCTGAATTGAATTGTGTAAACTCATTATAGAACATAAGTTTGGAAGGATTTTAGAGGTTATTTGGAGCAATTGTATCACTTTATAGTCAGAAAATTGGAAAAGGAGTAAGACAAGGCTGTATATATTGTCATCCTGTCTATTTAACATACATGCAGAGTACCTCATGTGAAATGCCAGGCTGGATGAATCACAGGCTGGAATCAATATTGCTGGGTGAAATATTCAACATCAGATGTGCGGATGGTACCACTCTAATGGCAGAAAGTGAAGAGAAACTGAAGAGCCTCAGTGAAGGTGAAAGAGGAGAGTGAAAAAGATGATTTAAAACTCTACATTCAAAACACGAAGATCATGGCATTGGCTCCCCTCACTTCATGGCAAATAGAAGGGGGAGGAGTGCACACAGTAACAGATTTTATTTTCTTGGGCTCCAAAATCACTGCTGATGGTGACTGAAGCCATGAAATTAAAAGACGCTTGCACCTTGGAAGGAAAGCAGTGGCAAACCTAGACGGTGTATTAAAAAGAGACATTACTTTGCTGACAAAAGTCTGTGTAGTCAAAGCTATGGTTTTTCCAGTAGTCGTGTGTGGATGTTAGAGTTGGACCATAAAAAAGGCCGAAGACCAAAGAGTTGATGCTTTTGACTTGTGATACTGGAGAAGACTCTTGAGAGTCTGTTGGACAGCAAAGAGATCAACTAGACAATCCTAAAGGAAATCAACCCAGAATATTCATTGAAAGGACTGATGAAGCTGAAGCTCCAGTACTTCGGCCACCTGATGAGAAAAGGCAACTCATTGAAAAAGACCCTCATCTTGGGAAAGATTGAAGACAAAAAGAAAAGAGGTGGTAGAGGACAAGATGGTTAGATAGCATCAGTGACTCCAAGGACATGAATTTGAGCAAACATAGAGAGATAGTGAAAGACAGGGAAGCCTGACATGCTTCAGTCCATGGGGCCACAGAGTCAGACATAACGTAGCGAAAGAACAACAACAGATACAAAACTTTAGATCTACAGAAATAAAGAGAGTGACCTAGGATCATGTTGTTCTCCCAAAAAGAACCAAACCTTGAAGACCATTGTTTAAGTTTCAGAGGTTCCCAATGAAGAATACTATGCTTTTGGCATAAAACTTCGGGGAAAAGGCATTAAAAATAAGTTTCACAACTCAGTTCCTTCAGATGTTAATTTAATAAATCTGAAAGGAGGCTGGTAAATCTGCTTTAAAAAGAAAAATAAATCAATTGCCATGATAGCATAAGTTAGTGGCTCAGAAGGAACCTGAAGAGTTGATTCTACATGGCAGAGTAGAAGGATATACGCTCATACCCTCCTGCGAGAGCACCAAACTTGCAACTAGCTGTTGAACAACCATCAGCTGGAAGACACTGGAACCCACCAAAAAAGCTATCCTGTGGCCAAAGACAGGGTTTTCCAGGTGTTCAGTGGTAAAAAAAAATCCACTGCCAATGCAGGTGATGCAGGAGACAAGGGTTAAATTCCTGGGGTGGGAAGATTCCCCCGGAGAAGGGAGTGGCAAACCCACTCCTATATTCTTGCGTGGAAAATGCTATGGACAGAGGAGACTGGAGGGCTACAGTCCATGGGGTTGCAAAGAGTCAGATACGTCTTAGCAAATGAGAACACATGTATGTCCAAAGACAAAGGAGAAGCTAGGAGACTGTGGACAGGAGGGGTGCCATCACAATAAAATCAAATCCCGTATCTGCTGGGTTGGTGACCCATAAACTGGAAAACAATAACACAAAAGAAGTTATCCCACTGTTGTGAAGATACTTAGCCCCATGTCAGGCTTCACAGCCTGGGGATCTGGCAAAAGGATTAGGAATCCCCAGGGAATCTGACTTTGAGGACAAATAGGACTTGATGACAGGATTTCCACAGGACTAGGGGAAACAGCAACTCCACTCTTACAGGGCACAAACAAAATCTTGCCCACATTAGGTCCAAGGGAGAAGGAGTTTCCCACAGGAAACTGAACCAGACCTACCTGTTAGTGCTGGAAGGTCTCCTGTGGAGGCATGGGTCTGCAACAGCTCTCCACGGGGAGGGGGCACTGGCAGGAGCAGTCCTGGGAGGAGTCCCTTGTTGTGAGCCCTCTTCAGTTCAGTTGCTCAGTCATGTCCGACTCCTTGTGACCCCATGGATTGCAGCACACCAGGCCCCCCTGTCTATCACCAACTTCCGGAGTTTACCCAAACTCATGTCCATTGAGTCAGTGATGCCATCTAACAATCCATCCTCTGTCTTCCCCTTCTCCTCCCACATTCAGTCATTCCCCGCATCAGGGTCTTTTCAAATGAGTCAGTTCTTTGCATCAGGTGGCTTCAGCTTCAGCTTCAACATCAGTCCTTCCAATGAATATTCAGGACTGATTTCCTTTAGGATGGACTGGTTGGATCTCCTTGAAGTCCAAGGGACTCTCAAGAGTCTTCTCCAACACCACAGTTCAAAAGCATCAATTCTTCAGCACTCAGCTTTCTTTACAGTTGAACTCTCACATCCATACATGACTACTGGAAAAATCAAAACTTTGACTAGACGGACCTTTGTTGGCGAAGTAATGTCTCTGCTTTTTGATATACTGTCTAGGTTAGTCATAACTTTCCTTCCAAGGAGCAAGCATCTTTTAATTTCATGGCTGCAGTCAACATCTGCAGTGATTTTGGAGCCCCCAAAAATAAAATCTACCACTGTTTCCACTATTTCCCCATCTATTTGCCATTAAGTAATGGGACCAGATGTCATGATCTTCATTTTTTGAATATTGAGTTTTGAGCCAGCTTTTTCACTCTCCTCATTTACCTTCATCAAGAGGCTCTAGTTCCTCTTGACTTTTTGCCGTTAGAGTGGTGTCATCTGCATATCTGAAATTACTGATATTTCTCCTGGCTACTTGATTCCAGCTTGTGATTCATCCAGCCTGATATTTTGCATGATGTACTCTGCATAGAAGTTAAATGAGCAGGGTGACAACACACAGCCTTGATGTACTCCTTTCCCAATTTTGAACCAGTTTCTTCTTCCACGTTCAGTTCTAACTGTTGCATCTTGTTCTGCATACAAGTTTCTCAGGAGACAGTTATGTCTGGTATTCCTATTTCTTTTATAATTTTCCACAGTTTGTTGTGATACACACAAATTCTTTAGCATGATCAATGAAGCAGAAGTAGATGTTTTTCTGGAAATCTCTTGCTTTTTTTATGATCTAACAGATGTTGGCAATTTGATCTCTGGTTCCTCTGACTTTTTTAAATCCAGCTGGTACATATTGAAGTTCTCAGTTCATGTACTGTTGAAGCCTAGCATGAAGGATTTTGAGCATTATCTTGGTAGCATGTGAAATGAGTGCATTTTTATGATAATTTGAAAATCCTTTGGCATTGATGTTCTTTGAGATTGGAATGAAAACTGACATTTTCCTGACTTTTGGCCACTGCTGAGTTTTCCAATGTTGCTGGCATATTGAGTACAGCACTTTCACAGCATCATCTTTTAGGATTTGAAACAGCTCAACTGGAATTCCATCCCCTCCAGTAGCCTTGTTCATAGTGATGCTTCCTAAGGCCCACTTGACTTCTCATTCCAGGATGTCTGGCTCTAGGTGAGTGACCACACCACCATGGTTATCTAGGTCATTGAGACATTTTTTGTACAGTTCTTCTGTGTATTCTTGCCACCATTTCTTGATCTCTTCTGCTTCTGTTGGGTCCTTACTGTTCCTTTATTGTGCCCATCTTTGCATGAAGTGTTGCTTTGGTATCTCTAATTTTCTTGAATAAATCTATAATCTTTCCCATTCTATTGTTTTCCTCTATTTCTTTGCTTTGTTTACTTAAGAAGGTTTTCTTGTCGCTCCTTGGTATTCTCTGGAACTCTGCATCCAGGTGATGTATCTTTCCTTTTCTCCTTTGCTTTTTGCTTCTCTTCTCTTCTGTCTGTAAGGACTTCTCAGAAAATCGTCTGCCTTGTTTCTTTTCTTCTCGGGGACGATTTTGCTCACCACCTCCTATGCCATGTTATGAACTTCCATCCATCATTTTTCACACACTCTGTCTATCAGATCTAATCCCTTGAATCTGTCACTTCCATGGTATAATCATAAGGGATTTGATTTAGGTCATACCTGAATGGCCTAGTGGTTTTGCCCACTCTCTTCAAGGGGTTAAGTCTGAATTTTGGAATAAGGAGCTCATTATCTAAGCCACAGTCAGTTCCAGATCTTGTTTTTCCTGACTGTATAGAGCTTCTCCATCTTCAGCTGCCAAGTTAATCAAACTGAAAAGGCAGAAGTTTATGTCCCAGATGAAGGGACAAGATAATACACCTGAAAAACAACTAAATGAATTGAAAATAGTCAACCTTCCAGAAGAAGAATTCATAATAATGATAGTGAAAATGATCCAGGACCTCAGAATAAGAATGGTGAAGATACAAGAAATATTTACCAAAGACCTAGAAGAACTAAAGAACAAACAAATAGAGATGAACAATAGACCCAAAGAAATCAATAGCAGAAAAAGTGAAGCAGAATGCCTAACTGACCTGGAAGACAGAAAGGTAGAAATCAGTGCTGCAGAACAGAATATAGAAAAAGAATGAAAAAAAGAAAATGAAGACAGCCTAAGAGACCCCTAGGAATTAAACACACCAACATTCACAATATAGGCATGCCAGGAGGAGAAGAGAGAGAGGAAGGACCTGGGAAAATATTTGAAGAGATAATAGCTGGAAATTTCCCCAACTTGAAAAAGGAAAAGTCAGCCAAGTCTAGGAACCACAGAGAGCTCCAGGCAGGATAAACCCAAGAGGAACACTCGAAGACACTCCAAGACGCAAAGTTATATCAATGTGACAAAGTTTAAGACAAAGATAAAATATTAAAAGCAAGAGGGGAAAAATGACAAATAACATACAAGGGAACTCCCATCAGGTTATCAACATTTCTCAACAGAAACTCTACAAGCCAGAAGGGAATGGCATGGTATATGAAGTGATGAAAGGGAAGAACCTACAGCCAAGAATCCTGTATCCAGCAGACTCTCTTTCAGATTTGATGGAAGTATCAAAATCTTTCCAGACAAGCAATTCAGAACCACCAAACCAGCCTTAAAACAAATGCCAAAGGAACTTCTCTAGGCAGGAAAAAAGAGAAGGAAAAGGCCTACACAAAATAAAACAAATAAGAAATGGCAATAGGATAAAATATTGATAATTACCTTAAATGTAAATGAATTAAATGCACCAACCAAAAGACATAGACTATCTTGATAGATGAAAACATGTACATGTATGCACTTCCACTTACCACATCACTCTACTTAACCCCCCAAATTGTACGTAACTATTTTATTTTGTTAGGCTAATCATGTTTGCATGATTATGGCTTGCAATTGTAATTATCTTTTACTTTGTGTCTGGTTATTGATTGTGAAAATTGATAAACATCTTCTACTATCTTGATTATGTAGCTATTATTTTAATACCATTTTATCATGATTGGTCAACAAAAAATAATAGAATTCTATATCACTAAAACTACCATTTAATAGAAAAACCTGTCGTCATTTTTTTAAAAATCCAGATGCACATTAGAATTATCTTGGGATTTTTTGAAAGATACAAATGCCCAGGTATTGTTTTGTTCTCCAAAGCTCTAGATGGGATTCCAATGAGCAGCCATGTTTAAAAACAATTGGATTGCATGATGAGCTTTTACTTTTATCGAGTTTGTTTCACTTTTTCTATGTCATATTCAGTGCTCTCATTTCATTAGTTTATATTTTCCAATTTCTCCATCTCTTTTTGTTGTTGTTCTTTCTCAAGCCTCTATCAAATGTAGTAGAAAAACTCGTGTATGTGTGTGTATTTACATGTATATATAGTATGTATAATGTAATATGTATGTCTTAGAAAACTTAAAAATGTTTGCCTAGTTAAAAAATGTATGACATTTTGGCTCCACTTGTTTGACTGAGTCAGGGGAAGCCCCCTGACTGCCACCACCCACCCTGGCCAGGCACCACAGTAACCATTTGTGAGAGTCATTTTACGACGGGATGTCTTAGTAAGGAGCGCGGAACTAACAAGCCACCAGCAACTGGAAAAGTTCAAGAAAAGTCAAATGGAGATGCCGCAAGTCCTACCGCCTCTGAGAATCCTACTCTTAGCTGAGCAACGCCTGAGCCACCAGGAAGGACCCAGAGTCAGAATGACTGGCCAGAGAAAACGGGGAAACGAATCCCGTCACCAGAAAGCCCAAGCCTTCGAGCCCCTTGGCAGAGCGGCTCTTCTGAGTCCTCTTACCTACCGCTCTCCTGCCCTGCGCCCCGGCCCAATGAAGTCCCTTGCTTTTTCAGCTCGCGTGTCTCTTTGGACAGTTCATCTCCCCATGTTAGACTAGAGTCCACTCTCAGGCCCTGGATGGGGTCCCCATTCATAAGTATGAATAATGCTGGGTTTCTAATATATCCTCACTGAAAACTCTGATATAGTTCCATTTATTCTGGCATCTAGTCTTACTGCTAAAATTCTAGAAAGCTTATTATCTTACTGATTTGAAAAAAATTTTTTTGAATGAAGCTTGAAACTTCTAATCCAGTTTTGAGGATACAAAGAAATACTGTGTTTTTAAAAAAAGGGCAGAAAATTAACATGGGATACAGTATTATTAACTAAAGTATAGGATTTGCTCAATTCAAAAAAAAAACAAAACCAAAAACCGGAACTTGAATTGTGCATTATTTTAGCCACCTTTAAAAGTGAGAATATGGGTATTACTCTTAAAATTTTCTCCTTCAAAATACAGCTCCTGTTCTTCTGAGAAGAGCAGCAGGCCAGCCCTCTACCCATCTTTCACGGAACAGCTTAAAGACAGTCAGCATATATTTAGCCAATTGACAGATTATGTGTGAAATCTGTAATTAGACAGCTAATCTTTTTCTAAAGAAATATGTTATATTTCTAAGTGCTAATATGTACATTTTCAAGAGACTAAATGCTAGGTGACACCTCTGAGTTTCTTAACTTTTTTCCCTAGAAAGAGCAGTTTAGCTGGCATAGAAATATAGCAGAAAATGAAAATATTTGTTACTTTTGGGAAAATAACATGTTAGTGATTGAGAAGTGTAAAAATAGAGGGGAAAAAAGACCATTGTATCAAGAGTATACACATATATGGCAATACATCTTCTTTCTCACCTTTATATAGTACCTAATTTCTATAGTTAGCAGTTAGATCAATCCAAGGGCCTACAGCCTTACATTTGTGAATGAAAGAAACTGCTCCAGGGGAAAATAGTTGGATCTGGACTCTGTACTTGTTAAAGGGAAGTGATTAAGGGAAGTCAGAAAGACATTCTGTAAGGGAAAGTAAGTGTTTTGAAGGATGGGATTTTTGCTTTTTTGTTTGGTACTGAGGGGAAGGTTTAAGAATTGAAACATCTTCACTTGGGTGGGGTGTGAGGGTGTATGCTCAGACCTGGAGGTATGTAATTGTGAACCAGTAGAAACAATAATCACATTTGCCTTATTGGGCTACTTTTTCTAGGACATCTAAGCAGAAATGATTTGTACCTTTTTTTTTTTTTTTCTTTTTCCTTGTTCTTTCTTTTTTGAGAGAGGAAGTAATTTTTAAAACCCTTAACTCTGAGGTCCTTTTTCTCAGAAATCACAAAAAAGAAGAGATTAGAATAACCTTGACTTTTTTTTCCTGACCAGGTTAACAGTCACGAGTTAGCCATTAGTTGTTTTACCAGCATTCTGCCAAATCTCTTTTGAGGAAGTAGAGATAGTTTCCACCAGTCCAGGTGTTTAGATTCGTGACCCTACAGGGAGAGCTCAGATTTCAGTGGATAGCCATGGCCCTTTGGCATTCAATTCCAGATCGTGGAATTAAATGAATAAGACCGTCTTGATCTTAGAATTAAATCTCAGTGGAACTGAACTTAGACACTCTCTTTAATTTTTTTCTACCCTTGGATTTGCCTTGACAAGCTTAGAAACAAGATTTTCACTGCTGACCCCTGAGACTTGAACTGTGACTTCTGGAGGGGTAAGGGCAGCTGTAGCAAGACCCTTGAGACTGGACCAGACTTACATTAACTTAGACCACCAGGGTTCCAAGCCTGCTTCTGCCATTTACGAGCTGTGAGGCCTCAGACAAGTTACTCCAGCTCTGGGCTTGGTTTCCTAGGGGCATAACAGTACTTCTCTTGTACTGTTGTTTTAAGAGTGCATGAAGTAATACCCGGAAAGTGCTACTTAAAACATACTTGGCACCTAGTATGAAGTATGGTGGAGGGGACCATTTGCCACCTTTGCAAATATTCTTGTCCGCTCGGGAAGGTATTGGGATCAAGTTGTGGATTTCAAGAGGCCATCATGATTTGGGTGAGAAAAATCTCACTAACATCATATGCAAGAAAGAATAAACTAGCTTCTTCAAAGTTTTCTCGGTAAGACCCAAAGACTAGTGCCAAACACAGGGAGTGAGGAAAAGGTTCCCCTCAATTGGATTTCCATCAGCCAATTGGGATAAGGACTAGGAGTCAGATCTAATTTGACTTGAAGAAGAGGAAGATGTGAAAGAAAATTCACACTCTGTATGGATAGGCATACATATATATTTAGCTTTTCAAGTTTATTGTAAAAATGTACATGTACTTACATTTTTCACTTGTATGCTTGTCCATGTGGGGATATGTACATATATTTTGTATGAAAAAAATAATTACGTCTAAAGTGGCCATAAATGTATTATCTAGCTCTCGGTTTTACCTCCTATAAGAGTCAGTTAAGTGGGTAGGGCACAATCTTTAAAAGAATGACATGGCCTGAGGACACGATATAAGCTGATTTAGAACCAAATACCTCCAGGGTGGCTGACACTACTTCCCCTAGACCTTGAGCCTCAGTACAGGCTCACTGTAACACATCAACAAGCTAAACGGCATACCCACAGGCACCGGGACAGTTCCAAGGCTGACCATAAAGGTCAAAAAGTGACTAGGTTCCCAATTCATGGAAATCCCCACACTTCTCCCCCAAAATAGCTGTAATAATCTTCTCACTCACTGGCCTGTGAAATTTCCCACCCCGATAAAAACTGCCAACCCCGTACCTTGGTGCTGCCCTCACCCTCTGAGACGACCCACACTCTGTCTGTGGAGTGTGTTTCTAAGTAAATCCTCTTCTTACCTATCACTTTGTCTCTCACTGAATTCTTTCCAGGATGAGACATCCAGAACCTGAACTTCAGTAAGTCCTGACCACCAGGTGTGTGATCTCAGCGAAAAGACTGTGGGTGCAAGTCCCAATCTGAGTTACACGGCTTCAGTAGTATTTCCGCAACTGTTAGCACAATGATGTGCATGTAATATGTGCCATTAGATTTTGGAGTAAATGGCTTACAAAGTGAAAATTGTAATTATAATACAATGCGCCATAAAAACCACATATCTTTTTCTTTCTCTGTGTCATTACTCCATGCTCACTGCTTATGTCTTTTAAATTTCCCATTTTAAAGTTAATAATGATAATATTATAGCCATAGCTAATAGAAAGAAAAGAATCTGCCCTTGATATAGTACAAGCTGGGATAGGGCAAGGCTTCAGGTGTAGGATGGAGAGCAAGGCAAATGAAAAGAATATTGTATTTCCGGTTCTACCTACTGATCAAGAAATCTCCAAAGTATTTAGGTTTCCCAAGAAGAAGAAGCAAATTATTTTAAAACTCCACCACCTTTCATGTCAGGACCAGGATGCTAGCTCATATTTACTTTGGGGAGATATGGAATGAATGCTAAATAGGCATGCTATGAAGGAAGCACTTCCAGGTGAGGAAATGAAAACTTAAAGAAAGTTGTGTGACGTAAGGTCACTCATTTATCAAAAAGGAATTCAATTCTAGGTTTCATAGATTGCAAAGAGATCTTTCTTTCTGCTGTACTCTCTTTATAGAGATAATACTGAACACCAGGATAAAACCTGGAAAACCTTCCAGAAATGGTCAGAATTCCGAAGGTACTCATTTCATTGTTAATCATCAAAGTTAATTTACACTTTCCCTTTGCTCACATTGGGAAAATACCTACAGTCACTTTAAAACAACTCTATTTTTTCAAAAGCCCCATAATGTTATTTTGCTGAGAAGAGGAGTCCAGGGCACTTCCTGAGGGGTTTCCATCTGAGCAAAGTTGTCCACACACCTTGCCACCCTGACCACAGCTGATTGGACCAGATGGGCCCCTGACCCATCCTCCAGTTAACGAAGCTATTTGGTTCCAAAATGACCATGGCCGATTCCATCAGTCTCTCTGCCTCTGCATGTTAGAGTAGTATATTCTAGTTAACAGGAGAACAGGCGCTGGAAGACAGACATGACAGTAAATAGAAGCCATGAGTTATTCGAACTCACAAAACAGCTAAAGCGATGAGTGAGCAGGACCGGTGGAGTAGAGAGGACCAAGAAGCTAATAATAGTTGGTAATGAAGGGAGCACAGAAATGGAGGGCCAGCCCAGGGTTATGATGAGGGCAGGGCGTTCAGGCGGGAAGCCGGCGGTGCCTCAGGATAGACGGAGAGGAAGAACAGAGGAATAATCTGATCACCGCAGGTAGTGATACAGTCTGTCCTGTGAGACCCAGGTAGCTTCTGTTGATAGCTTCCTGCCCTCTGCTTCTCCACTTATATCCTTACAGTGAACTCCCATGAACCAAGAGAAATAACCTGAGGGGGTTTCTATTCTTTGTTCCTTGATCAAGCTTGATACATTGGCTTACAATTTTAGAGAAACACTTACAAAGTCTAATCGGCAACTGACTGTCACTCATGAGGTACATCTAGAGACAGTACTCAGGGGGGGTTCCCTGGTGGCCTAGTGGTTAGGACACTGGGCTTTCACTGAAGTGGCCGGACACAGTCCTTGATCAGGGAACTGAAATCACGCAAGCAGGAAGGGTGAGGCAAAGAAAAAAAAAAAAAGACACTGCTCAAGCTGCTTCCATCTTCAAAATAACTCTCTGGTAAAAGTGGGTTTCAAAAACTAAAAATTTAAAACTACATTAATGTAGACAAAAAGAGCTTTAATTGGGTAACTATCAGATTCCACTATCTAAATGAATTTCCCACTTCATTAAAATAACAATGACTTAAACTTCAAAGCAAACTCAGCCCTGTTGTTTACCCTGCCACTCTAAGCGCCTCTTGTAAGATATCTAGATCTTTTGTTAGACATATGTTACTGAGCTTAATTTGTCTTTGTTCCTTTTAAAAGTCTGGATTCACAGAGACCAGGAATGCTTTGAATCTGCTTCCTAACACAATACCTGTGTGAAGAAATGTCTAATCCTGACTGGGTATGAATACAGGGAACACACAAATAAATGTGAAGATGTTCAGAAGAGGTTATAGGAAATTGGAATACCAAAATGCTCTAAGGGAATTGTGGAATATTTATGAAAATACGTGGTGTATTTTGAAATGCAGATGTCTCAGGACCTGGAAATGTAATCAAGGGAATGAAAACTGTCTTTAATAAATCTTCTTAATTAAAATCTATTGTTCAGAAAAAAATATAAATCCTCCTGCAATATTAGAAATAGGAGCAAGACATGGGAAAAGTATGCATTCATTCACATAGCAGCAAAGAATTATTATTAAGAGTTCTTGGCTATGACAGTTTATTGTGTTGTTGTTGTTTTCACTGTTGTTTTTTAAAGCTAAAGAAGTGACATTCTAGTAGCCTGAACATAAATTATTTGCCATTATGGTACCCAATGAGATGAAAACAAAAAAGGCCTGTAGCACAAAAATATATCCAATTATTGATAGAGAGAGTGTGTTAGAATCACTGTCAAAATACCTAAATCTTTTTGTTTTTCTTCACTTGCAAGGGCTTGGAGTGGGTGCTCCTCTGGCTCAAAAGACACAAAATCAATTACAAGAAATAAACCTCCTTCCTCCCAATCTTCAGCTTTCCTCTATGAGATCCAAGCAGAATGCTTAAAACTGAAAATGTCTACATGATTGCCTTTGTGAAAAATAAATACATTTCTCTGTTCTTATTAGTCTGCAATGTCATTCAAGTTTGAGAGCAGTAGGCCTTTCAGTTAAACCAGTGCACTAGGGTATGATTGTCATAACATGTCAATACAATGAAATAAACTAATTTCATCAGTGAGTGAGCTGAGGCAAGCAAGGCTGAGCCCCATCCTGTGTGACAGGGCCCATGCTACCTACCCTGTGACCCGAGACCCTCCATTCGCCATCGCAAGCAAGTGGGGGCTGGAGTGGTCCATGGCTGTGCGCAGGGAAGTTGGAAACCTGCACATCTTGAACCCAGGAGCTTGTAGTACCTTATCTCAGTGATACATTACACTGGGCAAGTCCAGTCCCACGCAAGGCATGGCCATCACTAACTCCTTAGAGTCGCAAGTGACCTAACCCTCCTGCAGTAACCATCCACATGTGGCTCAACTTTTGAAGAGCTTCCAGTCCTGTTTAGATGAAGTTCTGTGGCTGTTTATTTTATTATTCTCTGATAATGAGTCTCCCTTGATGATTTCAGGTGCCTGAACAGCAGGTAGGGATGTTAGGAGCCTGTTCACATGCGTTGCCTTCTTATGGAAACACAGTCCCAAAGGACCTGTGTGTTCTTCTGTGAGTGCATGAATGCTGTGGGCTGTTATGCAAGCTATGAAAGTGGGGCTCTGTGTATATAAGGAGAATGATAAGGTGGGGTGTTTTCAATGCTTCTAGTAATCTCTAAAGTCTTGCTCCTGAATCTGTGTGGGCCAGGGTCCTGAGAAGCTGGTTAGAAATGCAGAATTTCAGGTCCAAGCCCACATCCACTGAGGCAGATTCAGCCATTAACATAATCCTCTGGATGCTTAGTATACACATTAAATTTGGTCCCAGAGGACGGAGTCACCCTTTCTAGTGTCTTAACTGAGACACTGGGGTCTCTCAGTTGGTGGCCAGTCCTCTTGAGAAAAAAGTAAGAACTGTGCAAAACAACTTCATGAGGAATATGATTAACAGCAGCCTATGTTTGCTACAGATCTGTGGGCCAAAAATTTCTTCTCTTTCCATTGCTGCGCTGCGAGCCAGTTGGCTGCTGCTTCCCCCACCGCCAGAGGTGGATATAATGATTCTCACATGGAAACCGCCTTATGAGGTGATACGGCATTCATCAGACTAGAGTGTTCTGTGGAGCAAATTGATATTTTTAAAGGATCGGGGGAAAATAAGATGATTAAAATACTATAACATATGAATCTTTTAAAGGGTGGATTTAATGTGAACACAGATAAACTGATCTTGCATAACTAAGGCATACATTTCCAAATAAAGATGATTCTTTACTAAGTATAAACACCCTTAAACAATCCGGATTATATAAACTATCAATGATATAACAATTAAATGAAAGAATGAGAATATGCCCTAGACAAATTAAACAGCTTGTGAATTTTTACTGCATATTGATGTATGTACTGAGGAATACATACTCCAAGCAATATATAAGATAAAAAGGGAAGAATTACTTACCTCTAAAATTCCCTTAGCTGCAAGTTTCTTCACAAGTATTTTTTAAAATGTCTAACTTATTATGGAAAGTAAATCAAAATTTCAGAAATATCTGTGCTTTATTACAGAACCTAGAATAATTTTACAAACAGTTAAACAAGAGTACTTAAGAATATATATTTTGCATATCAAATTCACCATTTTTCAAGAAATATTAAAATATACATATAAAACAACACAGAAACCCCTTGTCTTTGATTGCCCACATTTTCTTCATTAAATATATTGGTGGTGTTAAAGTTTTCTGAATAATTCATTAAGAAAGAAGTCAAGTTGATAGTGTTTTGATTCATGTAGATAAGTTCACGTGATGAAGTTTTTAAACTCATTCACTCTTCATTCAACAAATGTTTATTGAACACCTAATACTCGGTAAGCACTGTTCAGTGAACAAAACAGACTCTCTTCTATGTAGTTACATCACAATAATATGCACCTAACTAAGGATTTATATAGACAGAGTAGACACCAGTATTTAAAACAAACAAAAAATAGCAAAAAAGGAAAAATAACTTCTCTGAGCACATTCAACCAAAAAAATGGGGAATATAGAATCTCAGTGGGGGATGGGTGTTCTAAGGTTTTATTCTGGATTATAGTATTTTAAAAATCAACTTTCAAAGATGGACGTGGGAAACAGTGTAAATTAGAAACAAGTAACTAAGATTTTTTTTTTGGCATCATTATTTGTCATGGATTAGCAATAAAATGTCACATGAGATATTTACTAGCTTACAGATAGTTGTGGGTATAAAAACATTTATTTGTGTATGTCATGTAGCACGTGTGTGTTTCATATTATGCAATAAATTCAATCCTGCAGAGTTTAATGTGTCAAACTCTGAGGAATACAAATATTTAAAGAGTAAAACTTATTACTTAAAGAAATACTAATATGAATTCTTTTATAAAACTCTCCAAACTTAAAAAAAAATTCCTTTTGGAAATTAAATAAGTAATTGAAATTTTCCAACTTTGGCATTTTATATGCAAACTGGCTTTAAAGTAGCGTAGAAAAACATATGACTATCTGCAGCTGAATTATACCAATCCAATTAGTTTATTTGCAGGTATGACGAGAGCCTTTTTTTTTTTTTTTTTTTGGCCATGGCACATAGCATGTGGGATCTTAGCTTCCCATCCCAGGATTGCAACTATGCCCCCTGCAGTGAAACCACTGAGTCTTAACCTCTGGATTGCCAGAGAAGTCTCAGAGTCATTTTAGTTTAATTTGCAAATTTCTATTAAAAAAATTATTTATTATCTTAGGTCCCTAAGAGCTACTGTATTTACATTGTACACTTACAGAATAAGGTCTCTAAAAGTTATTCTTTTGTTGTCCGTATTCTAAAATTAAACCTTAAACCAGTTAAATAACAAAGTTGCAAAGATTTGGAATAAAACTTGTCCATAAAAAGCTCAAAAAGTAAGCTACATAAAACTACATAGCAAAAGTGAGAGAAGTGACAAATACGGTGAAGTTCTTCACTGATGAAAACATGATCATTGTTTCCTGTCCTTTATCATATTCTATTTTTTTTCACAAATACAATAACTTTCATTAAAAATAATTAATATTTTTCATCAACCTAAGCAAACAGGAAGACTTTTTCAAAGTATATAGAAAAATCTAAGCTCATTCAAACTTTAATGTCTGTAAGAAGCAATTTTGAAAGTGTTAATTAAGAACTCGTTAAAATTTTGTCCAGGAATTCCTGTTTGTGAGAGGTGAATCACATATCTCTAAAGAAGATAATAAGCACTCATCTGAAATTTGTGTTGGAAATTCTGCTTTTTTTAAAGATTGGCTTAAGGAGACACAAAAAGCAGTCTTAGGTAACATTAATGAAAAAAACCTGTAAGCTGAAAAAACTTGATACCTTTACAATAAGAAAAATTTAAGAATGTGAGAAAAAATTGCTAGTAAGGGTTTTTATAGTTTAATGGATTATTATTCAGTATCTTATTTTTCAATTTAATGGTTTTGTTAGGATGCGTAGGTGCCTATTTAAAAAAAAAATTTTTTTTAAGATTTTTTTTTGTTGTTCAACAAAATGAAAGTCCTGAAAGTAGAGATACCTGATTTCTCCTGTGAGTGGCAGAAAGACAATACTAATTCCTGTCTCCTTTAGATAGCTATTTTTTAATGTATCAGTGATTAATTTACTGCATGATGAATACAATGTCACCTGTATTTCCCACCCCAAGGCTAGGGTAAGGAAATATTTTGTGGACTTGTATCATTTTCAGGCAATTCACACCTTCCCACCACACTTATGAATGAGCCCCTCCCTCTCCATTTAACGTTTTATTTTCCTAGATTTTACAATTTAGGAATCACCTCACACTTGAATTGGTCCCTTTTGCTACCATTTGCTCCAAATAGAGGAGTCAGGAGATTACAGAAGGATAAACTCTACAGAAAAATGTGTTCTCCATTTGTAGGACACAGGCCTTTAAAGGGAGTGGGAAGTGGGATTAAGGAATATATTGAGTCACTCTACACCAGCCTCAGGATGTACATTCTTCAACTGCTCTTATCAGAATTTTTAAAAACTCTCAGATTTAGTGACATTCTATCTGATGTGTAGTCAAACTGAGTAGAAAATGTTGTGAATTTTTTAAGAAGTACAAGTAGAACAATGATTATCATTTTTACAGAAGAATGACCAAAAGGGAGAATCCCATAAGCTTTGTAGAATCATATGAAACAGGATTTAAATATATGCCTTTGTGTTGTGAATATGGCCTGAAAATGTAAAACTGTTTTTGATTTCCTGCAAGTTGTTTTCCATTGATTTTGAAGTTTAATGTTTCTATCATAATTTCACACCTACTTTGGCACAATTTACAGAAAGAAGAAAAATATAGCATAATATGTATATTTTATTTCTCCCCCTATTTTTTTTACATCCTAAAACTTGTTGATTTACTTTATTTCTAAGCCTTATGATTTTAGAAATAACACTATTTCACAAGAATCATTCCTGATTCAGATTTCATTTTATTAATTTTAAATAAGAATAAATGTATAGTCCTGGTATCTAAATTCTTGCTTTTCAATTTTGGGATAGAAGAAATAACACAGTAATAGAATAATTAAATATTAAAGTGTTCATGATTCTTTAAGGAAAATACAAGTAAGCTTTGACAATTTCTTATACAACGCAGTTAAAGTATACATAAAATTTTATATTTTAAGATAATTAATGCTGCTAAGGAGAGCAAAAAATAAACAGTTGTAATGCAGAAACTACTATAGAATGTAAAACTTGATAAAATTTGAGATTCAAATTAAGAACATCAAATATCAAGACTTAACATTACAATTCATTAATCCATTACAATTCATTAGTCAAATGTCCCAAAGAGAGGACAGAATGTACAATGAGTATTTTCTGAAAATGAACTGCAAAAAATTAGTAGAATCTGAGAAGACTTCAGAATTGGAAGCTGCAGCTGGGTTTAAATAGATGGGGGAAGGGATCTTACTACTAAATATTTGAAGCACCATTTAAAAGAATAAAACCTACCAACGTCTCATCAGTTCCCCCTGCATCAGGCCCATTCTGACTTTATCTTAAACATCTTTTCCTTTGTAAAGACAAAATTTAGAAACACACACAGGATATGTTGCACTGATGTAGGCCAGTTGGGAAAAAAAAAAAAAAAACATGGTTCAGAGCAGGATTTCAAATTGTTACACTAAATATAACAACATTTGCAGTCATGGCACTGTTCCATAATAATTTTAAAAGATTTCATTTTACTCATCATCGCCAGCCATTATCTGATCATATTTGACCTACATATTAATATTTTCATTATTATCCAAGCCCCTTTTGCTCTGTACAAACAAACTGTCAGTTCTGTTCACTGCGAGATTATTTATTTACTTTGGAAATAACTGGAATTCTTTCACCGTATCTTTTCTCCAGGGACACCCCCACCCCCAGGATTGATATTAATGTCTGGGGGAGGGGGGGATACAACCCATAAAAACAAACAAACAAACAAACACCGTGAGATAGAAAAGGGGCCCCTCTTCATGGCATACTATGGGAGAAGTAGAAAAACAAAGGGAAAAAGAAAATGATAATTGTTTTCTCTAAGGCTATTATCTAATGCGAAAGCAGTCAGTCTGGAAATCAGCTAACAGAAGGGGATTAAGAGAGAGGAGATCTGAGCGGGGCTTGATGGCTCGCAGAGCTGTGTCTCCAGCCAGTGATGAGACGCAGGCAGGGCAGCCAGGAGCGCTCCAGATGGCCGGGGAAAGTGGTCGTCTTGGGTTACTGCAGGGCGCCCGGGGCCCCGGGAAAGCATCACTAGGGAGCCGGCCCCACGTCCAGCCTGCCCCGGAGAGGGCGAGGCCAGGACTGAGGCGGCCCGCGCGCCCGCGCGCCCCGGCCGGCCCGGCCAGCCCATTGTTAACTTACACTTGACCCCGTGACCCCGCACGGCACCGATGTCCCCCGCCTCCCCCGCCCGCCGCCCGCGCCCCCGGCGCCCCCCGCGCTGCCGCGGGCCCTCCTCCCGGCCCCGGGGAGCGGCCACGGCGCCCCGGGCGCGGGCGCGCGCGCTCTCGGCGCCCAGCGCGCGGTGCCCCCGCTGCCCGGCGGCCGCCCCGCCGCCCCGCGCGCGTCGCCTTCCTCGAGAGTGAGCGAGGGCGCGCGAGGCCGACGCAGACGCCGCCCGGGACGGGGGCGCCTCCCTGCGCCCCGCATCCCATTCGTCTGCCGCCGCGGCGACCGCAGGGAAGGGGCGGGAGGCAGGGAGGGAGGAGCGGCGCGCCGCGCGTCCGGGGCTGCTCCGCGTGGAGGCGGCGTCTGGCCGGCGGCCCCGACCCTCGGGCTCCCCACCCCGCGGCTCGCGGTGACCGGCGCCCGGCGGCCTCGCAGCGAGCGCGCGCGCGGGCCCGCGGTCCTGGACGCGCCGGCCCTTCGGGGGCCAGGAGAGGCGCCGCGCCCTCGGCCCCTCGCCCGGCGGGCCGGCCGAGAAGACGGCAAGTTCTCCTGGCACCTCGGAGCGGGTGGCGGATGGTGGGACTCTCCGGCCCTGTGCAGTGTAAGTGCCCGCGGGCGGCGGGGACTCGGGGCACCGGGGTGGGGGGTGCCCTGGTTGTTATTCATTCTCATTCTGATGACCGTCCCCTTCGTTTGGGTTGTTCGGCCGGGAGGCTCCGGGCTGTCCCCGTCGCTGAACTAGGGTAGAGCCACGCACCGGGGCGAAGAAGAGCCTCGCGAGTCACTGCCGGCTGCGGTGACACTGAACTTCACGGGGCGGCCGGGGGTGCCGTTTCACTCTCAGATTCTCCGCCCTGCTGCCCCCCGTTTTCTTTTCTCTCCATCATGTCGATATGAGAGCTGGAAGATCGTACTTATTCCCACCATCCGCCCGCGACCGAACCCCCGGGCAAGGTACCCAGGGTGAGGGTGGCAGGTGGCCCTAGACCCTCACCTTTTTTTTTTTTCTTTTTTTTTTAATATTTTTTTAAACTGGAAAGTCTTCTTTTAATGGTGGAAACTTAGCTCTGGGATCAGGAGAGGAGGAGGAATCTTAACTTTTGAGCCCCGGTGGCGACTGCGGTCGGGGTCCTTAGAGCGGTCCTCGGGCGCTTTTGTGGCCACCCTGCGAACTCGCCCTGGTCTTCTTCTTGGGCTAGCGGGGTGATCGGGTGGGAAGCCCCCGGAGATCGGGCCAAGCCCCCCGACCCCGAACTCCAGCTGGGGCCTCCCGATCCGAGTCTGCCATCCGCGACGGGCTTGGGGCTTTGCCGTCCCGGCTGGGTGGGCAGCGTCTCTGCGGCCCAGACCTCAGCGCGCCGGGGGCTCCGGCGCCTCGGCCCTTTGAGGGTTCCCTGCGCAGCCTCGATGGGAGCTCCCGTCTCCTCTTCAGAGTGGGGAGCCCTGTGCTGGGCAGCGGAACCCCCGCCTGGCGGAGCCCAGACGGGGAGCTGCGTCCCGGGGATGCAATTCTTTTACCCGGCCCCAGCGCTCTCTTTGGGGGACTGAAAGGGCTGGGGTGATCGGTGCACCCAGACCCCTCTCCCTGGGTGGATCTGACGCTGGCCAGGACCCCCCTAAGGAAAGACAATTCGGTGGGTACAAGGCGCTTACATCCGTTTTGTTTGTTTTTTTTGAAACTTTCTATGAGGTTTGGGGTGGGGTAAGGGCAGTCAGTCCTTGGAAAAGTTTGAGTACAGATTCCAGGAAGTAGGACGTGAACCCAGACTGTTACTAAAAATAGCCCCATCCCCCCCCCCCCCCCCCGCCCCTCCGCGCTTTTCAAGTTTGGAGGATTTGGCTGGGGAGCCTTGCAGCCCTTGTTTTCTTTATTCCTTGCAAAGCGTCCTGGCGGTTGAAATCTTTTGAGCATAGCTATTCTTCAAGATCTGGGCATCTCAAAGCCAAACCCGCCTCAGCCTGGCACCAGAGTGTCACTTTCAGGAATCGCTAGTGTCCCCCGCGGAGGAGCTCCTGAAGACCAGTCCCAGAGTCCAGGGCCGGGGAGTGAAGGTCAGGAGTTGTGGGGGGAGGCCACTCCAGACCACCTTGAGTGCTTCATGTCACTCCGGGCCCCCTTGAATTTTTAACTTCGCTCCCTTTAATTAATCTGCCCAGGGCCTTGATATAAATGGCTGTCCACAGCTGCTGCAAATTGATTTATCCCCTGGTAAAGGTTGGGTTGCTGACCAAGGCGTTTTCTCTTTCTACCTTCTGTGTGAACTGAAATCTGTTTTACAGACCCCCCCCCCCCGCCCCTTTTAAACATGTGTACCATTTTTAAGTGCACTCACTGGCTTTTATTGTCATAACCCTCCCTTTGCATAGAACGGGAGTGAAACTGGGTCTGTGCCCAGTGAGTCCACACTCGCTAGAATACAAATTGATCAGCTTTTCAGTGATAAACCGGTAGTGTCCCGGGCCTTCTTTAGTTTTTTGCAGTCTTTTGCTTTGACCATGTGAGCAGTCTGTTGTGGCCAGTCACTCCTGTCATACAGTTCCTTAGAAAAGGTGAACAAACAGAATTGTTTGTTAAACCATCCTGGCCCAAACCCAGATGCTTATGTCAGATGTGATGTGTACAAAGAGAAGCAAATTCCTAATTCTCTGGATCTTTCCCCATTGTTTATTCTTCATGTCAGTTCTAGTTTTAACATTGTAGGGGCTTTCAGGTAGCATGCATGGGACAGTCTGATTTTTTTTCTCTTTTCTTTCTTTTTATGGGTGCTTATTTTTAAAGGGACAGCTGACAGCCTCACCCAGTGTTTGACCTAGGCATCTTTTGCAGCCAGGAAGGATATTGAGGAAGTTGAAGTCTAACATTGCTTTATCTGTACTGTATTTAGCATTTCTTTGGCTTATTCTTTCAAAAGAAAGAATTTCCACTAAATAATCAAGGAATCAGGCTCATTCTGGGTGTATAAAAGCTGACTTTATCTACGATCATACTAAGAGAAGAACTTTATGTTAGAAGACTTTGTGTAAGCATTCATAATTTTTGTAAACCATTTAGACAGCAGTCACTTTATTTGAAAAGCTAAATACTGAGTGGGAGAGTTTGAGTATGGAGTTTCTCCAGTGTCCAGTTCATATCTAATAAAAGAAGTGGAAAAAAATGGTGTATTTTTTTCTTTAATGTTTGGACAGCTCAAAGCAGACCAGAACTCTTTGAAACGCTATTTTCCTTTATAGCTTTAGTCTCTGTGACTCACTAATATCTGCTAATAATTTGATTTAAATATGATCCTTAAAAGGGCTTTCCTAATAAGATACATTCTTGTAGTACAAGGCAAACAGCCCTATCAAGTTGCAAGCTGCTGGAAAAGGTAGGACAGTACATACTGCAGCTACAAGATTACAGCTTTATATTTTTACAATTTTCCCTTTCTAAAGAAAAGTAAAATATTGTTCTTGATGCTAGATTTTAATGAATTCTTCCATCCAGGGTGTTAGTATAAATATTTGCAGATGAAAGAACACTTCATAAATAGTAAAGAAGTACACAAATGTAAGGTGCCATTATCATTTATTTTATTATAAAAATAGAAGCTTATTTTATTGTAAAAAAAAAAAAAAAACTTTTCTTTTTTTCCCAACATTGAAAAGGGATCACGAGAAAGAAATGCTTCCAATAGGAATGCTGGTCAGTGGTTGTCAGGTTAGGACATTCTTCACTGTCAAATCGTGTTTCTCACTTCTTTGATATGAACATCAGCTGACAGGCGCTGAATGCAAGCCCTTCTTCACTGAGGTTTTATGCAGGCAGCATAGCCCTTCATAGCAAAGCAGTCTCAAAAATTGGCACCTGCAGGATTTGCATGTGAAAAAAACGATTCAGTTGCATTTTACTGGAGTCTTATTACTGTAAGTTATGTAAGTTCAGTGAGAAAAGCTATTTGTTGATGTTTGGACGTTTAAAAGTTCTTTGTTTTATGGACACCTTATTCATCATCTAGTGATTCACAGACTTTATTGATAGCAGAAGCAGGGAGAAGTGATCTCTGTCTTTATAGATGTTATTTAGTATGAAATGGTGTTATTTTTAACCATGTGCTTACAGAGTGCACTTGCATGCATGGTTAATTTTTAAAATGTGCCTTAAAATGATACCTTCGTACAACTTTCAGAATCCATCAGAAGTTAAACAAATACACAAAATTAGGTTAACATAAAACACCCTTTGAAAACAATCTGGGATTTTAGGAGTTCAACAATAAGTTAAAATCTATAATAAAGAAATTAAACATTTCATAGTTCTAAATTTCTTTACTTGTTAAATAATTTGTCACCAAGATGCCTTTTAAAAATACCATATTTGACCCTTTTATGCAAAATAACTGACAAATGTTAAGTCAACTAAAATACCTTTGTGAACCTTAGAATATTATCCATCAGTGAGAACATTTCATCCAGAATAAGTTATTTTTTATTATCTAAAGAGATACGTTCCAGCTTCACTTTTTTACAGCCATTAATATAAGAGTTCCTAAATAATATTTAAAGAACAGTGAACATTTTATTAAAGCAAACATTAGTTCAGTTTAATGGAGGTAATTGTAAGTGATAAGACAGAGCAGGTTATCTCTGTGTTGTTTAAACAGAAGGAGCTACTTTGCACCATTTCCAGTAGCCATCTGTAGAAGAGAAGGGTTTGCACCTGTCTGTCCACACTAATTATAGATTAGGGCCAAAGAAATGAAATTCGAGGAGGTTTTCAGCTAATGAAATCCATACTGATTTTATTGTAAAATGTGTTTTATGTAAAGAGGGTGATGGTTGAGTTATGAGTGAATAAATTGCTATGTAGCTGCTAGGCACTTGGTTTTGAAGCACAATTCTGCTGCATTAACCTTTGATATTAAAAAAAAAAAAAAAAAGAAAGACAAACAACTTAGACACGGATGCTAGTCTTTGTTTGGCATCCATAGCTACAGTTTAGTAAGCAGCAGTGAGATTCCGTGTGCAATTTTAAAATGTGTGTAAAACAGCTTAAATGTTAAGAACATTCTAGTATTTTGAAATGCAGATGAAGTAGAAGGTAGGTTTTAACTTATACATATAAAACATTAGGAAATTAGAAAGCTTTTTTTTTTTTTTTTGCATTTCAGTTTCACATACATGAGAAATTAAAGCAAAATGAGTGAGGAATTCATTCTGCAATAAAAGGTCACATGAATCTCTACCACATCTGTTTATAGTAATTATGAACATAATTAACATAAGAATTACAAATGAAATAATGACAAGCTGAGCAATGAGATATTATGCCATAATGGTCATATGTTGGAATTCTCACATTATAGCACACTAGAATTCACATACTCAAAGAAAATGCTAGATTTTTATCTGAATTAATGCTTCAAAACTTATCTGCTTGAGACAGATGGACTTCTTGCTTTTATAGGAAGGTAACCTATTATTAAGAGAAGAACTAGTTGAAATTAAGATTTCTAGTCTCCAGCCTGGCCTTTAAGACAGCTGTGATTATAGAAACCACTTCCTGTTGTACACTTATTCTGTGATTGTACTTCTTGATTATTATATTGCTTTTTTCTAAATTGAAAGCTTTGCAGCAAAGTGTTTGCTTTGGAAGAAAGTCATGGATTCTTCCCATTTGAGAATTGGTTGATCTTTTCTGTAACTGTGAGCCAAAAGTCAGTGAACAAACAAGGAGGTAATAGAAATAGTATGCCTTCACAAAACAAGAACATTGGCAGATAAGCTTTTGTGCAGTTTTCTTCATACCTTCAGTGTCTGGATGCTTTTTAAAGAAAAATGTAAGCCTTTTCTGTGGAAGTAGTAGGGCTTTGTTTGTTTTATAAATAGCATTTTTTCAAAGCACATGTAATGGAAAAATCAGTTGGCGTTTGTAAGTTGTATTTTTTACTTCCTAGAGTTGCATTGGATTTATAAACGTGTGTCTGTAGTCTTTGTCCAAACTGATCTGACTAAGATGTATTAAAGGGGCAGGTATATATGGTTGCGCCTGGTTATCCTGAATACAGTTTTCTATAGCAGCTAGAGAAAAAGTGAAAGGTGACCCTTTATGAGAGCTATAATGATACTCTAGAAATCTGCTGTTATATTTAAAACATGTAAGAATGACAGATTTTCACTCATTTAGAGTGCACTCGATTTGGGAACACTTCCTGCCAAATGGCCTCCTCCCTCTTCTTGCACCCTTGTATAACTATTGAACCTGCTCACTTTTTGAAGATTTATGGGGAAGTAGTACCTCCTCTTCTCAGCGATACCCGGAGGTTTTCCACGTGATTGGCTTACTGGTGGATTGTGGCAGAGCCCTTTTCATCTGACATTCATTGCATGACAAGATTTTTCACACATGCCCTTCCTCCACCAATGCCTAGCTTTTTGCACTTTACCTGACCTATCAGGTTTCCCTTAATTGTTTTCTTGGGGTGATGGGAGCTTGGGGGCCGGGGGATCCACTGCTCATAAAACTTTTTGAGCAAGTGGTTTGGAGGGGAGTGCTTGATTCATCAGTTTGCTGTTGTGGTTCAGGGGCTCAGCTGTGGCCCCCTCTTTGTGACCCCTGCCTCTCCTGATTTTCTTAAGGTCTTCAGATTTGTCTCCTCTCAGGCGGCTGCTAGGGCTCTGGCAGGTGCTGGTGTTTTTCTCTAATCACTAGCCTTATTTCCCCTCACCCCAAACTGTCGAGCCCCCATGCTCAAACTGTTTTACCGTCTGAAGTTTCACTGCAGCAGGGGCTACGGTGTATGTCCGGAACAGTTCTGGTGTTTATTGGCTTCTTTATTCTGAACTCACCCCTTATACTGAATGAGCTTCTTAACCAAGCTTCAGTGCCTTGAAATGCAACATGACCAAATACAACCCCCCCCCCCCCAAATAAAATAACCTTCTTTGCTGCATTATTTGCACTCCATTAAGGATCTGATCAGATGTTCACGTTGGCTGATGGGTGCATTTAAAAGGGGAAAGGGGGCTCCCAGGAGACCACTCAGGTGTACCTCCCTGCAGACCCTGATGGGGGTGGAAGAGGCACTCTGGACTGGGAGGAGCGCTAGCTCCCGGCTTGGTGTCTGATTGATTCCTGGGCTCTGGGGTGGGGTGAAGAGCTGTGGAGGCAAGCTCAAGCCGGGATTGATTGCCTCGATTTCAAATTCCCACCTCCAAAATAGGCTCTCGGATGTACGCACCAGGAGCTCCCCCCGCCCCCCGCCAGCACAGTTTCTGGGGGTGCAGCAGGTGTCTGGGAGTCACCTGTAGCTCCCAGTCACAAGTGCGTCTCCTCCCGGTGCCGCTGGGACCACCTTGACAAGCCCAGGGAGATGCCAGCGTTGGTATGCGCCCCACAGCCGTCCCTGTGGATGTGGGCAGGGGGCTGGAATCCAGTCTCCGGGCCAGCCAAGAAAGGGACGAGAACTCCCACTTGAGGTCGATCGGGAAGGGCTGTGTCGCTGCCCGTGAGGACTCCCGGGGTTTGCCGGGCAACTTGGGTCTCTCCGGATGGAGGTCACCCGGTGACTGCCTCGTTGTTAAGCTTCTGCCAAAAGCGGGCTCTGGATGCCCCTCTGACCTTGACAGAAGCTCCCGGAATGTTAGCATCCCAGCTCCCCCCCCCCCCCCCCCCCCCCCCGCCATCCCCGGAGCAAGGGAAAAAGGCAGTTTGCTAGTCCGGATTCCCCCCGCTCTCTCTCCGGGTGGGGACGGACTGGGGGGAGACGGGTCAGCCTCGGGCAGCCTGGGGGCGCGTCGCTCGCCCCGCCGGTCCCTCTCCTTCGCGGCAGCCCGCGTCTCCCGTCCCCTCTCTCTCCCGCGCCGTCTCACACGCACCCTCTGTTTATTTTCCTGCCTCCATCTGGGCCCTGCTGATACTGTAATCACCCCGATGCACGCCGGCTCCGCTCGGCTCCCTCGCGCGCCCGCACACTCACTCACACACAATGTGCCATCCCGACAAGCCTCTGACTTCTGATAAGCTCCGATGTGTGTTTAATGAATACAAAGCCGCGGTCCGGGGGCTGCCTGCGCGGCGGCGGCCGCCTCTCCTGCGCTGCTTTGCCAGAAGGTAATCTCGGCGGCCGGGGGGGCCGGGGGCCGGGGGGCGGGCCGGGAGGAGGGAGGGGTGGGGGGCGGGAGGCAGGGGGGCGCGGGGAGGCGGCCTTTCTCTTTTCCTCTCCCCCTTCCCGAACGATTCAGAAGTCGATAAGACCGGGAGAAGTGAAGATGTACCATGTTATCTGTCGCTCCTCTTAGCTGGCGGAGAGAATTTACATTTCAAGATTAGCAGAGGGAGGAAAGAGAAATCTGCCTTTTGTTGTGTGGGGTGAGGAGCAGGCATCAGCCCTGGCCTGGCCGCTATCTCCCATCACCTCTGCTATCCAGACAGGACTCACCGAGGTGAGATTACCGGAGGGCCTTATCTTTCCTTGGGTTTCGGGTTTTTTTTTTTTTTTTTTTTTTTGCTATTCTGAATAGGTTTAAAGGGGACTGGATAAAGGGGGGGAACAATGGATTACGGTATTGATGGGATGCTGAAGCCTTTGGATGAAGAGGGGTAAAGAAGAAGCTGCTTAACAACTTGATTAGTTCCTTTTTATTTTGATGTTAAGGTGAGACTCTGTCCCTTCTTTGCATTGAAAGTCTGTAGAACTTAAGGGAAAATCGGAATGGCTTGAATGCCTTATATTCTTTTCACCCCCACCTCCTGCCCTCCTTAGCACCGTCTCCCTTCTTATAACAAGAGTTTCATTTACCCCTTATTTGTAGGATTGATAAACTGAGCAAAATCGGTTGAGGCTTTTGGAACTGATCATTTGTGTTTGGTTCTGTGTGACATGTTTTGAATGGGTGGTGAATTGATGCTAATGGTAGTACTTGGGTGAGTGAGAAGAGCAAATGAAACCTACTTTTAATGTGGAATTAGTTGATTTTATAGTATGATTTCAACTAGGTCCAGAGGGAACAAAAATCAAATCTGTAAGGTAGATTTGCATGTTGAATTTAAACCGTGGGATGTTTTTACCCCCCTTGGAATTGGTTTAAAATGAAAATAATTTTAAAATGTTTAATCAACCTGTTTAATTTGAAACACGTTTGATACACTCTTCTGAGTGTGTTTAAAAATTATAGTATCAACTTTAGAAGGTTTTTAAAATGGGTAAAAGTGGGAAAAACAATTGTTTTGCTTCCTACACATAGTCAGGATAACTATTTTCATAGGTAAATATAATCCAGTAACTAAGAGCCTAATTAAAATTTGTTTAAAGGCAGGGGGGCATGTTTCCTTGTTGACAGCAGATCGATTGGGTAAGACAATAGAGTCCCATTATTTCACTTCCATTGACTGAACATATTGACATTTCAGGTTTGCTGTTGCCTCAGTGAGCATGATGAAACACTGAAATTCACAGTCCAACTGGCCAGAGTGGCACATATATTTACTGTATGTCATTTCTGCCTGGGGTTACCTTGTCACCCAGGCAGAATGGGAATAGACAGCCTGGAATCCTTCAGAAGGGTAGAGATCTTTTGCTAGTGAGCTGACAGAGAGCATTTCTTAGGGACATCTTTAATTTTACTTAGAATCAGGTGTCACAGATAAATATGTGATATACTTTTATTTGACAATCTGGGGAGCTACTTAGCTATCAGTCCTTGTATTTTACATATAAGAATACCCATTTTCAAGCTTTACCTTTACCTTCCCAGAGATATTTACATTGAATGGGTTGGTCACATCATTTAGGTCGTTTGTGCTCAGGTGACATCCATTTTTCTCCAGTTGGGGATATTCAAGCACCTGCTAAATCTGTATCTGTTTAAAGAAATGTGTAAGTCCCCTTCAAAAATAGGGTCTGACTTTCCTTTTTTCTGTGGGTGGAATATGAAAGCAGAATGTGTATATTTTACATTCATGTGACTGAATAGAAAGCAGTATGTGTAGATAAACATGTATTCTGAGCAGTGACAGAGAAAATAGTATTCTGTGTGTAATCTACCCTTTTACACATTTTGCATAGTCTTTGCATAATAAAACTAAGTTTTAGGCAGACCTTGAGTCAAAGAAATTTGAATCGTATGAAAAGTGAACATGGAAAAAACCAGAAGGGACTTAATGTATTTTTTAAAGTTTAGTGAAAATATAAAACTATAATGAATATGCCTTATACCCAGCAGTTATTGTCATCAGGTTAGGCAACTGATGCTCTTTACAACATTTAGAACAAAACTAGTCCTTTATACCATTTTCATGAAAATGTTAGGTTTCTGTTTGATCAGCAGGTGCTGTTGAGATGAAAGCCATGTGTAAATTTTCAGAAGGCCAAAAGTGTCAATTCAGAAAAGGAAAGTGATAAGAGAAAATGCAATCAGTTTTCCTGTTTTCAATTTGTGCAGGATTTGAAGAGCTGTTTTGTTAAACTGCTACATCTGCTCCAATATGAATATTGAACTACTTCCACTAAAAATAACAACCTATAATTTGGAAGCTACTGCAGTCTTTTGTTAATGTGAGTGGGTTATTTAAAAACAAAAAAACAAAAAAAAATTAAAAAAATAAAAAAGACAATTTTCTATTCTGACAGTCTCTTGCCTAATGTGCATTTTCATTTGTTGGCACTTTTATCCTCAGCAGATAAATGGTATTATGCAATTAGGACCTGATCTCGTTTGACTATGAAAGAGATTTCCATAGGTGGAAATCCTTGTAATACAAAATGGTTTCACATAAAACAAAATTTATTTTAAAGTAACCTGTTTAAATGCAGTTACTTAAATTGAGATAGTTATTCCTTACATTCTCTAATACTGCAATTTTTAACTTACTGCTGACTATTATAACAAAGTTAACACTATTCCAGTGCATACTGGGCATTCTATGATTTATTTCACCTTTAATATACCTGTAAATGTAAGTTTAAATTAATCAGGGATATTTTACCTAACAGGGCTTTCAGAATAATTTTTTTCATGCTTAAATAAAATGATTAAATTATGCTTGAGTGCCTGCATACAAAAGCTTTAGCTTCTATAATACTGCTAATCAAATAAGTTTTATGGACAGGGAAAGCACCACATTAGAGAAAAATTGGATGCATTTTGCTAGTGACATTTCTAGGAAAGACATGTTTAAAAAATTACTCAATATTAATTAAAAAGAACTCTAACATGCATAACAATAATAAAAATAATACTTATCCCTACAGAAGGAAAATAAATGGCAATACTAGTCATGTAAAACTGGACATAGAGAATTAAGGTAGAAGGAAGACCTATAAAATTTGGATCAGGTTTAATATTGACTCCATCTACAATTGCAGTTGGATGGACTTGTGGTATAGTAATTTGTCTAGGGTGAGACAGGATCACTGCTTTGGATCAATTAGAGGCTATATAGCTTGTACCTTCACACTTCAATTCCCAGATACACTCACTCTTCAAAGATAAACTCAGAATATCTTCCGAATGGCTACAAGGGAAAACAGACACTGTGACACATTAGCATATTTGATATTAACAAATGCAATGTTTCTTCTGAAACACCAATCAAAAGAAGAGGTTGTTTGAATAACAACATTGTATATACTTGTGATCACATGTACAACTGAGAATAATTCTTATAAAGAATGTAATTTCCAGTTTGAAGCCCAGTTGTGGCATGTTGTTGCTGGCATAAGTTCAGAGATCTAGGTATATTCCTTGGTGGGTATAGTCTCTGGTATAGAGCCAAGCACTTTGGCTCAAGAAATGTCACCTGAGTCACATATGAATGAAGAAAGTTTATTTCACAGACACAGTCCCATCAATTTTGTATATGGCCTTCTAGTGTATTGTTTCTGTGTTGAAGCCTCAGTACCTTATATGACATGAACAGGGAAGAGCTTCCTGTGACTCTTTTCAGAATGTTCATACTTTATCAAGTGATGTTCAGGCTTTTATACAGAACCGCTGAGAAAGTAATGCCCTGTGGTTGAGGTTTAAGGGGTGAGACACTCTTGTTTGAAAACGCTTAAAACCATCAGTCTTGCTTAGAACCACTAACATTTTCAGTAACTGTGAGAGACCTACTTAAAATCCCCCTGCTTTGATAGCTCTAATGGAGGTTATCTGTATAACGGAACTCATGAAACGGGTTAGTTTTTGTGGACTTCATATTGGCCAGGGTCCCTAGGACAAATCTGTACTTGGGTGAATGGGGCCTCTTGTTGACTGTGGAGAGTACAGATGTAAAGCTTTCCTATCATGTGTCCAACAATCTGAACACCTCCCAGTGCCTTATGGAATGTGGTTCACTGGATTCATTCATCTTTTAACACCTGGGGCTTAGACTACTTCTGAGGGTGCTCTGGGCATTCGAGGGTTGCCACCTAGTTGTTGGTCTGGGGAGAAAGTAGAGGAACTGACAAAATGACAAATATTTGAGACCTACTGTGAGCCTGGCATTAACCTTCACGTACAGTGTCATCACTGATTTTAAGTAAATGATTAACCAGCATTTCACTTTCTTTATTTCAAAGAGATGTGGTCCATCACTCTAAAAGTAGCTTTAGTTGCTCTTCTGGTTTGACCTTTTGCTCCAATTTGGAAAACTGAGGTTTCCTTTTGTTCCCCAAATTTAATTACCTGCTCTGTTCCCAAGTTCTAATAGAGACATATTCTCTGAATACTGGGCTTTATGTGCTCTTTAGCAGTCATGATCTATACATCCACTGTTTTCCTTAAGTTTGTGCTTGCCCCCAACCTAGGAATCAGAGTAGGCTCCTGGCCAGCAGATATCCTAGGATATGCCCAAATGTTTGCCACTCTGTATGCTTCTTCCCAGGGGGCGCTAGTGGTAAAGAACCCATCTGCCAATGCAGGAGACAGACATAATAGATGCAGGTGTGATCCCTGAGTTGGGAAGATCCCCTGGAGGAGGACTTGGCAACCCACTCCAGTATTCTTGCCTGGAGAATCCCATGGACGGAGGAGCCTGCCAGGCTCCAGTCCATAGGGTTGCAAAGAGTTGGACACGACTGAAGCGACTTAGCACGCATACGCACTCTGTATCCTCGTCCTCCTGATGCAGGTTTTTCCATGACTAAGCGCTGTTCTCTCATCAGAATGCCACCTTCCCGCGGTGCATGGCTTTGGGACCTCTCCCTCTGTTGGTCTCATTCAGCACTCCAGAGCAGTCTTCTGCCAGTGGTCTTAGGCCCCGAGGCTTGGCCCATCTCAGGCAATTTGGTCCCTCTCCATCTCGATCTCAGCATCTCCCGGTTGGCCAGGTCCACTTCCTAGTCACAACTAAGAGGAGAGGGAGTCTGGACCATCTTGAACTTATAACTGATTATGTAGCATAAAGCACTCTGTTATAAAACGAAGGACCTCCTGTGTGTGCCTTCCCCTCATAGGCAAACTGAGGTCCCCCTTCCAGTTCGGTCACTGACTTGCTGGGTGGCCTCGGGTGCACTCCAGCTTCAGGAGCAAATGATGGGCAGACTCTGATCACGAGTCTTCCCAGCTGTCATCTATGCAGGTCTACATAGCATATTGCGAGTAGGCTTTCAGGAATTTCCTGTGGTTAAGAAAATAGAAAAAAAAAAAAAAACCCAAAACATTATATTTTCATTTCTGAGTTGGGGATACTACTAATCTGCAAATCTCTGGGAAATAGAATCAGTGCAGAATGTCCTCAGCTCCCCACTGTTCGTTATAAAGAAGAGGTGTGGGGAGGAGTCTGTCATTTTTCCTCCTGGCCATCCTGGATCTCAGATGATTGTCTGAGATTTTAGTTGTGACTACAGTTCTTTCAGAGGTGAATGATAGAGGAGAGTGAGAAGGAACTAAAATATTTTAGGTCTTGCACAAATAAAGCAGCCTGTATACTTGCCCCTCACCTCACCTAAGATGAACTTGGTGCCTGGGGCCAGGACTGAGAGATTAAAGGCTCACCTCAGTGTTTACCGGGCTTTTCTGGCACCCCACAGTCTCAAGGTTGGGACCCAAGTCACTCGGAAATTTAGAAAATGACCTCTTTAGACCATTTTTGGAGAGAACCTGGTAAGTAATAGCTTGTTTAAACCAACAAGGGCACCTTATCATTTGCCTGGGAATCAGATGTTAAGTGAAAAAGAAACCAAGAAACTACCTGTTGTCTGAAGGAACAGTCTGCTGTCATTTCTAAAAGTGATGGGGAGCCCAGTGACTACCCATGACCCTGCTTTTTGTACTTGCACTTAAAAAACTGGACCTTGTTAAAAGTTTAATCCTAATTTGTGAAGTTATTAATCGTGAACCCGGGCTGGATTTCTTTGGAATTTAGGAACTATTACCTTTTTATACTTCTGGTTTGATTAAGCCCTTTGTCATCATTCAGGATGGCAGTGGAAACTTCTGCTGTTTACGAGGAAGGACATGGAAGTTACATCAGGTTCGTGTGTCCCTAGAAATGGAAATCACAGGAAGCACTGTTGCTTCATAGGCTGTAGAAAGTTTTTGCACTGGCATTTGAAATTTGGTGGGAGGCCAAATTCAAGTTCTTTGCCACAAAGGTGAATGTCTTGAAAGTATGTATGCAGGGAACTGTGGAGACCTGACTTGACTGAATTGAATCCTACATCAGAGAAATCATAGAGAAAATGTTACCAGGAGATGTAATGGTGGTTTGTTTAAAGAAAGCTATCAAGAGGTATGGGGCCGCTAATGACAGAGGAGACGTTGCTAGACCATTGATGACCACTTAGCTGCGGCCAGCTCTATTGGAGCTCCAGGAGAGAAAATTAGCTAATGTTAGTGTTTGGGACGTCCTTTTTGCTAGACCTCGTGGGGAGTATACCTGGTGATGCTCAGGTAGGAGATCAGAGAGGTGTTAGGAAAGTAGGTCAATCATGGTGCCTGCAAAGACTGGCATAAGGGTTGTGCCAGGGAGCTAGCGCAGCAGCATTGCCGAGAGCATTTCAAATGCACATCTAACTTGGCAAGCGGAACATTAGCCATTGGGAAGTCATCTCATAGTGAACATGGTGGTAAGCATGGTGCAAGCTGTGCTTTAAATACAAAGTCTTAGGAAGCTGGTCGCTCTACTTTGTTAAAACTAGAGGTACTGTACTCCTTCCCCTAACCTCAAGATACAGAAAGATGTGAGCTGTAAGACAGGTCATGAAAGACTGCTAGTTTATTTTCTGAATCTATGCATATGTTATGTACACAGTGATGAGCAAACACAGCTGGGAAGAACAGCAGATGATATTGGGACTGGAACTGTGGTGTTTATCAGACTGATATAGTAATCCTTCTTTCCTGTGAAAGTGTTCTTTTCAAGTGATGTTAGAATTCTGTAACTTCTATCATGTGTCAGGCAAGTATTCTTTATTGCCGAACCTCTTTGCCTACCTGTCACACATTTTCATCCTCATCTCTAGCTAGATTTATTTAGAAATGATACCCACACTTGACCTCTGATGGGAAACAGATGTGGAGAATGAATTCATATCCTTTTGTTTGAATCAGGGTAGGTTAGGTACGTTCAGGTCTAAAGGGAAAGTAAATGTGATCAGTCTCCATTGACTTATCCAAGTCAAGCTTTGAGTTGGCTAGAGAAAGTGGGTGTAAAATATCAGAGAAAAACATAAATGAAAAGCAATAAAGTGAGCAACCCATTAAAGCTAATTTGACTGCCTTAAAAGAAAGGCATATGTTGTTTGGGCAACCTTTTAGAATATTTGAAAGAAAATTAAGGTTTTTGCTTTTGGTTGTGAAGCTGAAATAAGTTTATAAATATTTACTGAATGACTACTATATGTAAGGTACTAGTACTTTCCATATACTACTATAGGATTGGGAGTGACGTGGAGGCTGCCCAGATTGGGTTCAGGTCCTTTCGTTCATTGTCTTGGCACTGTGAAACCAGAATAGTTCTGTCCTTTATCACAAATGCTTTCTATAGTTAGACACGCAGAACAGGGAGTAGACCCAGTTCCCACTGAATGATAAACCCACTCAGAACAAATCAAATAGCTAGAAAAGATGAAGAGGCTTTATTACTTGCTGGTTAAATGGTGTAATAAATGAAATTTCAGAGTGAATTGAAATTTTAAGTCTGTTTTAAGAGAGGTAGGACTTATCAAGGCAATGTTATTATAATGGGGTTGTGGGCAGTTATAAAGTAAGAATGGCAGTTGGAAAAGGTCTTGGGAGAAGTGTGTTGGGTGGGGTGGGTAGTGTAGAGAGAGAATAAATTAATGTGGATCCAGCAAAAAGGGCCCTTGGGTGAGGCTTGGGAAATAAGCAGAAAGATTATAAATGTTTGGACTACCAGGCATTTGATTTAAGCTTTGTCTTCTGAGTAAACCATAAATTTAAAAAAACTTCTGTGACCAGTGGGACCCCTTAGGATTGGGAGGTGGTGTGGAGGCTGCCCAGATTGTTCATCCTCTTAGCACCGTGAAACCAGAATACTTCTGTTTTTTATCACAGATGCTCTATATATTAGGTTTTCTAATTGGACTTTTTTTTTTTAATTGGAGTATAATTGCTTTACAACACTGCATCAGTTTCCACTGTACAGGGAAGTGAATCAGCTACATGTACACGTGTCCCCTCGCACGTGGACCCCTCTCCCATCCCGGCCCCCATCCCACCCATCTAGGTTGTTACCGATCACCCAGCTGAGGTTCCTGTCCTTTATAGCAGCTTCCCACCAGCTATCTGTTTCACCCATGGTAGTGTATATCTGTTACTTGAACAAAGAATGGCATGGTAAGATAGACCTTAATAAAACCAAAGCAGAAAAAATAAAAACGCAACAGGAAATCATGGACCCAGTTAAAGTTGTCTTTCTGAAGACTTGGTCCGATTCTGGTGGGCCAGATTGGGGTGGATGGAATGAAGGAAGACCGAGGCCAGGTAGAGAACTGACTTTGCGGTAGTTTAGGTAGATATTTGTAGAAGAATGGCCAGAAATGGGTTTCTGGGACAAGGAGGAATGGGCAGAAGCTAGAGACATTGCTAAGGAAAAGTAATTAGTACTTGGATATGGGGTGAACTTAGAGAGGGGGAAGTGATGACACCTCAGATTAGATGTCCATTGCATTTAGCTTGCCAACATTTGGGCATTGAAGTGAAGTGAAAGTCACTAGTCATGTCCCTTTGTGACCCCATGGACTATACAGTCCATGGAATTCTCCAGGCCAGAATACTGGAGTGGGTAGCCTTTCCCTTCTCCAGGGGATCTTCCCAACTCAGGGATTGAACCCACATCTCCCACATTGCAGGTGGAGTCTTTACCAGCTGAGCCACAAGGGAAGCCCAAGAATACTGGAGTGGGTAGCCTATCCCTTCTCCAGGGGATCTTCCCAACCCAGGAATTGAACCAGGATCGCCCCCATTGCAGGCAGATTCTTTACCAACTGAACTATCAGCGTTTAAAGGACAGTTTACCTACCGCTCATAGACTCATAGACTCACAGCCTCTAGAAAGCAGCCTCAGAACCCAGCTGGGTATCTCTTGTGGTCCAGCTACTTTTGGGAAATGTTAATGGGGCTGACACTTGATAGATTTCCTTAAAGAGTAGTACTTGCATGGAGCATAGATTATTGATTGTCCTGGGACTTGGCTCCCTTTGTGCTTTGGCTCCTTGCATGGATTTCAAACTGTTTTTTGAGTTTTCTTCCATTTTGCAGACTGCCTGGTAGAATAAAATGTGACCAGGAGGGCTGGGTCTGGACCTTTAACTTTCCACCAGAGCAGCCTGTCTGTTTTATGTGTTTCAATCATTAGACTTTTGTTTAGGGAATAATTTATAAAAAATTATTTCAATTCTGGTATGTAAAGGGGAGAAGGCAGGGACCAGAGACTAAGGAGTCAAGGGGAGTTGATGGCAGGGCGGAGGCTGTGTTTATTATACGGCAGTGTGTCTCAGACTCTGTCCTCAGTATTCTTGGGGGATGGGAGTTTCAAGGCGGCCTTTGAACCTACCTTCATCATTCAGTACTCCAATCTTTGTCTGCAGATCAAATACTTTTTTCACACAGTGACATTTTCCAAATACACATTAAATTAGATGAACAAAACTGAATTTAAATATTACTAAAATTGATACACTCATCTTTGTGTGTTTCACAATCAGCAGACTGTAAACAAAATACTGTTATGTGTGGGAGCACAATCTTTTGTTTTAAATTGGAGGCCTCCTATTGGAGAAGTAAAGGAATCACTTTTCTATGTTAAGGGGCAGTATTCAATTCTTGTGATTAAATTGCTCACTGTTAATTGTCCCCCCTATTTAAAGAGTTTTAGTCACTGGAGGAAACAACAACAAAATGTAGGACTTTTAGGGTCTGGTTCACCAATATAATATTATTTTAGGGACTTTCACCTTGTTTAGTATCATTTAACTTGAAAACACTGGCAGTTCTTTTTACACATTGAACTTAAGCTAAATTCAGAGCTTGTGGATAAAAGCTGTCAGAATTGAATCTTTAAGACTTTTTTCTTCTGTAACCAAACTGTAGTTTAAAATAGTGAGACCAATTTATGTATGCTAATATGGAGTCATTCCTGAGCTATATTGTGAAATGAAAAAAGCAGGGAGCAATGTATATATAGTATGCTACTTTTGTACAGAAAAAGTAGTACAAAAGAAGTACAAAAGCTTCTACTTGTTTCACATATGATAATGTACATGTTTCAATGATATTCTCTCAAATCATCCCACCCTCGCCTTCTCCCACAGGATGCTCAGGGCTGGTGCAGTGGGATGACCCTGAGGGATGGGATGGGGAAGAAGGTGGGAAGGGGGTTCAGGTTGGGGGACACATGTACACCCATGGCTGATTCATGTCAATGTATGGCAAAAACCACTACAATATTGTAAAGTAATTAGCCTCCAAAAAAAAAAAAAAGAAAGCTTCTACTTGTGGGAGAAGTGTACGTATGAATCTGATAATAGTATTTGCTTTATGGGAAGAGGGGCTTCCCATAGCTCAGCTGGTCAGGAATCTGCCTGCAATGCAGGAGACCCCAGTTTGATTCCTGGGTCAGCAAGATCCACTAGAGAAAGGATAGGCTACCCCCTCCAGTATTCTTGGGCTTCCCTTGGGGCTCAGCTGGTAACGGATCTGCCTGCAATGCGGAGACCTAGGTTAGACCCCTGGGTTGGGAAGGTTCCCTGCAGAGGGGAAAGGCTACCCACTCCAGTATTGTGGCCTGGAGAATTCCATGGACTGTGTAGTCCATGGGGTTGCAAAGAGTCGGATACGACTGAGTGACTTGCACTGCTATATGGGAAGAAAGTGGGGCTGAGGCATTGGTGGTTGGAAGGAGAATTTTTGCGGCATGTCTCTTGGTCTTCTGAGTTTTTTGCAAACCTCGTGTGTTTCACTCACTGTGAAGTTAGAGCCTGTAGCATCAATTTGGGGTGGATGGTTCTGGGATTCTGCCCTTCCTAGGGGGGAAGGTGATGCCCTTCTCTTCTCTACTAGAAGGCAGTCAAGTGGAGAAATGAAGAGACCCAACTCCCCAATGCTTTGCCACTTGTTGAAGCTCCTACTCTTCATCTGGAAATAATTCTCAGCTGGATAATAATGGCGTGACCCATAAGGTTTGTCAAGTGGACTGCGTGAGATGATGTGTGCAAAGCACAGTATCATTTCAGAAAGACTTGCTCATACTTGGCATCTGACTTGACCACTCTTGAACTGTCCACCACTCTCTTCTGGAAGCCCCCTGTAGGATCTTCTCTCTGTGGCTGTTCCTTCTTAGTCACCTTCACTCAGCAAATACTTCATAGAGAGTGTGGTCCTGTTTAATGCCTGGGGGTATACAGATGTTCAAGTCAGAAAATGCCCCTGATTTGCCAGCCTTCCTCACCTCAGCCTTAATTAAGACTTGTTTCTACAGGGAATCTGCTTTGTGCTCTCCTCGCTTGCTAATGAAACTATTCAGGTTTTCATGAACTCTCTTCTTCAAGTCAGTTTAGCTCAGTCGTGTCCAACTCATTGCGACCTCATGGACTGCAGCACGCCAGGCCTCCCTGTCCATCACCAACTCCCAGAGCTTACTCAAACTCGTGTCCATTGAGTTGGTGACGCCATCCAACCATCTCATCCTTTGTCGTCCCCTTCTCCCACCTTCAGTCTTCCCCAGCATCAGCATCTTTTCCAGTGAGTCAGTTCTTCACATCAGGTGGCCGAAGTATTGGAGTTTCAGCTTCAGCATCAGTCCTTCCAATGGATATTCAGGATTGGTTTCCTTTAGGATGGACTGGTTTGATCTCTTTGAAGAAGATACCTTCTGTCTCTTCTTCAAAGATACAATTTATCACATCTAACATTTTTCTGCTATCTGTATGATTCAGACTTCTCTCCTGATCTGTAAACTCCTTAAAGGTAGGAGCCTGGAACAGTTCGGGGTACTTTTTGATGCTTTATTAAACATTTGGTGAAAGTTCCTGCCTTGAATTCCAGTTATTTACTTAATACTGTCCTCAGATATTTCATTGCTAAGGCCAAAATGAAATCTTTGTTTGCAAGATCGTGTCATTTCTTTCCCAGTCCTTTTCCCCCTTGGTCCCTTTTTATTGTGTTCTCATATCATGGAATGTACAGTTTATTGCCGCCATATTTTAGCTTTAAGTTTTAGCAACTGAAAAACACCCCCATATACAGCAGCCCTGGGCAAACTGAAGTGCTTAAGTCACCTGCGTGTTCATAAATGCATATCTTAACCTGTTTTATTTCTTTTTTTACCCTATGGCTCATAACTGTACTTTGTGTAAAGGATGAGCTCCTTGAAATTATACACAGAATGTTGTATGCATGGACGTATTTCTGAGCTGGAACTGGTCTTGGATCAAGGACCCAGCCAGGCTGAAAACCATCTTTGTGACTCCCAGCTTTCCGTCTCCCAAGCCCCCCGGTGACCCCCTAGGTGCCAGGGGCTCCTGTTGGTCCTTCTTTGGGTGGCCATGTCTGTTTTCTGGACAGATCTCAGGCTGAGCACTTCTCCCGAGTACTCTTAACTCCTTCTCCCTCTCTCTCTCAATTTGCCAGATATATGTGGGGAGAAGGTCCAGTGAATGCCTTCGTGGAGTGATGTTCACATGTTGCCTTATTTAATACTTACCTGCGAGTGAGCTCATTTGCAAAGCACTCCTCAAGGCTTCCTCGCTTGCCCAAGACCACCCTGCGTGAGTGGTGGGCTGAGGTCTGAACCAAAATTTTCTGACTCCCAGGCTCCTCTGTTCTAGGGCTCACTTCCACTCTGCTGGAAGTCTTCAAATCCTACCACCCCATTCTTTTTCCCCGTGGACAGGGCCAGCCACAGAGACTGCAGGTGGGGATTAAAATGGAAAATTGTCAGAACTTCTCACCGTACTTAGAAAAGTTACCGTCTGGAGTACAGAACTATAGCAACAGCTTTTCTGAGGCAGAGAGAGAGGGAGAAAAGGAAGGGAAGAAAGGAGAGCGAGAGATCAGCTATTGAGGAGCAGCAGCAACCAGGCTGCATTTGCAGTTGGACAGTTGTAGAATTTTTTTTTTTTTTTTTAGCCATGTGGTCATCAACCACGAATGCATATACTTTCAAAGTCTCGTTTTTCTTTTATGTGAAAGTTTTCAGGATGGAACAGATGCCTTTATTTGGAGAAACCAATCTTTGGAAATAATTGGTTCTCTCTCTGCTTATCCTCTAGGTGATCTTCCACAGATGAAATTAGATGAGGAAAAGAATCACGCAGCCTTAGCTTGTGGTTATTTCTTTATTTTTTCCCCCTGTAAAATGTTTTGGGACCTGCAGCTTACGTCCACATATTTTGGTATTGTTGACTGATCATAATTTAGCACATCAGTGACTCTCAGAAAAGAAGATGTTGTGATCGCACTAGGTCATTTTTGAAAAGTGACCTAGTGCCTTAATGCTTTAAATGATATTAAAATAGGTATTGCCTCCTTTCTGCTCTCAACTGATTATCTCTTCATATCATCCTGGTGAGTTAGGTGTAATCATCCTGTTGTAGAGATTTACATCTAAAGCTTAGAAAGGTTCAGTGACTTGTTTCAAGGTCAAATAGCTAGTAAGTGTTAAGACCTGACATTCCAGTCCATTTGTATGGAGTGAGCTTCCAAGTGGTCAGTGCAGGTAAGGAACAGTCATTTTAGGAGATTTTATTTTATTGAAGATTATAGCAGAGGAGATATTTCAGAGCTTCCTGCTATTTTCAGTTGCCTGGTTTGTTAACTTATTGATCACCCTATGTTGTCACCTTGACTATAAATAATTCATAGATCAGTCACCTGTTTTCTGTTTAATTTTTTAATCTTTAAATATCTGAAGTATTTTAAAATAATGCTTTATCACAATAAGAGGAAGAAGCTGGAAGGAAGACAAGGTAGTGTCAGTTATCCTTTATTCCTCTGTTCTCTCAGCCAGTATTGAGTGAACTCCTTCTATGAGTCAGGCACTGGGTTTGAAGACTGTTGAGTACACCTGGCCCCTTCTCTCATGGCCGTTACAACAAAATGCATATATTGCATCAAGGTAAGGTCTGAAGATAGAAGGAGAGTAAGATGGGATCCCTTTCCAGAGCAGGAAACCCACTTGGTAAACTAAATTGGGGGATCAGTCTATGCATAAAAACCTTAAAGGGTGCATGGACTTAATGCTGCCTGCAGTCCTTAATTGTGGTTTCCTAGTGCTTGCTCTGGGAGGGAGGGCTGGCTTCTCAGCTGTGGATGCGCTGCGTGATTCCCATCGCGGCCTCTGTTTGTACATATTGATGGGGATGGGTTCGTATGAGCAGTATCTGGAAGATAAAGGTTGCTCAGCCTGATACAGACCATAAATGCTGTTACAATTTAAAGAAGAAAGAATGATCGAAAGGCTTGGGAGTGGTCATGGAAATGTTTGTGATGGTCATTGGCTGTGAATTGGACCTTTATAGCATTTCATTAGGTGGAATTCCTTTATTTCATTCTCTTTAGGTGCCAAGTACAGTTTTAAGTATGAAAGATTAATGAGGAAAACAGACAAGACCCCTGCTCTAATAGATCTTATAGTTTAGAAGTAGGAGGCATACAGTAGAAACAGTTGTAAGATTATTCACCATAGTGTTAAATGCAATGAAGATAATTGAAAAACCAATGTTGGAGAGAAGGGTGGGGGGTGCTGCTGGTAATGGAGAGACTTGACTTTGGACAGGAGGGAAACCCTCTCTGAGGTTACACTTGAGTGAAACCTGAGTTGAGGAGAAGCTGGCCATCCACCAGTCTGGAGGAGTTAATGGACAAATCCATAAAGATGAGATGATGCATCTATGGGAGTTTCTCCACTGAAGAGCTGCACCCTCTAGGGGGATAGATGGAGCAGAGGCTTAAAAGGTGCAGATTAGTGTCAACTCGTGGTGGGTCTTGAATGTCAGAATGAGGCAAGAAGAAGGACTGTGTGCTTCTGTGCATATCAGGGGGTGAGTAGTTAGAGGAGAGAAGGAGACTCAGGATGGGCATATGCCACAGAAGCTTAAGGAATCCTGTGCAGTTGGGAGTCTTGAAATTTAGTTCTTGTGACCTCTGATGAGGGACACCCAAATAACAGTGTCCCAGTCACTTCCTGTTAGAAGTTGAATGTTGTCTTAAGTGAGGCTGTTTCAAACCAGGGGGATACAGAATTGTCCTACAAATGAGATTGTGGAGGCCTTGACAAGTATAGGCTACAGCCCAGTACTAGGGACTGTGCTTGTTGAGATAAAATGTTTTCTAAGTCGGTTATGATATTGCGGGTTCCTTTTGTGGAACAGAAAACTACTTGTATTTTTATTAAAGTAGAGGGACAGTCGTTACGTTACAAGATGCTTTTGTAAAAAGAAATAGATTAAGAGTTGATTTGCTTCAGACTGATAAAAAGAGGTGTGTTAAATCCTCATTTTTGGAATAGCTGTGTCTTATTTACTAAAGGAAAAAAATGCCCCAAATGTTGATGTAATGTAATTCTAAAGAGAAATGTGTTTAGGCAGTGAGGGGATTCCTGGCAGTGATTGAGAAACACAGTGATGGGGAACTGCACTTGATCGCTTTTGAGGTTGATTCTTGTGTGTGTAGTCTTTTACATCCTATTAAAACTTTGAAAGATAAACTGATACAAGAAGGATTTGCCAAGGCCAGCAACTCTTCCTTTTAAAACCTTGGCTCAGTGTACATATTGAAGGGATGGGGGAGTAAGATAAAAGCATTATAAATATGAGGTTAACTGAATTCAAATAGAAGGTTCCCTCAAGTTATTGCATTCCTTAGAAAATAAATACATTGCACATATGGTTAAGATTGATCAAAAAAGTATTCTGTATGCCAGTGATTACATTCCCATCTGTGATTAAGATTTTCTGTCTGCATCTGGTTTTCACATTATATTTCTGTAACAAGAATCCTTTATATAGCAGAGTTCACTTTCTGTATTTTCTATTAGCTGCAGCTTGAACTACTGCACGGATCGCAGATTTACACATGTGGTTTTCATTACTTCATACCATTGAGAAAAAGTAATATTTGTTTGGGAATGTATGTTTTCCACAATTTCCATGGTAATACAACATGTTGAGCCTTTTTAATAACACTCTTGTAGAACTACAAATTGTTTGAGGCATTCTACTCTTGGTAGAGTTTAGCTTTTAAACTGGTCTCTGTGTATGTTGACTTCATGATGAGATTTTACAGGTTCAGTGGCTGAGGATTGGAACAAAGCAATATTAAAGATAGAGAAATTTCAGTTGCATGTGATATAGACTTTAGTTAAGTAAGTATCACAAATAATCTGAACGTGTATTCTTTAGTACTCATGACCGTTACTCATTTTATTGTTATTTTATATCAAAAGATCATTTATTGTGTTGTAGGTATGAAGCACAAACGTAATACTCCAATCATTATTTTGAGAAATCCAAGTCTTAGCACCTCTGCCCCCTGTTTTTAGGTGAATTATCTTATTGACTGTGATATCATGTTTCATATATAAAAATTGTTGAGGAGGAAGAATTCTCAGGGGTAACTTGAGGTTTACATTGTGTGTTACCTCAATGTGTATTTGTATGCCATGCTAACATTTAAGGAAAACATGTACACTTGAAATACTTTGTAACACTATCTTCCTGCCAACTTTTCTCCATTCACTTCAGAATACTCCCATTAAAACAGACACATGTGAAGTTAAAAAGTGAAACAGTATATTCTATACTGGGAGATCATTTATAATTGAGAAATTTATCTTATAAAAGTTTATCCACATGGTAGTTTTATGTGCCTCAAAACTGAGACCCACTATACCATTTTTGATAATAAACCCAGACAGTAGTCTGGTGTTTAGCGGTCATGAGGAGGAGGAAAAAGACTTAGACTCTAGGGGATTTGTATGGACTTGGCTTCCTTCATTTGTTTAATGGAGATTGTTCAATATGGCCCACACAGGTAGGATTTACTGCATCAGCCTCTCCAGGGCTTTTTGTTGATGTTGTTGAGGCACTAAATATTATCAGAAATCATTCCTGAATCTAAGAAAAGTATCCATGTCCTTCTTTTTCCCAATAGTACTTATTTATCTTCTGTTTACACTATATATATATTTAAATTTTGCCATTAAGAATGAGAAACTGATTACGTGATAGAAGAGCTGTAATGTGTATAAAGGGCGTTGCCTTTTAAAAAATAATAGAATCTGCTTATTTATGTACATTAGAGTATGTATATTCACCAATTTCAATTTCTAGGGAATAGTTTGGTCTCTTAAAAAATAGCAATAATAGCCTTAATAATATTTTGAGACTGCTTTTATAAATCTGTTCTTTTGCATGTATTGAGTTATTGCTTTATGTGCACATGATCGTGCTAGATTTATCTCATAGATTATAAGAGCTAAAGAGTAATGCTTGTTCCATTCAGACTAGTGGTGGTACTAGTAATAGTAGGTGAGTAATAAATAGTGGATGTTTGGGAATGAATGAATGAACTGGAAGCCTGACAAATCTAAGCAGGACAAATGAGAATATCTGGATTGCTTTAGGGAAAAATAAAAAGTAGTAGAAGTTTGGTTTATTTGGTGAAATGATTCACTAACAATTGTTGTTACTAATATTTTCAAACTGGTTGGTTGCATAAAGATTATTAGTTACTGCTATTGGTTGTTTCGGAATGATGGCAGTATATAAATTTCAGAACAGTGAAACAATGGGGATACCACGTTGTTTTGAAATGTGATTTAACGTGCATGTAAAATTCCAGAAAAATAAAACAAAAAACGCAGTGTCTAAAAGCATTTTCTAAAACAACTATCACTGACAGATTAATTTTAAAAAAATAAAATGGGTAAAATCTAAAGCATTCTTTTAAGGTATTGATGTATGTATGTTTTAGATCCAACTTAAGGAAAGAAGAGTGGTATCCAGCTTTGAGTCAGATGATTGGAGAATTTAGAGGCCTGGAGGAAATCAGAAAATGGGAATTGTTTTGGATTTCTCTAAAATTTAGAAGGGCTTGTATCTGTTTGTTAAACAAAACTGGCCTAGTATTTTAAGTAGATGGGTGTAATACTTCAGACTGGTTGTGATATATGCGTTTTTTTTCCCTTTGTTGTTGTCAATAGAAAAGATTGATCTCTGGGCTGGTGAACATAATATCTGTCCCAGTCAGAAAAGGAGAGAGGAGATTAGCAGAGCGATTGGTGGAGAATGATATCTGTCAAAAGAAACACTTGGAGAGCACTGAGTTTAGTAATAGGTGACTGCCGGAAAAAGGGAAACTTTGAATATTGTCAAGGTAAGGAACAGACAAATATTTTGACTTTGTGATTTACTTACATGCCAAAAATCAATCTTTTGTTTTTTTTTCCTAATAAATTATTCTTGTGAAGATTTTCCTTTTCTTTTCTTTATTTTTCTAGTGCCGGTTGATAAAGAATTTGTATTACATATTTTAAAAAATTGTCTTTGAAATCTTTGGGTGTGGGATTGGCTGTGAGATCCCTTGTTTGATAGCAAATGATTAAGTACCAATTTTGTTTTTACCCTTCTTGTTGCTGTGCTTCTTGCCATGTTTGGTAATACGTCTCTTCTAAGATGAGCAGTACTTGGAGTTAAAGAGTGAAAACTATGCCATGATTTCTGTGTTTATTGTGACTAGAGATGGTATTTTCTGAAATAGTTTGTTGACTAAAGAGGGAAAAATGCTTTTCAATTTATTGTTTCTTCTGTTTGATTTGGATTTAAAAAAAAAAAACCAAAAAACTTGTAGGTGAATGTCCTTTCCTAAGCAGAATTCATTTTAATGTGTCCATAGGCACATTAAAAAAAAAAAAAAAAAAAGTGATATCTAATTTTAGGAAAACTAAACAACATGTAAACTGTTTCCCAGTTGGCAAGTGACTTCTTCAAGTCTGCAACATTTAATAATTAAGGACAGCCCTCTGTTATGAATTCCAGAGAGTCGATGCCTCCAGCAGCCAGCTCTGCTTCAGGCTTAGTGGAGTGGAACAGAAGTACAGATGACTAAAGATAAACTGTGCTAAGAAAGGATTGAGAGGTAACACAAATGTTCTCTGGTACTGGTTGGCAGTCTAGTGATTAGGAGGGGGTTTTTGAAGTCCTGTGACTGCCTGCTTGACTATATGGAAAAGAGGGTAGCAAAATATTTACCTTTCATGGCCAGTGTTCTGGAAACACAGATGCCACCCCCCCGACCCCCACCCCCAGCACACACATGACATCTACTCTTGCGGTTCCTACGAAGACTTACTGGTTTGTTCTTCAAGTTTCCGAGAAAGTATTGGCAGATGAGGGTGTTTTGTTGTTGAAAGTCCAGAGAAAGTGCAATGATTCTATGTACGATTATAGGCTCCTTTGAGATAACCAAAGTCATGCCTTAGTTTCTCTCTGTATTTGTCTTCATTTCCCCTGTCCTCCTGGTAGGATGTTCTTCTACCGTAATTAGTGAGAGACATCAGTTCACAAGAGAAGACAAGGAGCTCAGTCTACTGAGCAGCTGAGACATCTCTCACTTCTGCGTCTGTCTTCCTACCAACGTACTGTTATTACCAAAAATTAATTTTTTGAGAATTCAAATCTTGGTTGATTAGACTTCTCAAGTCCAGAGAGGAGGGAGAGGGTGAGACAAATGGAGAGAGTGGGCGGAAACATAGACACTAACATATGTAAACAGAGAGCCAGTGGGAATTTGCTCTACGACTCCGGAGCTCAAACTGGGGCTCCCTAGTAACCTAGAGGGGAGGGAATGGGGGGAGGTGGGAGAGAGATTCAGGAGGGAAAATAAGCAACAGGATTTCTCAAGTCCAGCATAGAAAGGAAGGTGTTAATAGCATAAAGGAAACAAAACAGGTAATAATAACAGCAACCCTTGCTTTAGAATTGCTTTCTCTTCATCTTCCATCAGAAGAAAGCACTTGTTCCACAGAGGATATACTTCTCTGCTTTCTGCCTTATGTATCTGTATGGGGATGGGGTTTAACAGTATGATAAAGATATATAAGGTGCAGGTTTCAAATTGGAAAAGAAAATTGGATTTTAAAACTTGAGTGTGTATTGCAGGTATGTAGCATCAGGGTCTTTACCCACCCCCACACCATTACGACCATGCTCTCTTCCCATCACGTGGCATATCTCTATGACCATTGCAGCATGGAAGATTCACATTTAAAGCAAAAATGCTTGACAGAGACATATTTTAAAATGAGTTAATGCATTTTATTTGTTATAATATGCAAATACCAAGCCTCAGCATCAGGTATCAAAAACACCATGCTGAGTTTCTCTCTTTCTTGTGTGTGTGGGTGTGCATACTTAAAATGATGTGTGTGTCCACACACAGTATATATACACATGTATGTACACACATATATGTGCATATATGTATCTGATTCTGTGTGTTTGCTTATTTTATAACTTGGGTTTTCTGTATGTTTCATGTGGCATTGAAAAGTTTACTCCTAGTTTTTTCTTTTTGGTGTGATGGTAGTGGGTGTATATAAATAAATATGGGGTTGAGCCAAGAAGTAGAGAGAAACAGAAATCACATACTTTAAATTTACAAAAACATGTGGAGTCCATTGGGTTGTTGGGATTGTAATCTGAAAGCAGAAAAAACAAAGAACTAGAGCCTGTGAACAGTGGGGGCAGTAAGCGACAGTGGCCTGAGGTGGTGCTAGAGAGTCTGGTCCCTGTGATGAGTTTGAAGCCAGGCCGGGGTCGCCAGGAGACAAGCCTGTCTCTTTCGGGAGGCCAGGAGAGAAATGATGCCTTAGGGACAGTCACCAGCTCCGGTAGGAGCTTATGATAAAGGCAAAATGCTGTTATGTTCCCCCTAGTTTTTTAAAGCATCTCCTAAATATGCAATGTTCCATTTTCCACAGCTGTGTTCTTGTGTGTCTTTGTGAGACCTGGGCAGATTTGGGACAGTTAGGAGTGGTATCCAGCCTGAGGAGCTTGCGCTTATAAGCCGTTAAGGAAAGGGTCCAGTATTTGTCATACAAAAAAATTAACTGGTCATCTAAAAGATGCGTGGGCATTGGAACGGAAGCAGTTATGACACAGGAAACTTGTTGCAAAGTGGTTTGTATTTATGTTCGAATCATGGGATGGGATATTTATTAGTACCAATTTTAAGATACTGTATGTGTTTCAAAAGCCACACTTGTGTTTTTAAAAATAAAAATGCTAAATTTAGATGGTGCTGTGTACCTTCAGATATTTGTATCTTTATTAGCAAAAGAAGAAGGTTATTTTCTTAAGCAAAATTGCTGAGTTTTGAGAGCATTTGCATTTATTTTTAGTTTTTCTTGGTCATGTTTGAGAGGTCTGATAGCATTAATGGGCTTTACCCCACATGGAGCTTTGAGCTTATTGTAGCACTGCACACTGATCCCAGGTCAGTGTGATGCGTGAAATCAATTTATTTGAATCTCTTTGCCTCTATAGGAATTTGGCAGCATGCCAGTTGTTTTCATTTAATGTTCTTTGTGTTGAACACAGACAAGCAGGCATGCTTTTGTATTCATCTCTCTTTTGGTCTCTGTCTATTTCAGCCAATATTTTACTCTATGGATTCTGAGATGAAGAAAGAATGTATTATTTATATGATTCTAATCATTACTTAATGTGTGTGTTCTACTTTCTTATCTTTTAAGGGATTTGTTTTTAATTAATATTCCTGAGTTTTCCTAGTGACTTTCTTTGTAGAGCAGAAACATTTTAGAGTTTTTAAAAAAATTATGATTTTGGATGAGACATAATAAACCAGACCATAGGTGGTATTTGCTTACCATAATGTTTGTTATCAAAACAGAAAAGAACAGTGTTCATTACACCATACGACCAGTGTTTCATTTGTGAACTGGATTATCAAAATTACTGACTTCTTGGGGGAGCTTTCTGAGGGTGAAAAGATTCATACTTTAATCGGGTGCAAACGACACATGATTAGCGGGGTAGTTTTCTTTTTGAATAACACATCTTGCTGAAGATGCCCCTGTTTTTACCTAGATTTGGTTTAGATGAATCTTGACAAGTTCCTGCCATGAGGGCAATTTTTTTTTTTTTTTTTCTTTTTAAAATTTGGAGGGTCCTGGCAGGGAACAGCACAAAGGTTTCTGCAGCACAGAGGCTGCGAGCCTGGTGTGGCTGCTTTTGTGGAGAGGATGTGTTTCTGGGTCAGCTCTAGGAAGAGGTGCAGAAGGGAACGGGCAGGGAGGAGGGAGAGAGCCGCCGTGTTGATGCTCCGGGCGGTTCTCGCGGAAGTCGGTCTGCAGACCCGGGGCGCCGGGGAGCCTCGGGGTCAGGCCCGCCCCCAGCACCCCGCTTCCTCGTTTAATTACCTGAAGAGCCCAGCAGCCCGCCGGCGGGTGTGTGAACGCCCGGTATCTCGGCGGCCGCCTGGCGCTCCGACATCCTGCGCGGCCAGCCCTGTCTGTCCGCCAGCGGCAGGCTGGCCCCCGCCCGGGTTCCTTTGCCTTCTGGAGGCATTGTGTGGAAGAGGGTTTGGTCAGGAATTGGAGGTTCCTGCCACTGCTGTGTCCCTCCTCTCTCTCTCTCTTTCTGGACCGAGCTGACAGACCTGCTTGATTCTTTTTTTTTTTAATGAGTTTTAAAGATCTGTCTTTTTCATTTTACACTCTGGCCTTGCCATGAAACACACATCTCTATCAGCAGCCACAGACGGTGGCCAGTGCAGGACTGGTCTCAGTTAATGGGTTCTTAACTTTCCTAATTCCTGTTCTTTCCTGTCCTTCCCATGGTGTCTTTTTGGGTCCGATTCACTGGTAGTTTGGTATGAAACTAGTAATTCAGAGGTTATTTTTATGAGGCCGTTTTGGAATCTTCATCTGTCCATGAAAACAGAATGGTCCATTTTTAAACAAAGGTGATAGAACAGTGAAGTTTGGTTTTTTTCCCCCTTTTCCATGCAATTTAAATATGGGGACTTGGACGTTTGCTGTGGGAAGGGCCACACCCTTTGTTGAAGCTGGGGATGGTAAGAAATACTATGTGGATAGAAACGTGTGGCCAATTTGAGAGTCCTATAGGGTAAAGACTCTGAGGAATGCTTGGAGATGGAGCCATTTGGGAGATCCCCAGAGCTTAACAAGATGTTATCTTTCCATGAGGAAATCCAGCAGGTTCTTGGTCCACAGTGTGGGCTGATGAAATGTGTGTGCTGTGGGTGCGTGGGTGGGTGGGGGGGCAAAGGTGGTGGTGGGGGGGTTTCCTGCAAAGGGAGGGGAAAGTGTGACTACCTGTGCAGTGATTTGCTTTTTCCAACTACTTCATTAGGATTCTGTCATGCAAACTTAAGGGCATTTACCCTTTAGATGCACATAATGTGAATAGGAGTTGCAGCAGGTAAAGACAGCAGTGTGTACCTTTGTGTTGTGCGTGAGCCCAGCTTTGCAAAGAATAAAGAAATTGGGACTTTGAAGAGGAGAGTTTCATAGGAATGATTTTCAAAGCTTATTTTTCATATTATATTTATGGAAGCAATGTCAATATTTTATGTGTTTGTCTACCACTCCAGCGAAAAGTATATAATCATTTAAATAATTGGATTAGCCTGGTGCGTCTTGTGATGGAGCTGGCATCACCATGATCTATTATGCACTAGCATAAGTAGCTCTGCCATAAGTGTTATGTGTATCCTCAGGCATTGCATGTTTATTTATGTATCAGCCTGCTGCATTTCTTTGAGTCTTTCTCTTTCAGCATCAGTATAAATATGAGAAAAGAAAACATGTAAATATGATTTAAGCCGCAGTCAACATTCCTGACTGGTCCTCTTCCACTGACAGACTTCAGGTATCCCTCTTTCAAGCTCCAGCTTTCTGGAAGTTCTGTCTACCTAGAGCTTTCTTACTGCCAGTTACAGTATTAGGGCCTTAGCAGCAGAGAGTGTATAACGTGAGAAAAACCTGGAGGACTTTGAAAAGTGTCTGGGGAGAGTTGTGGCTTGCAGGTGGTGGCAGCAGGAATTAAAGAGCAAAATAGTAAGAAAGTGGCATTGGTACCTCGTGCTGAGCGTGCCCAGTAAATGTGGGGTGAAAACAGTAAGAAAAAAAGCAGATCCCTGAGAGAAGAGACTGGGAGGAAGTGAATTACTCTAGAAAAGAGAAGGGAAAGGCCAAAATTTATTAGTAACCGTGGGCTTGTGTTAATTTATCATCAGGAATCAAAATAGGACATTTTGGTATAACAGATAAAAAAAGCCACAGTATTCCAAAATTTTAATAGTCTGGTGTCTGCAACTGAGTGATTTTAGTAAAAGTCAGAAGTGAAATTTCCATACGGAGTAAGAATTAGGTTGAGTTTTATAGGTTTTAACTACTGCTCAGTGTTATTTCCGAATGTACAGAATTACACTCTGTTCTGCTGCCTGTCTTGTGAAGCAGGAGGAGAGGGGGTTTATGACCACGAAGCCCAGTAGGGTCAGAGTGAAACATTAATTTAAAAATTTATATTGTTATAAAAGTGTATACACTGTGCTGGGTATTATTTGAACAAATAAAGCAGTTTTGGAATGAAAACTTTAATGTAATCAGTGGTAGCTAAACATCTTTTTTTTGGTGTAAGTTTGAATTTGTTTATAAAGGTGGCAAATTAGTATGTATGGATAGATTTTTACTAATTTTCAATGTGGAGAGAGAGAAATGGAGAGTTTGTTAGAGAGAAAAGTCCTGTGGTGGGGGAAAATATGATGAAAAAAATTCTGGGTTTTTTTTTTTTTAATTGCTGTGTATTTGCTCCACCTGGTGGATTTTGTTGAAAGTGTTTTAATTCGTGTTAATGAGAAGACTACCCTGCACACAATTTATAGTAAGATGAATCTTTTGTTTTATTTTTGTTGCTGTGAAAAATAGTTTAATTGCTATCAAGGTCAAAAATATTTCTATCTTTTGTTCAGCACTTTCATTGTATTGAAAGTAATATTTATTGTTTATTCTGGTTCAAAAATGTAATACATGCTCGCTTTAGAAGATCTGGAAAATAGAGAAAAATTAAAAGAGGAACATAAACGGGATTTATAGTTTCATCACCCAGAACCATTGCATTATTTTGAGAATAGATGTGTTCAGAAGAGGACCACTTTGCATTTACATTTAGTTAAAGATGTGTGGGATGTTAAACACTTACTTTGCCAAAGTGTGATTAATGACGATGATTATATTATTTTTGGACAAATGCTGCCTTTTGAATTCCTAAACTCTGAAAAAAAGACCAGTGTTTTGTAGGAATTGCATTTGCTGAGCTACACGTCTGCTGAAAGCAAAGGTCGCAGAGATAAAGGTACCTCGTGTGCTCACAGGGCTGTCCATAGGGGTGATGGGCTGTGTGGTCTGTTGGGCTCACACAGATTGCTTTCTTTCAAAAACTTAAGGATTCAGTTGTCCTTTGATCATCTTATTGTTTTCCTTAGGTTATTCTTTTTTTCTTCTTTGGACTCCAAAAGCTCTGTAACAGAAGGTGAAGTTTTGAAAACAGTGTCTCCATATGCAAGGGATTTGGAGACCTTTTTATTGTCTTTAAAATTGTCATTCATAGTCCTCATTAGCATTTATTGTTGCAAGCGTACAAGCAGAAAATGTGAAATTGGTATGTCATGAATAGCCCCACAGAGCTCTGGAGCCCTCCGATTTTGCCTGCAGTGTGGTGTGGGCTGGGCTTCCAGGGAAGGCTGTCCAGATGGCTGCCTGCACGGAGCAGAGCTGCTGGGAGGAGGGAAAGCTCATTGGAGCATACGCCATCACCCTTGCTTTTAACAAAACTAACTAGCCATTAGTCAGGATGGGGAGCTGGTGACATTGAGACAAAGGTTTTCCATATAGTGTTACAGTCCTTGTCAAATGGTAAGGGATGGGGATAGTTAGAGTGTCTTTTATATTATTTGAGTGATTTTTGTAGGTAAGAGACATACAAGGAAACTAAATGGCAACTTATTGGCAGATTTTACATGTAAGTAGAGAATGATTGTTTTCATGGGAAAATGCTTTTGTATGAAGAGGCAGAGTTGATACAGCTGATACACAACCTTGTGGATTACTAAGGAACTGTTTAATCCCTTTAAAGTTTTAAAAATAATTTAACCCTTTGCTGGTGCCTGTGGATTAATCTGAATTTAATGATGCTGGGTTTGGAGCTTGCATTTAAAGAATGCAACATGCAGACAATGCAAGTGTTAAAGCATTTATCATTTCAGAATTATTTTGATAGTAGATATTGAAAATCAAAACTTGTTGGTGAAAAAGAACTTCAGTATATTGCAGTGTTTTAAAGACCTCAGCAATGTTAGAAACAGTTCGCAATAATTACGAATACAGATTTTATTTATTTGTGCCATGGATATTTTATCTTAAACAGATTTCATTTTAGAGAACTACACATACATGGTCCCTACATACTTAAATGTACTGATACATGTCTTTTCATTCATATGTTGAGGATATTATGTTTCACCCAGAGTTGAGAATCAAATATAGTGCCTAAAAAATTGTTGGAATGTTATAACTAACATTGTATTCTCTATGCATTGGAGATGGTTAAAAAAAAAAAAAAGAAATCAGACATTGCAGCTTATCAGCTTAAGTCATCGCTATTATTTAAAAGTATGTTATGATTGAAATGCTCAAATCACAGTTTAGAGCACATTAACTCACTCTAACGGATTGGAGATACAGAAATCAAAGGGTCCTGAGTCCTCTGGTTTGACATGTCACAGGTGAAGGCAAGGGGTCATGACTTGTAGCTCTTGACCTGCCACTTGCCCTGGTAGAGTTGGATTTCTTGACAGACCATACGGCGTGTTCTCCATGAGACACTGTTTCGTATGGTACTCTGTCATCTAGTTGCAAAAGATCCAAGCAGGGAAGCCTTCCTGCCGCTGTGATGTCTGGTATAATCACCTATTAAGACAAGCTTCCTCTATCCAGCATGTTTCTTTTACTTGATTTCACCGTATTGCCCCACTTAGGCCCTCTTGGACAGCCCCAAATAACCCATTGACCCCATGATGCTTATGTACCCTTCAAATTCTCAAGCTGGCCATCATGTCTCCTGTTCTTTTTTGTCATTTAGCACAGTTCTTATGAGCTCCTCTGTGGGCTGACTGAAGGGAGATACAGGTGTGTGCCAGCTCTTTCCCCCAAAGGAAATATTGGAGGGAAATAGTGTGAATGTGTCTGGTTGTTTATAGCTGATATTTATATTAAGGAGTTTAAAAGTGGCAGATTCCCTCTTACCTTTATGAAATACCTCACTGAACTTTTTAACTTAATTTTTTTTTTCCCCTGTCCCACTCATCTCTTTCTGGTTGGCTGCATCTGACGTTGTAGCCTAACTCCATAAACATAAAACCGTTTGTTTTTCTTACAGACAAAGTATTATTGGATTTATCTTTGTCAGGAGACAACCTATTAGGGCCTTTATTTAATACAGTTTCAGATGTCTTTCAGTGGCAGAAACAAATTAACGTACATTTTTATTAGGTGTTGTATCTATTTAATTGACTGTCAAAGTGATGAGAAGTTAGGAAATCATCCAAAAGAGAGGTCCACGTAGCCCAACAGCTCACACATTAGGTAGGTTTGCCCTGTCAGTGGGATGCCTTTAGAAAACACTAATAGCTTCCAGCTGGGTGGAAAATCAAAACCTTTGGGGTCTGACAAAACTAGCAGATTTGAATTTGAAAGCAGAGCTAATGCCTCCATTTTATTTTTTACCACTCGCCCATAAAACATTATTTTCCAATATGTCAGCCTCATTTGGTGGCCAGTGGTCTGAAATTGAAAGTGGAACAACAAGCGGAGAAATCTGGACATTAGTGAGTCCGCCCTTTCAAGCTGGTGCGCCACTTTGCGGCCGGGGCTCCTCTAAGAGCAGGGGGTCTTAATGACCATTCATCACTGCTCGTTGGCTGGTCACTGAGTGCCTTCTCATTCAATTTATCAAGTCTTGCACATAAAAAGTCAGAATCAGCCTTCTTCAGCTTTGTTAAAGGCAACGAGGAGTAAAATGCTCCATTTGAACCCATTTTGCCCTTGTTTTTTCACTTTGTTAATGCAGCCCTGCTTAAATGAGTGCTTTTATTGGGTCGGTTAGAATATCTGAAACTATTAATTCTCTTGTATTGAATAGCTGGTGGCAGACCAGAGCAGATGGGGTAGGAAGGTATTTGGTTGGGTGTATTGCTTTCAATTAGGATCAATGAGGTTTCAGCTCCTTTGAATTAACTCACTTAATACCCACTGTGTGAAGTCACAGTCACAACAGCCTGCTCGAAGCAAGTGGGAAGTTGAGAAGACCTGTGGAAAAGCTTTGACTCAAACTCTCCCTTCCCCAGTGTAGAGAGCTTTCATTAACTGCACACAGTTTCAGAAGACTCTTAGTCCCTGTTGGTAAGTTAGGTTTGAACTAAGGAAAAGTCTCTAAGATAGGGATGGTCTGTTTTGGAAACAAGTGAAAAACACCTTAGCATAATACCATGATGTGATGTCCTTCTAGTGAATGAGCTATATACACTGTCAAAAATTTATGTATTATTTTGGGAGCCAGGCGTTCAGTTGTCGACGAAAGTTGCTGATTTGGAAGGTGATTTTCTTAGATGGCGCTCTTTAAAAAAATTGCCTTGAAAGTGCTCAGTGTTGTTAATTAAAAGACATGCATTAACTAACATGGCTCTTCAAAGGATGATACTTAGTCATCAGTGAAGTCTTTTGTTTTGAACATATTTTAATTTTTTAAAATATGTTTCCTAGTAGTAATTCAAGACAGTGTTTTGCATCAGAGTAAACTATAATAGATATTCTTTTTTTCCCACTCACGTATATACATGGACTCATCATGTTTTTGATTATCTATTTTTGTTTTACAATTTGGATTCTAGAGACCTTGGCTCCTTGTACTTTTTTTTTTTTTTAATTAAAGGGAAAATTATTTCTGTTTAAGTAAGCGTATAGAGCTATATTTCCAGGCTTCCCTGTTCAGGGGAGAACCGCCAAGTGAGGTTGGTGCTTTGCTTGCCTCCATGGCTCGCAGGATAAGAGGAGGAAGCTGGTTCCTGGAGAAATGCTGACCTCATATCAGGTGCACACACACTCTGTTAGGCCCTTTCTGCAGCCAGACTTCTAGGTGAGAATCTCCAGGGATCCAGGTTTTGTTGACGTGGATCAATTTAAAGTGGCAATTACTGTAGTCAGATAACAGCTTAAAAAGCTTTTTTACACATAGAAAAGATACATGATCACATGGCATATGGGAGTTCAATTTTCTGAGCTGTAGTTTAGGGACTTGCAGTGTACCGATATTAAGACCTAGTTTTAAAACCGGATATCATCCAGTTTTATTCAAGTGTATTGCATTTCTGTCCTGTGATTTTCTATTTTAGAAGTGATTCACCATGCATATTGATGAAAGTTGGGTTCCCCCACTGTGAAAATGTTCTCTTTCTAACTTAAGTATGGTATTAAAAAAAAAAAAAAATCAGTGCCATGTAGCATTGAGTGGTTTTAAAAAATATTCTCTTTAAGAATGAAAACCTACAGATTTAGAATGCTGGATTTCATAAAGGTCCTTACAGCAGGAGTTAATTGATTATCACACTCATGCCTGCTATAAAGCTTTCTGTCATAAGAATGTTTGAGATCAGTGCGTAACTGTTCTGAAATCCATTACACAGAACCTCATTACAAGTGACATCTAACTAAGATGAACAAAAAGATTGGCCTCATAAATAGAGTGCAATATACTATTAGTGACAGAGTGGAGTGATCATTATGAATTGTAGTCTTTTTACAAGTTGTCTCTTGACAGTGATGGATTTTTGAGGGGTTCACTGGATGAAGCAGCACTTCTTATTGGGGGGCTGTAGAAGTTCTTATTGATTGGCACTGTTTAGCAGAGATGATCTATTTTTAGTTTGTGCAGGGTCTGTGTGTGCGCGCTTTGAAACAGGTTGTGTGCATTCTTGGTGAGAGGTGTAGGAAGAGGGAGGAGGCAGAAGTCAAGAGTCACTGCCTCTGATTTCAGATGGGTTTGTTTTTATGGTTTCTTTGAGGCAGCAAGTAGGGGGAAAATCAATCTGATAAGGGCCAGAAGCATATGGAAAGGGTAGAATAGGCTCAGGACGAGCTGAAGAGTGTGAAGGCAGGGCAGGAGTTAAGGGGGATGCTCCTGGCTGTCGTATTCCTTGAGCTTGCGGGCTGGTCAGAGGCTCCAGTGGAGTTGTTTCTGTGTATACTGGATTGAACAGCCACTGGAAAGGTAAAGCCTGAGGGCTCTGTCTCATCATGTGCCGTGTTGTTAAAACACACACACAGAAACCTCGGAAAGATGTGCCAGTGTTAAATGGAGGAAGAGTTTTAGACGTGAACAGTATTTTCCTTCTGCCTGACATTTTTGCGTGTGCAGAAAAGGCACGCAAGGCAGGCAGGCATATGTTTCTCCTATGAGGCAAGGATGTTTTACAAAGGACTAAAGAGGGACTGCTGAGAGGAAAATAGCCGGCTTTAGATAAAGCACTCTAACAAAGGCTCGTAGTTTTATATATCATGGTGTCCATTAAAGCTTAATAGGGAAGAGTCCATTGAACCTGGCTGGGTATGTGTTATTCATGGGAGGGATAAACATTTAAGAGCGTGCAAAAAAAAAAAAAAAAAAATCAGAAAGCAGGAGGACATGATTGTTCAGCTTTTGAAAAGGCTTTACAGTGAAGATTTTGTTTTCATCTCCCATGGATCTCTATGCAAGGTAGAGGAGAGTAAGCTAAGCATGTTTGGAGCAGATCAACGCAGGGATCCCAGGGGGTTAAAAGCACGCTAGTAAAATAAAAGTGGTCTGCTTCTGCTTCTCCAAAGTGGTCTATTTTACACACACTACTGAGACGCTGACAAAGGGAATGATTCTGATACTTTTGTTCCGTCTGATAAACTGGCACAGTCTACGCGGTCTTTGGAACAGGTTTTTTATGCAGCTTTGGATTTCCAGTTCAATAAACAAGCTTCGAGGTCCGTGCCTCTGTTTGTTTTCTTTTTTTTTTTTTAAGTGCCCAGTGATGGGGGTTGTTAACCTGTGAAGGTGGAAGGGAGAGCTCTCCTTGTGAGCTGTGGGAGGGGGGGGGCCAGGTCGCCTTTCTCTTCTTTCCGGCAAGATAAGGGTTAACTTGCAAGGGGCTGGGTGGGGGGGCGCGGTGGTGGTGGGGAATGAATTATTCAGCATTTAGCTTATCATTCTGCATTTTTACTTTCCTGTTCTTGGGTGCCCTGGAACTTGCGGAGAGAGGGCCAGGGGGTAAGGGGAGGCCGGGGTGGCCCACGCGTCCCTGTCATTGTTCTGCCTGGAGAGACGGGGCTGGGTTCAAGGCCACATGTGTTCCTGTCATCATCCACATTTCTGCTCCAAGTGCAATCCGGAGTGTCAGCTCTCCATCTGTCCCCGCCTGGCAGGCGCACGCGCCCAGCACCCCGCCTCGGGCTCCGGCGCCCCGGCCCCCCTGCCGGCCCCCGATTCCGGGACGGGAGGCAGGAGCCCCGCGCGCGCTTCCTCTTAGGAGAGAGAGAGCCACTCTCGGTGTGGACGCCGCATTCGGGAATGCCCGGTGAGTGAGCCCCGTTCCGCTTTCTCTGTGTGGTTTGTCAAAGGAAGCGGGCTTACTTTCACTACTGCTCCGAAAAGAACCTTCTGCCCGCAGCGGGCTGTGTCTTAACGTGGGCAGGCAGAGGCTGGGGGAGTGACCGAGGTGGACGGTGGCGTCAAAAAAGGGCCATCCGAATCTAGGTCCAGGGCTCCGAGGGGTGGAAGCCTCGCTTTTAAGACGTGTGGGAGGTGTGTTTTCAAGACAGGGCAAGTCCGGCCACGTTATCTGTTGGCCAGAGCAATTCACTGGAGGGATTTAGCTTCAAGTAAGAAGGATGTTTTCTGCTGTGGATTTCGCGACTGTCATCTGTACCTCGTGTCCTGGACATTTCATCTGTGGAGGGAATGTGCAGATTATGGTGGAACCCTGGGATAAGGTCTCTTTCGAAAACTGTTTATGTCAGAGAAAGTGAAGGGAGCTTTAGGGACTACCGATGATTTCAGTCTTGTCCTAAATTACAGCGCTGAGATGTCATCAGGCAAATAATTGAAATCGGTTAATTATAGAAAGTCTGCTGAATTACTGACGCTGTTGTGGTCCTGGAAATTTAATGTATGTTAATTTCCTCTGAAAAATATTATTTTTGGAGCCCAGAGTGTTTCTGTGATCGTTGCCAGTGAAGGCTCTGCTTGAGAACAGAGAAGCTTGGTAGAAGCCTGTCGGGGCAAGGGTGTTTCTGTTATTCTCAGGAACGATCTGGACTGCCCTTTGCCTACTATGAGTAGCAGATCTCAGATTAAAAAGACAAGGCAGAGAGAGATCCTCCAGCTGGCTGATTTGTGTGGGTTTTTTGGGCAGGACAGGCAGAAGAGGCTGTGCTTGGTCACAGAGTTTGTACACCTCACAGATGGTGTTTTGAAACAGTATCTGCCAGTTTTCTGCAACCACAGTTGTGTGTAGGTATTACCAGTTGTTTGAAGAATGTTTTTCCCTCTAGGATGTGTCTTGTAAGTCCTCATCAGCAAGGATGCATTTGTGGCCGAACTGTTAACTTTTCATCAGTTCTGTGGACGAGGGATGTATGTAGCTGAAAGATGGGAAAAGTCAATTTTCAAAGAGACAGTGACTGAGGTCTTTGAAAGGTCATTTTAACTCTTTCAGCACTCATCTTGATTTATATGTACCAAGTAGCTGAAGATGTAATGTGCATTGAGTATGTGGTATGGAAGCTGTGTGAAAAAGTGCTCATGGTTTTTATTTAGCCTGAGTATTGTATAGTTTCATCTGATTTTTATGTCATCGGTCAAATCTAGCTTGTTTTTATGCGTTTAATAAATATGTGTTAAGTGATCGGATCTATCAGCGTTTTGTAGAGTCTGTATTTTGTTTGGTAAAACAGAGCTGCATAATAACCCAAAGCCATTTGTGAATGATCACAAGTGAAAGAGATTAGGTAGGACCCTTGCTATCCCATATTAATGACATGATTTTAAAGTATTCTTTGAAACATCCTTATTTAAAATGCATTGAACCATATTTAAGGTTTTAGAATCACTGGTAAGTGTGTTTTAGTCGTTAATACCTGACTAGTTCTAAAGCAGCAACCTGAGGTGTGGGCAGTGTCCCTCACTGCCTCTTGCTCATCGACTGTGTTAGAAAACCTTGTACTTGGATGCAGAGAACACATTAACAGCTGTGACTACACGCTTGTGCCAGAATGGTGATACTTGAGCAGTTCTGACACTTGGCTATTTTTGACACCCATCTGCACTTTTTAACCACTACTATCGGACGGACTACCTCTTAATGATGTTTTTAGCATATTTTTGTCCATACGTATGTACTTATGTTAATAGGCATTTTTACCATCTGGGACAGATTTTTTATTTTTAAGTAAGATGTTATGTGTACAAGATTAAATGGACGTATTTCTGGTACTGATCACTATTCTAAATATATATTAACATTTATCATCATCTTCATCACTGTTATCTTTATTCCATAGGTCAGGTGTCAGAATTGGCTCCTGGTTGTCCAAACTTGATGTAACAATTCTCAGATCTAGGACCTTTTTCATAAAAATGGGGGAAATCCCTGGAAATCAATGTGCACAAACTGAATTTATTCAAAGATATACCAATCTGTGGGGATGGGTAGGTAAAGTCTTAGTTTCAGTGTTTTTATAACTTTGTCCATTTAAAAAAAACTAAAAAACAAACACACTTTAGCTATTGATAGCATGCTATTTCAAAAGGAACCATGAAAAGTCGAAGAGAAGGCCATACGTGCTTTTAAAGAAATAGATGATACTATTTTTATGATTTAACTCAATATAAGGAAATATCATTTTACTGCCTGTCACTTAGTAACAACTAGATCCTTGTGTTTAAGGGAAGAAAAATGTTTGCTTATGAGAAGGCTAGGAGACTCTGGGAATTACAGTATTTCAGGAGGAGATGGCTCTGAGCTTTCTGAAACATTTATATTTTTATCAATCTTGGTATAATATTATCAAAGAACATATGTTGACCTACAAAATACTTTCAGGACTGTTGCCTTAAAAGGACAATAAGTGAGCACAGTCTGTGTAGCCCAGAAATAGTGCTGTTCTTTCAGAAGATGGCTAGCATTAGGTCAGACCACCCTTTCTCAATGTTCTCAATGGTCCTGCTCTCCAGATGTGACTGGAACTTTTTTTAAGTTCAAGTTTCCAAAAAAAAAAAAAAAGAAAAAAAAAGGTTTGTTTTCAAAATCTGGTTTTACTTAAGACATCCCCATCCTGGAGTGCATTTCATAAATTGCCCACATATTTTTCTTAGCAGAGAACTTAACTGGCTGTAATTTTTAACACATGGCCACATCATGTGATATTTTCAAAACACTTACACATAGCTTTAAGAAGGTCCCTGCAGAAATGATCCATCCTCTCACAGCCGGCCCTTTTTTTTTTTTTTTTTTTTAACAGCATATCTGCATTTTCCATTTAGGAGAGCTATATATTATTAGCTTACATTTTTGGGTAGTAAAACAGTACATTGCTGATTGTAAAACATGGACTTTATTATCTGCTGAAAATTGATTTGGCATTTATAGCCACTGTGTACTAGACTGTTTTTCTGTTTTTAACATCAGTGCTTGCAAGCGATGATTTGTGTAAAAAACAGGAATGAAATTGCCATGGACAGACAACTGTTAGTGTCCCTAGTAAGTGAACTTTGGATAATGCACCTGGTTATTATTTTTTTTAATAGATGCATCTAAATGCTATCGTACAAGAGCCACAGCAGTCCATGCACTGTCAGTCTGCTTTTCCTTGCAAGTTGATTTGCCGTTGTTTCAGGTTAACTCTTTGCTGTAGCACACAAGCCTCCTGCTAGCTGTTAAAGACAGCTATATCAGCAGCAAATACCCAATTATAAATGTAGATTGTGCAGACATTACTTTTTTGTAGCAGGCATTTAGAAGTTCCAGCTTCTTTTCAAACCCTGGCACCAGTTCCCTTTTGCTTTTTAAATTATTTTCTGTTAGAATTTCTGAGTATTTGACCTTTTAGTTCTATGTATTTTAAAATAATATTTGGAAATTTTTACAAGGCATCTTCCTGCACAGTTAATAATAGTCTACTGAAAAAGAGATAATGTTTTTTAGAATAAATATTTGCTTAGTAGGCATTATATCATCCAGAAATGTTTATTAACTGTTTCATCACTGCACTGATATTTGAGGTTTGCAAAGGGGATGCTGTAAAAACCATACTCTGAACAGACTTTGGAATCATCAAAGGAAAAAAAATGCATTTTAGAACGGGAAGGTTGATCTTGAAAGTGCCTCCAGTTTACAGGTGTTGAAACTGAGGCTCAGGTGATTTTGTAAAGTAAGTAGATTCTCCCAGTTCACCCTCTTTACCATGCTGCTTCTAAATCTCATACGCATGTTCAGTCACATTGCCATCTTGGTGTCAGTCTGCTTTGGTGCCCTGGATTGCTCTTACCATGTGCTTCCTCCCTGTCTACTCCAGGGCTTCAGAGCACTGTGGGGGGAAGTTCTGTAACAGTAATCATTTGACCTGTGGCAAAGATGTGCCATCAAATTTATCTTATAGTTGTTTGGAAGTTAGCCTAAATACGGTTAATTATTGAGTCCTAAGCAGATCGATTAGTTTTCTTAGTAAAGTTGTGACGACTAAAGTTTACTGGAACAAGGGCATTCAGAGAGTAGACTTTTGTGAGTTGCTGAAAAATGTACCAGGGGCCAGATAACCACGGTTCAGTCTCTCCATGCCAGGCCTTCAAAGAGTTTTGAGTTCTGGTGCTCCAGGCGGAGAAGTAAACAGTAGTTATGATGGGGAATAGCAAGAACCTGGAGGCAGGTCCAGGAGCCCAGGGGCAGGTGGTACCTGATGGGGTTAGGAGTCAGGCAGGAGGACGTGTGGACCATGGGCTTGTGGGCCTTGACTCTGTCCTCCTTCTCCAGATTGGATCTCTGTTAATGTTACTTAATTTTTAGTTTGCTGTTCTTGTACTGAGGACAGGATACTGGTTTTTGTTTATTAAGTTTTAATGTCTGTGTGTGACAGTGGGTAAGGCATTGCTCGAAAGCAATTTCTTTGTGTACAATTGTGGTTCTTTAGTGGCTGACAGTATCTAGTGGAATACATCATTAACTTAAATGACTCATAACTTGAGAACAATAGGATTTCACACCTGACCAAGAAGCAGGTTTATCTGGCTGGCTTTCTCAAACAGCTGTTTGCATTAATTAATATTAATGTAAATGTACTTTCTGAGAATGTCTAGCTTAATTATGTTTTTCAACCCATAGAGCTCCAATCAAAGGAAACAGGAAATCCTCTTAATCTCAGAGGGAGTATATAACTGCCATCTCTGAACAGAATAAATCTCTGATAGTATAGTAAGCCTTTTATTGAAAGTCTATACATGCCGGGCCCCAAGGCTAGGCACCTTGTATACTAACTAATTCCCCCAGTTCTGCAAAGGGTTTCTGTGACCATGACGTCTATTAATATTGGAAACCCGAAGAGCAGGTAAATTAAGCGTTTTCCCCGAGGACACATAGATATCGTTAAATGGCAGAGAAGGGGTTCTCTCTGGTCTGTCAGCTGGTTTTTGATTCCTTTTCTAAAACTTTGATTTGTTTATTTTCGGCTGTACTAGGTCTTCCTTCCTGGACACTTGTAGTTGCGTTGCGCAGGCCCCTTGTGGAGGTGGCATCTTCTGTTGCAGAGTGTGGCCTCTGGGGTGTGCAGGCCTCAGGAGTTGTAGCTCATGGACTCAGTAGTTGTGACTTGCAGGCTCTTGGGCTTAGTTACCTCTCCGCGTGTGAAATCTTCCCGGACCAGGAATTGAACGCATGTCCCTCGCATTGGCAGGCGGATTCTTAATCACTGGAACACCAGGAAAGTCCCTGTTTTTTTTTTTTTTTTTAGGAAGGGTGTGAGTGTGTTGTGTTTGGTGAGAGGAAGTTTTGTAATGGAAACTAGATGGAAATGTTTGAAGAGGGATGTTTGAATTTGAAGGAGAGTAGCAGAGAAGGTGGAGTTCTAGGTGCTGGGAACTAAAAATGGAAAAGGATTAGCCTCAGTCTTCAAGAATGATCTTGGGTAAAACAGATTAGGAGCGTAGTTATTTCTCTGTTTATTTCTATGCTTGAGAGAATGCAATGGGGAGTAATAGGCATCAGGGGACTAATGTCCTTATTTTGAAAAGTCTAATAGAAATTGTAAATTTACTCCCTGATGAAGCCGTGTAGGTTAACTAAAATATCACCTTTCTAGGCTTTTGACATGAGGTAATTCTGGCTATTTTTTGTTGACCAGAACCTCAGATGGAGTATTTTCTGTGTTTTGGACGATAGTAGGAAAATGGAAATCAATGATGTGTTCAACACATGGGCAAACAAAATTGTTGAATATTGTGTGGTTAAAATTTGTCATGAAAGTCGCTTAGTTGTGTCCAGCTGTTTGGGACCCCGTGGACTATATAGTCCATGGAATTCTCCAGGCCAGAATACTGGAGTGGGTAGCCTTTCCCTTCTCCAGGGGATCTTCCCAACCCAGGGATCGAACCCAGGTCTCCCGCACTGCAGGAGGACTCTTTACCAGCTGAGCCATAAGGGAAAAATATCAGATCTCTTGGTTTTGAGGCTGCTGGGTTCCCGTGATCTGCCCCAGGAGTTTCTAGGCAGGCAGACTGTTTGCAGAAAATGAGCACATTGTAGGAAAGCACATCAACTTTTTTCACCATGCCCCCTCCCCCCTTCTAAAAAAAAGGCAGTTGATTTAAAAATTGTGGGCGGTTTTCCCTAGAAGATTTCACTTCTGTTTTCCACATTTCTCTTTTAAGGGCTAAGTGATAAGTGCAGTCTGTAAAAAGTCTCACTTTATTAGAGGGATTCTTTTAATTCTGTGTGGTTTATTAACATCGTACCGTGTACTTTGATGCTCACGCAAGAAAGTAAATTTGAAAGTACCGATGAGAACATGATACTGTAAAGAGTTTGGCCTTGAGAGCTATGTAATTAGATAGGCAGAAATGCTCTTTAGGAAGAAGGGATGTTGGAGGGTGTCTTTATCATGTGTTTATGGCTTTAACAAGAGTCTTAAAGAGTTTGACAAAATAAACAGACCATGCTTAATAATCTGGGATGATTTTGATGGGGTGCTAAGTTATTTAGAACTTTGGGAAAGACAATTGCGCTTCTGAGCATATCATTCCTTTATATTTGAACTTTGCATGATTAAACTTCCCTGCCTTCCTCTGGACTTGTTTGGTTTAATGATGCTTGAGTTATTGGGAGGAAAATGCATAATAAAATTTGAGGGTCCTGTGGTAACAATTTATATATTCTTTCATTTGAAATGCTTAACATGTGTCCTGACAAAGATATGACTGGAACAAAGAAAGGCCTTGATTCTGACACTTTGCGTGTGAAATAGGCATTGTTCCTCTTTATAATGTTTTTGTCTGAACCTGCATACTGGCATTTATGGCAATATCTCATTTGAAAGGTCTGTTAACATTTATTTGTTTCTTTCTTTCTGCTCTAGCATTAGTTGTATGAGACAGCCTAGAGACAGGAAAATATTAAGGAATCAAAATGAAGATTTTTTTTTTGTCCATAGAAAGCGCTTTATTTTTTTCTAGTCTTTCTGCGATGTTCTTAATCATTGGTTTATAAAATAAAAAATAATAGAAACCAGAAGTAAATGTAACTTGTTAATTACCCAAGCATTCTCTTGTACACCAGTGTTTGCTTGTGTGTGCTGACCTTAATTGCTCAGTCGTGTCCGACTCTTTGCGACCCCGTGGACTGTAGTCCACCAGGCTCCTCTGTCCGTGGGGATTCTCCATGCAAGGATACTGGAGTGTGTTGCCATGCTTCCCTCCAGGGCATCTTCCCAACCCAGGAATCGAACTCAGGTCTTGTGCATTGCTGGCTGATTCTTTATCGTCTCAGCCACCAGGGAAGCTTGCTGGTTATGAAATATCCAAAAAAAAAAAAAAAAAGTATATATAGATGTGATCAAGCTTTCACAGATTTTTCAAGTTTTTGTACAATTTAGGAGTCTTTCTAAAGAACTTGGCTGAAAAAAAAAGTTACCTGTTGTTATTTAACTATTTGCTACATAGAGGAATATCTTTCTGGGTGGTTTTTTTTCCCCCCTCCTTTGGTCCCAACTTTTAGCACATCTTATTACCTTTATTTATTTATTTATTTTCCTTTTTTAATGCACTCCTTTCAGAGTCTGGAAAACTAGTTAAAATCTCTGAATCTGCTACTTACATCCCTGTTGTTTTGGGCAAGTGACGTAATTTCCCAGGTGAAGAATGTCTTTCTGCTTATTTTTCATTTTTATCTACATTTTATTCATGTATTCTGGGGATAAAGCCTTTGGTACTTTGGTACATTTTGCTCATATGTTGTGTGGGTAAAGCATATCAGTGTGATGTTAATATACCTTTTTTTCTAAAACTTCTTGGAGAATCAAACCATTTTGTAGTGTTTTCCAGAGAGCAAAAGGGTATCTCTTGAAGCCCCAAAGTTGCTTCTGTTTTCTTGTTTAGAATGTCTATGCCTGTTGGTCAGTTATTTTGAATGGCCCTGGTCTTTCAGCTTTCAGCTATGCTCCTTATCAGTTTGTGCTGAACATGCTGTATCTTTTGCTTTATGGCTTGAGTTTATATTATGAACAATTAATATATCGTGTTCATGAGGCCAGAACGGGGCATCAGGAATGTCAATGGCTGAGTGTGAGTCCGACTTCTTCCACTTCGTGGTGTGCCCAGGAACAAGCCAGTCACTTTACTGTCTGTCTGAGCATCACTGTCCTTGTCTTAGAAGCAGGGATTCTGCTTTGCTGACCTTTGTTCTGCAGTATGGTGGTAGTGATGATGATTGTTAGCATGCTGTGTCTCCTTAAAAAGCAGAGTACAGAATTTTTACATGTAAGCAGTGATGATTAAAGTCAGACAGTGACACTCTCTGGACTTAACACGTATTTTTCAAAGAAGGACTCTAGGGTGTTGTGCCTGTGAGTTTTGTCTGCAGTCGGTAGAATTTTCTCTCCCTTCTGCCTCCCCTCTTTCTGTTCCTGTGCCACACGTCCACCCATTCCAGTCATTGGCTGGCTTGAAAACCATGTAACCAAACTTAGAATGGTGAGTAAAATAGTGAAGTGAATGCTTCAGTGAAAATGTGGAAAGCCCATCTTGTTCTGTTTTGTGTTCCCCCAGGTGTGAATTAGTGGCAGTTTTAATTTGTGGCGTCATTTTAGGTGTCTCTGAGACTTTTCCTCCTGACCGATTTTCATTTCTCTTAACAGGAGACATTGCTCAGAGAGCTGGATTCTAACCTTTTATGTGTTCCAAGATACAGACTCTTGATTGTTTAAAATAATAGACATTTTAAGTGTCATCAGCTCTTCTTGATAAAGCTGCCATTTGCTTTAAGATCTTGATTTCCTAGTTCTAAAAATTCCATTCCAGGCTACCCATGAGGTAGTAGGCAGAGAGTAAGGAATCAGCAAATGTTTGTTTAATGAATAAGTGAGGATGAGAGGTGGACTGGGATTCACAGGGATCTTAAAGGAAAGAAAGAATGCACAAAGCATGTTAAATATGGGGGGTGGGGATTAAGAAGTAAATCTTATAAAAATTTTTGGTAAATGGTATTTAATAATCAAGTATTTTCTTTGAGCTATGGAAAGATAAAAAAGTAATTTTTTTGGCCATATACAACTTTCTTGGCAGCTAGCTGCATATTAGTTAAAATTGCATGATTATCATGATCATATTTACTAAAAGTATGGTACAATATATTGACACTTAAAAAAAGCACTCTCTGACATAATTACTGAAGTTAGAAACAAAATCCAGGGCTTTTGACAGTTGTAATATTTGGGGAAATTAGTGCTTCCTCTACCTGGGCACTTGCTGCGGTTTGGGAGGATGGGTGTAGGGTGTCAGGGATCCAGCAGACATAATGAGTAGGATTCTGTGAGCTGAGTTGCTCAGTTGCGACCCCGTGGGTTGTAGCTCACCAGGCTTCTCTGTCCATGGAATTTTCCAGGCAAGAATACAGGAGTATGGGTTATCATTTCCTACTCCAGGGGATCTTCTCAACCCTGGGAGGCCTAACAAAAGACAAATATTAAGAAATATTTTCATCTTTTTGGTTGCACGGTAAATTCTATCAATGGTTTCTTCTACCAATAATCTTATATTAGTAGCAGTTGAATAGTCTGATAAAACTTATCATCAAGACTCCAGAGAGATTACTAAAATAATTCAGGCAGTGCTTGATACATAATTTTTTTAAAAAACATATAATTTCTTATGATAGTGGAGCTTTCTTTAAATATCTTCGCCCTCTTATATTTGTTTCTAAATATACATTGAATCCTTTGAAAGGGATAGAAGGGCAGGTTTGAGTCTCAGAGACTATCACTTTGGAAGAATATTCTTGCTAATTTAACACATATTTTATAAGTGTGTCTCTTAATTTGTGCCTTTAAAAGTTTATAGAAGATCATTGTAGCTTATCCAGTGAGTGGCTGTTTTTACAAGGGTATTGCTGATACCCTGCATGGATTATAGACTTTCCAAGTGGTCTTTGAGGCACTTTGGAAATGTGGTATAGAATGATGTAATGAAGTGGTTCTTAAAGTGGGTTTCATGGACCAGCAATATCATTATCACCCAGGAACTTATTGGAAATACATGTTTTCTGCCCCTCTGCAAACTTAATCAGAAACTCTGAGGTAGCCCAGCAATCTGTGTTTGAACAAGCTCTCGGAGGATTCTGAAGCATATTCAAATTAGACATTTGTAAGTCATAACTTTTTGTCTCCTTGGGTAGTCCAGAGAAAATACCCATTTGTTTTTTTATCATGGAAGTCCCAGTGAATGGAAATCAAGGTAATTTGTTTTGAATGATGTGCTTTAAAAACAATGCCCAAGAAATGACGAACGTGTTTGTTCAGAGCTTGGGTTTCTAATAGCATATTTGGATGCCCACACATTACACCTGAATTGAATGAGATAGTTAAGAGAAGGTGCATTTCAAGTCAATTCTGGGATGTTTATTCATTCTGATAGTCACTTGTAAAGATGTTCGTCTATTTCAATGCACTCAGGTACCATTTGAGATGTCCTTGCCTTTATTTGAGCCAACTTCTAATCGTTCAGAATTTTGTGAGTTTAACCTGATCATCTTTAGAGACTATTTAGGCAGACCTCAATTTCACAAGAATATTAGTCATCTAGGAAGTTTAGATATATCACAGCATTTTATTTTTCTGTGCTGAATGTAAATAAGGGGTCCACGTGATGACGAACGTTCCATCAGTAGTGCCTGGAGAGGATTTATTTCTTGCATCTCCTATATCTGCTGCTGTTCTCTTTTGTGCGTGGTGCGCCTTCAGTAAGCGCAGTCTGACACGCTTTGTGGCCTTTGCCTCCTGTGATAAAATAGATTGAAATGATTCCTGACACCATCTGGTGAAGAGGAGCAACCCTGGAGGACTGTGCTTTGAGAGAAAGTAACTGAATGCTAAGAAATGTGGAAGTCTAGGGACACTGGCAAAGGATTTTTTTTTTTTTTTTTTAAAGAGCATGAACATTAATACATCTTCTTGAGGTTTGATGGGACATGTACTGCCTACTGTCCCATCTGGTGCTTATGATAGCATGGCATATTAGCATGCTGCAAGTTCATAATGTATTCAGGGGGAGCAAGCAAGCATCCCTTGCATACCAATTGAGGCATCCTCTCTTCAGAACTGCTTTTGAATTTCAATGATGTTTATATCTTCCAAGCCGTGACTTAACCGAGCATTTCCGCTCGAAGGAATAACATGAGTGAGTGAAAGAGAGAGAGAGAGAGAGAGAGGGTGTGTGTTCATGGTCTCTCCCATTCCCGCATTAATTTCTCTTCCTCCCTTTCTTCTTGATGAAATGATAAGTAGTTATTAATATTAGGTTTTATGACTTTTTTAATCCTTTCTGGTTTGAAACCACATAATACTTCATTATTATTTCACTTGTGGCTCTTGAAACAGTTTGCCATGTGAAATTGTGTAGCTGTCCCCTTGTAGACGGAACACTTTCAAGGGTCAGGCCTGTGCACAATTATGTATGTGTCTCCCTGGCACCTAGAGTTCGGTCATTCACTTTAGAAATATTTATTGAGTCCGCACTGTTGGCTGTGACACTGTTGTAGGTACTAAGACTGATGGGTCTTTCCTCTCAGAGCCTTTGTATTTTAGTTGGTAAGAGGCAAACAGTAACAAAGAAACAGATAACATCTCCCAGATAATTTCTCTTCACTGTCTCATTCAATTTAGCTGTAATGTGTGGTCTCCAAATATGCTGTTAGAAACCAAGGCTCTGATCCAAGGCATTGTTTATCATTTCTTGAGTCTCATTTTTAAAGTACATCATTTAAAACAAATTACCTTGATTTCCATTCATTGGGACCTTCATGATAAAACACAAATGGGCATTTTCTCTGGACTACACAAGGAGACAAAAAGTTAGGGATGAAAGTGAAAGTCGCGTGTCCGACTCTTTGTGACCCTGTGGACTGTGCAGTCCATGGGATTCTCCAGGCCAGAATACTGGAATGGGTAGCCTTTCCCTCCTCCAGGGGATCTTCCCAACCTAGGTCTCCCACATCGCAGGCAGATTCTTTATACCAGCTGAGCCACAAGGGAAGCCCAAGAATACTGGAGTGGGTAGCTGATCCCTTCTCCAGCAGATCTTCTGACCCAGGAATTGAACCGGGGTCTCCTGCATTGCAGGCGGATTCTTTACCAACTGAGCTATCAGGGAAGCCCACAGTAATGGATAAGTACAATTAAAATCCATGCTAGCTGCAGGGTAGGTGTGTGGGGCTGCTTATTTAGATTGGATTGTAAAGGAAGGCACCTTTAAGGAGGTAACATTTTTGCAGAGACCTGAAGGATCTGAAGAGTTCCTGGCAGAAGAGAAAGTCCAAAAGTCCTGAGGTAAAAATATGAGTGGCATTTTCTTTTTTTTTTTTCATTTATTTTTATTAGTTGGAAGCTAATTACAATACTGTAGTGGGTTTTGTCATACACTGACATGAATCAGCCATGGATTTACATGTATTCCCCATCCCGATCCCCCCTCCCACCTCCCTCTCCACCCGATCCCTCTGGGTCTTCCCAGTGCACCAGCCCCGAGCACTTGTCTCATGCATTCAACCTGGGCTAGTGATCTGTTTCACCCTAGATAATATACATGTTTCAATGCTGTTCTCTCAAAACATCCCACCCTCGCCTTCTCCCACATGAGTGGCATTTTCAAAGGTAGTTTGAGCCAAGTTCAGAGGTTAGTCCATTGCTAGGCATTGGGATTTTATTCTTAATGTGTCGGAAGCCATCAAAAGTGACTTAACAGTACCTTTTAAAAGGATAGATGGAGTTGCTACGTGCCGTGTTCTGAGCTACTAAATAACTATCAGAGGAGTGAGATGGGCCTTTCAGTTCATTGAGGCACTTTGTTGAATTGCAATTAGCATGAATTTTAGAACCAGAAAAAAATGTTTCTTGGATTCTGACCTTGTTGTTTGACTCTGAGCAGCTTCTTAGCCTTTTTTAGCTCATGTCTTCTCATCTGTTGAAGGGGAAAGCTCGCACCTAACATCGTGGCATTATTGTGAGAATTAAGTGAGGTAATTCATTTGAAAGAACCAGCACAGGGCCTCGTTCCTCAGAGGAGCCTGCTGTATCGCTGACACACACAGACCATAGTAAAACATTTGGGATGGTTTCGAGGAATATTGAAACAGTTGGCATCATCTTGTTGGGAATCCTCTTCTGGTGCTGTTATCTTCCTAATAAAACACTGCTAACATGTTGCCAGGGTGGAAGTGCGCAGCATCTGTGTTCTGTCCCTTTTGGTCTAGAATCACGTGCAGAAGGAAACTCAAGGAATTCTGTGGCCAAGTCCAAACCCCATGAAACAACCTGGGATTTTTTTTTTTTTTTAATTAAAAAAATTTTATAGGTAACACTCTTATGTCTCTTGTCTCTCCCTTTTTTTTTTTTTTTTTGAGAAATTTTAACATGAAATCACATTGCATTCTGGAGAGAAAATGGTGGTTATATAAAGGATATTATAGAAAGAGTTTTAATTCATAAAGCAGTAAATTAATTGCATAGTTGTAAGATATAAACCTTTTGAAAGGAATTTCTAATGCACACAAATGGTGAAAATCAGGAGCTCCATAGTTTTTGCATGCATGAAAAACTTAATTGCAAGAAGCAATTCTGGGATGATTTTCATTTAGCCTGTGAAGCAGTGTTAAGACTTTCAAACTTTCTGCAGAAGAAATTGTGGGGTTGGGGGCAGGGGCAGATGTTGCTTGTGGCTGAATGTCTACAGAGAATTCCAAGTTACCATTGTCTTGGATATAATTTTATCTGATATATGGATTAGTTGAGTTATTCTTTACACTGGCTACCCACTTTTGCAACTATGTGTGTAAATTTTTGGCTAGAGGTTCTCCGCTCCTCTATCTGTAGATTTTTTTTTTTTTTTTTTTTTTTAACTATCCATCCTCCTCCACCCAACATCAAGAAAACAAATAATGGGTAAGGAATGTGGAGGGGGAGGTAGTGTGGGTAATTCAGGCAAGTTTCGTCAGCACTTAACCAGATTCTTGGAATGTTTTTTGATGTCCGGCAGAACAGTTCAGAGCTGTTGACAGCTGTAGGTTGTGTGAGAGGGGTCGCATGTATTGCTGCTGTGTGCTGGCTGGAGTGTAAGAAGGAAGGACGGAAGGTAGAAGAACTGAAGGAGTTCGGGAGGTGGAGTCACAGTTCTGAAGGAGGCAGCTGGCTGTTGACTCCTAAGACAGATCCTTTTCCTTCGTTAAGCCCCGGTTGAATTCTTAGCAGCCGCACCTTTCAAAAGTGATGGGTCTGCACGCCTCCAGGAAAATCCAGAGGGGATCGTTTCTTCACTGAGAACTAGCCATACAGAAACCTTGTAGGCCGTCCGGAATATTGTCTGTTCATCACCCCATGTGCATTCTCCTTCTGCCCTGGAGGATGCCATGAACACGGATACTCGCGTGGTATTTGTTTCCCTCCAGAAGGAGAGGACAAAGAGACGCTGGCTGGTCAGCTGAGTTAGGCGGACACATGGGCAAGTGTTGGGTCTAGCAGCCAGGAGCCTGACACGCAGACCCCATGGTGCAGTGCCCCCTCTGACCTACGTCCCACGCCCCCTCATTTCAGTTTGTTTGGCTTACAAGATGCAATATCACAAACGATACTCCTGAATGTCTCCTCTCTTGCGGACTAAGAGCATTATCTTGGGTAATGGGATAATCACCCAGTTTGTGATTATTTCCATTTACTTTGCAAGGGTGGCCTTTGTTTTTGACCAGTTTCTCTAACATGTAGTTCTGTTTATTTCTAATAGAAACAGCACACCTCAAAACTTGTTTTTCTCGAACATATTTAAAGATACTCCACACAGTCTCCTTAGGTAAAATGAGCATTTCACTCTCAAAAGAACAGGCTGGGTGTCAGATCTGTGCTTTCTTCTGTCTGTTCGTCTGTCTGTCTTTCTCTTTCTTCCTCCCTCCCTCCCTTCTCTTCTTCCACAACATACTTTACAGAGGTTCTAGTATTTCTAGGCATTTGACTCAGAACAAGCCTTAGTCATGCTAAAGTCATGTTGCACAGTCTCTTAATAAGGATTTGCTATGCTTTCCCCCAAGTATAAGAATGAGGGAAGGGCAGGCCCTTGACATCATTCACGGGCACATTATATGTTTTTGACAAAATCAGAATTTCTTAAAGATATATTGAATGTTTCACTTAAGCAATCAATATATTATAATTAATTGTAAATGTTTACATTTCGAGTTATTTGTTTATGAAAAAGGTATCAGTTGAACTGGTTCACTTGGTGAGCTAAACATTTGGCAACAAACGTAACCAAAGACATACTGATCCTTGCTCTCTCTCTATTCTGTTGTAAACTTCTGCATATAGGCAGATGTGTAGCAGATGCTGGAGGAAGTGTGTGACTAGATAAAGTGGGTGTGGCATCCTTTGCCCTAGCATAACCTCTGAGGCAGTTTGGAACAAATTGTTTGAAGTCAAAGGGACTCTTGTCTGCTTTTCCTGTTTTACCCATAGGAGCCTGGCACAGCGCTTTGTACATCATATGGGTGATCAGTGTTTCATACAAATACCCTGTGACTCATCATAACAGTTCTGTGATTGATGCATTCAGTTAATCGGTCGTGCTGCAAGTATCGATTGAGCTCTTAATATCTGCTACACTGTTTTCTAGCCACTGGGGAAGAGTCAGTGAATAAAGCAGGTTCAGTTCCTTACCCTCCTGGAACCTACAGTCCAGGGTATGTGGGGTAGGTGGTAGGTGTGGGGGTCGGAGGACAAGAGTGGGCAATAAATGATAAACATGAAACACAAGTGAATTCTGTAGTATATTCAAGGATTATAATTATGGGGAAAATAGGGCAGGATAGAAAAGATTCTTCGGACTGTTAGCTTGCAGTTTTAATTTGGGTGTTTGAAGTGGGCCTCCTTGAGCATGGACTTTTGAGCAGAGATTTTATGTGGCTGTATGAGGGGACAAGAGAAAGGCAGAGAGGTGGAAAGGCTGGAGTGTGGCCTGGGTCATTTCAAGGAGAGGAAGGAGGCTACTTTGGCTTGGTTGGACCTGGGTGGGCATGGACGAGCCCTGGGACGTGGACCCAGAGAGGTGCTGGGAGAGTGAAGGGGAGACCATTGTTTCTTTAGGCCATTGAAGACCTTCTGTCTGACTCATTGGGCCCCTGTCCCAGGTAAGCTCTGCCCAGCAGTTCTGCACGATACCATAACATAATAGTGTCTCAGTCTGAGGGCCTCAGGTGTTTCATGGATATTCCTATTATTGATTATTCTATGTATGCATCATAGAGATGATTTTGCTATCCTTGATATTCAATCCAGTTTGGCTTCCGGTTCTTTGTATTACAAGGTGATTCCTGTAATCTAAGCCCCACTCTACAGAGTGCTAGTCAAGGCTGCATGTTCTGCCTTGTTTGGGTCCTAACTTCTGTCCTCTAGTGCTTTTAAACCCATTTTGGGAATGATATGCTGACGGACAGGCATTTGCCAAAGGTAAATGCACAGTGGAGCGGGAATAATATTAAAAATATTTGTTTCAAAAATGTATTTGTATAAAGGGAAATTATTTGTTCCTCTTACTATAAGCTTCCTTGATGGCTCAGTGGGTAAAGAATCTACCTGCAATGCAGGAGATGCAGGAGATGTGGGTTCGGTCCCTGGGTTGAGAAGATCCCGTGGAGGAGAGAATGGCAACCCACTCTGGTGTTCTTGCCTGAAAAATCCCATGGACAGTGTAACCTGGTGGGTCACAGAGTCAAACACTACTGAGTGACTAAGCACACACACAGCCCTTGTTATAAGCTGTGGTTTAGAATCTTCTTCCACATTTCTCTTTAAAAAAATTTTTTTTAATTTTTGGCCACGTTACACAACATGTGATATTTTGGTTCCCTGACCAGGGATCTAACCTGTGTCCTTGGTAGTGAAAGTGTTGATTCCTAACCACTGGACCACCAGGGAATTCCTCTCTTCTTTTTTTTTCCTTTTCCTTATTTGCTTTATTTTTTATTTTTTTTAATAATTAGTGCCCACGTTGAGGTCTGTCATGGCATCCTAGAAATGAGTTAACACAGGTATGAATTACCCTGGCAACATCTATTAGCATATGAAAAGTCAATTGTGTGGTAAAACTAATGTCTTCCTTTTATCAAGGCAAAGACAATCTGGAATGATACGTGAATGGAAATAAGGTATTGATAAAATATTTGTGTCATCTGAGAGACCACAGGCCATGGACCAAAAACTTTCCATGTAGCAATAATGTCAGTTTAATTTTCTGAATGATTTCCTTGGACCCACTTAAAATTTATGACTTCTATGAGGTTATTGCCCCGTCTCAAAGTTGCTGAGTTGTAGTGGCTTCATAGGCATCATCTTGAAGTGTAACTGAATTTCAGTGACTGCATGTTAGAGCGGATTCATTTTAGTATAAAAATTCTTTAGCTGCTGACTCTGGGAGGGACTTGTGCAAAGCACTGCAGGGGTATCAGAGACAGGACAGAGTCCCAGCACTGAAGGAACTTGAAGTCTCTCTAGCAGGGGCTGTAAAGTTGAAATAGTGGTTGCCATGGAGATTGAGAGGCAGGAAAGTGGAGATTATGGGAAGAAATTGCAAGGGTCAGTGAGGGCCCAGATCATCATGGGAAGAATTTAAATGCACCAAGGAGTTAGACTCTATGGGATTCATTGATTGTCTGTTGTTATTTGGGAGAAAGGGAGGGGATGGAATCAAGAATGCTGCTGACATTTTGAGTCTGGGTAACTGGCAGGAAGGCCATGCCACAGTGGAAATAAGAAAGTCAGGAGAAGGAAGTGGTTTTGTGAAAAAGATGACCTTACTTATATGTGGAGTTTGAGATTCTTTAATAATGGAAGCCGTTTTGCAGATAGCTGTAAATGTGGGAGGGTAGCTTGGGTGAGGAGTTAAGTCCTGAAATACAAATCGAAGTGAAAAAACTTAAATTGTATGTGAATACAAAATGTAGACAATTTTGAGAAAATGGAAAACACTGAATTAATGTTTTATCAAAGTGTCAAAATTGTATTATGGTTTGCCATGACTGTGCATGCATTCCAGTTTCGAAGTTAACTTTTATACTCTTTCATTTGTATTTTACACCTTTATTTTTCATGTTTTTGAGATAGCGTTTCTGTTTCCTTTCATTATCACCAGAGCTCTGCTTACATCTCATAATTATGAATACCCTATCTAAGCCTCACATTTCTCTGCTTCCCTGTTGCTTGTATCCTGCATAGTTTCCTTACTGTGAAATTCATTGACTCTTGAGTATCTTTGCTTGAACCAGCGTGGTTTCTGGGTGGAGGGTGAGCACAGTGCTGAAGAGCTTGGGTTTTGCAGTCGAACAGACCTGGGTGTGATTTCCCATCTGCTCCGCTCCTGCTTGCCCTGTGTACTTTGGTTTGCTCCTCTGGATCCCTGGAGTATTAATGAAATCGTGAAAGGTTTTTCAGCACACGTTGCCCCCGTCCACTCCTGCCCAGTAAGTGACTGCTGAAGCAGTAGTAGTGATGATAACGATAGTGGTAATAATATTTGTTCTAAACCTCATGGGACGGATCCAAAGCCTGCAGACATGGGTGCGGGAACGAGAAGGGGGTCTTTTCAGGGCACATGAGTTTGCTGGTTACTCAGGCCACTCTGTACAGTCCTCATTTCATCATCTCTTGAAAGGAGTGATCATGACCCTGACTCACCGCCTCTTGGTCCCGCTCAGCCCCTGCTTTCGTGGCTGCTGCTCCTGGTGTGGCCTTGTCTTCTTCCCAGCTGCCTTTCTGTGAGATCTTGTAGAACTCACATTGGTTTTCTCATTCACGAAATATGAATTCAGCCTACTATCAGTTCCGGCCTGTTTATTTGGAGCAAACTGATTTTGACCTGTCTATCCCACTGCTTCTCTTTTGCCCTTATTGCTGCTAATTAATTTCTGCACAAGAGAATGGGCAAGAGCAGTGATAAAACATAAAATTAAAGTTAGTTAATGTTGGCTCGTGAGCATTTTGGAGAGCAGGCAGAGAAACGATGTTATTTACTATGAGCTTTGTCTTGAGTTTTCATTGATTTATTTATGCCATTCCTGACTCCTGTTATCATGGATGGTAAGAACTGACACTGGAATAAAAACAAAGAAGCATTATCTGATAAAGAATTTAGAAATTTTGGGATAAATTCAACTGAAGATACTGTCATTTTTAATATCATTTACCCCAAATTCTAAGGAAAATGTGACTGAAAAATTTCACATATGCCATCTTTAATATAGCATCTTATATGTCTGCTACTGTAAAAAAGATAAAATAGTCATGCTGCTTTTTTATTTCATTTAACAATTTTATTGTGTGTTTATTAAATTTTATGAGATGATACTGTGTCTTACAGTTTTATGATAGCTTGCTGGAACACAGGTTTTGTTTTTCATTTTTTTTTTTTTTTTTCCTTTTAGTAGATTTTCCTTACTTGCTAATGCTGGGGCTCAGAGAGGAAAAAGACCTAAGTGTCTCTTTAGGAAAGGATTTCACAAACTTGGTTTGGAGATTTTTGAGGATATTTTATTTACTCTTGGAAAATGGATGTCAATTTTCTTAAAATTATTTTCAGTTGAATAAATTTAACTTTTTAAGGAAACTTTTTGGGAGAGAAGGGGTAGGATACTCTAATCAGATAGGCTAGCAAAAAGATCTGAGATATTTGTGTGGACTCTTCCTTAGCAAGAGTCCTCTACACTCACTCGTCATTTTTTATGACACTTAAGCAATGTATCTTCTAGTGAAAGAAATGAGAAATGAGAGAGATTGAGGTATGAGAGAATTCTCTGGATATGAACAATTAGGAACACAAGGAGAAAGTAATAAGAAATCAGAATTTTGAATGGAGATATAGTTGTTTGCTAAATCTTCTGTTTCTAACTCACATGCTAAATCCAAAGGCATAGCCTTCAGTAAAATAAAGAAATAGGACATAGTCTTCCTGTGAGAATTCTGTGTTTGTTTCATGAGCAGGTGCTTATCTTTTCCCTTCATGTGGTCGGTCTCTGATTCTGAGTATTGCAGTAATAGCTGCCATTTATTTAGTGGTTGAATATGTTCTAGGCATTGCATAAGTGCTTCTCTTTCATATTTACTCATTTAATCCTCAAAATCACCTATTGAGGCAGTTGGTAGGACCACGCGAATCTTAAGGTGAAGAAATAGAGATTCAAAGATGAAGGAATTTGCCCAGGTTAGGAGGTGCATCTCAATTGCATCCAAGCCCAGGTGATGCCTGGTTCCCTATCTGTGCTCTGCCCAGGGTGTCGTCATCATAGCTCAGGCAGCAGACGCTTTCCCTTTGTGTGTGCTGAAACCATGGAACTGTTACAGCTCAAAGAATCCTTCAAGAACATCACCTGTATCTTATAGGAAAAAACGCACATTAGGCTCGAAGTTCTAAACAATCTTTTATTCATCCAGTCAGTTGGCCAGCAAATATTTACTGAGCATTTACTATGTGTCAAGTAGAAAACAGGCCAGACATGGTCCATGCCTTCTGAGAACCCTGGTGGCCTTTATCTGTGTATTTGCATGTGTGTGCTCAGTCGCTCAGTCGTGGCAGCCTCTTTGCAGCCCCAGTGGACTGTAGCCCGCCAGGCTTCTCTGTCCATGGAATTTTCCAGGCAGGCATACCAGAGTGGGTTGCCATTTCCTCCTCCAGGGGATCTTCCCGACCCAGGGATTGAACCCACGTGTCCTGCATTGGCAGGTGGATTCTTTACCGCTTGAGCCAGCTGGGAAGCCCGTTTGTGTATTTGGGCTATATACTAGTTAAATCAAAAGCATAGACCCTGAAATCATACTCCTTGACTCTGAACCCTGTTCACTAGGTACAGGGCAATGGGCAAGTTGATTCATCTTTTTAAGGCTCAGTTTTCCATCTGTAAAATGGTGATACTAAGACACTCACAGCACTGGCCTGTTGCGAAGATGAAATGAGTGAACATGAGTGAAGCATTAAAAAGGTATCTGACACTTGGTAAATGCTCAGTAAATACAATTGCTATTAAGATATTTTGACAGTATTTATAATGGTAGTGATATTTCATCACAGACGCCCACAGAGTTATTTGTAATAAGATGTGTGTCGTGTTATGACACAGGATGGAGCAGATGGCTTGGGAGTGCAGAGAGCCAGACCTCTTAACTCCCACTTGGTTCAGGGCAGGGTCTAATGTACAACAAATGCTATTTTCTTTGCATTTGCAACAAAGATCCCCCTTCTTTGTTTTCCTTTTTTTTAACTTGATAACTTTCTTTACTTTGTTATTGGAAATCCTAGTGTTTTTGACTTACAGCAGTTTGCCAGCAAATATTTATTCAGAACCAGTTACTAAACATTTACTTTCTGGGCTCTGTGCAGAATGCTGGGGTGGTAATCAATAGGATGTAGGCTGAGCCTTCTAAGAAATGTATGTGCCTGTGGGCATATATACACATATGGACACAGACTTGCAAGCACAGCAACTGTAATGGATGATGCTAAGTTATGTAATAAATATATGCAAAGTAGAGACTAGAGAAGGGAGTGATCAACTGTCTCTAATCTGAATGTGGAACAAGGGTGATGAGGAAGGCCTTCATGGAAGAGGTGGCATTTCCTCTGTGCCTTGAAAGATCACAAGCTTCTTGCTGCCGGAGGACGTTTTAAAAACAGGAAAGAACCTAAAACAGGGATACTAAGGCATGAACCAGCCCCGTGGCTAGCGCTGACAGCAGGAGAAAGTATCAGAAGTGGATGTTTGTCTCATAGGTTGGAGTGGCAGAAAGGAAAGTAACTAGATGCTTTTAAGCAGAGGGACAGTGTTGTTGGGTTGGTTGCTGACATCAAAGGTGAATTGAAGAAGATGAGATCTGCAGTCCGCCTGTTGAGACAGGGTGATGATTGGCTGCAGAATCAGTGAGGAAGAGGAAGAGGCTGGAAGCAGCAGACTTCAGAGGTAGTAACTAGGGAGGTAGTTCAGAGGTAGTAACTAATGGCTCTAGTGCATCAGCTGGACGTGGAGCCAGGACTGGGGCATAGTCGTCGTATCTAGGATGACTCAGAATTCTTATTTGGGCAACGGATTGCCATCAATCAGGATACTGAAAAGTTCATCAAGAGAGGACAGTGACTTCAAGTTTAAGCTTTAACTTTCAGGTTAAATCATAGGTTTGCTGAGTAAAGATGTGTACACTAGATGTCTTGATTTGAAATCAGTGGTGATAGCTAAAACCTTTGGAATGACTCACTCAGGAGGAAAATGTAGGTGTGAAGAGAGGAAAGCCTTGAAGAGAACACTGGTGACCTCTGCAAGGGCATCTGCAAGTCAGGTCTCATTAAAGTCAGGGGGCGAAGAGTTTCCCAGAGGAAGTGGTCAACAGTGTGAAATGCTGCAGGGGGCTGGGTAGTTAATTGAGAGGGGCCAAGATGACCTTTCAGATTTGGCCACCTAGAAGAAAAATAGTTGCCAGTAAACCTCTGTCCCTTTGTTGGAGCATGTTTGTGTTGAGTTGCAAAGTGGATTGAAGAGATGCCATAGATGGAGTCACTGAGGTCTGCTTTTCAGAAGCTGTCAGTGGGAGGATGGCGGGAACACCATCTCTATGGAGACAGGGGTTTGTTTGTTCTTGGAGGGTGGGGATTTGAGCATGCCCAGGTTCTAGGAAAGAAAGACCTAGAGGCAGACAAGCTGAGTTGAGGAGATAGTGGAATGATTGGTAGAATGAAGCCTTCAGAGACAGAATCTGCCTCTTCTGAGACTTAAGACTCAGGTGCAGATAAACAGGAGTTATGAGGGTGAGATTTACAGGGCTTTATGCTTGAGAGTCCCTTGAACAGCAAGGAGATCCAACCAGTTCATCCTAAAGGAAATCAGTCCTGAATTTCATTGGAAGGACTGATGCTGAAGCTGAAATTCCAATACTTTGACCACCTCATGTGAAGAGCTGACTCATTGGAAAAGACCCTGATGCTGGGAAAGATTGAAGGCGGGAGAAGAAGGGGACGACAGAGGATGAGAAGGTTGGATGGCATCACTGACTCAGTGGACATGAGTTTGAGTAAACTCTGGGAGTTGGTGATGGACAGGGAGGCCTGGTGTGCTGCAGTCTATCGGGTCACAAAGAGTTGGATATGACTGAGTGACTGAACTGAACTGATGCTTGATAACCTCAGTTTATTTGCTTAAATAGGACATGAGGTTATCAGAATTTGGCTGGAGGATTGAGGCAAGTCAAATGATGTCTTCAAGATTAATTAACGCACCCTCATTTTTTTACTATGTCTTTCTTGCCTCATCTTGTCTGGGGCCCTACCAGGCTGGACATGCGTGGGCTCATTTAATCTGGAATTTGTTTGTTTCTTCATTTCCTCTGTCCTGTTCAGCTTTTCCTCTTTGCTCTATCACACCGCCCATCTAACCTTGACCTTAGCCTGAACTCATGGTTATTAACCCTCCCTTTGTGTTTTTGGTTGGTGACACCTCCCCACTTCTTTCGTTACTGCTTTTGTAACTAGTTCACATTCTGTTGTTGCCTCTTTGAAAGTCAGAATTCTGTCTTTAGAATTTTGTTTTAGCATAGTTTTTGGAGTACACTGTGCTGGGTTGGGATTCTGGGAGGGGGAGCTCCCTAAGCTCCAAGGGAAAGGATGTAAAAGAATTTTGAGTTTTCCAAGTTTTGCAAAGGGAGCAAAGGGGCAAAACAACCTGCTTGAGGTTGGATGGCCAGGGAAAGAGTGATACCCTGAGGAGGTGACATTGATGTTGAAATAGAAAAGGTAAAAATGAGCTGACCATTTGTAGAGGGGAGAAGGAAAATAGTAACTTTCTATTCATAAACAGATTCTTAGTTCATTCGATTCATAGTCGTATTCATAAACAGATATTCACAGACATTGGAGTGTATCCTCCAGTAGATAACTGCCTAGAACATATAGGATACTGTCCTGTCCTTCCCACTGATACTTCCTTGGTTCCTGAAGGCCCTATATAAGACCTGTAACAGTTTATCCTTAAGTTAAGGTAGAGAAGGACCATGTTTGTTAAAGGATATTACCTGGAAGAATATCCAACAAAATTCAGTAAAGCAATTATCCTTCAATTAAAAAATGAATAAATTAAGGATATTACCTGCAAATGAAGCTGTACTGAGCACCCAGAAATGTGTTCAGGGTGAGGCAGAGCAAGATAAATTCCCTACACTCAATTGCATGGTGTTTCTTTCTGTATTTCCTCTACCCTTCCCCTGCCCCCTCATCTCAGGTAGTTATGGTTCACAGAATGAGGAAAAGTGTGTGTGTGTGACTATGTGCAAAGTCACTGTTCGTAATCACCACCATTATATGATCCCTGCAGCTTTAGTCCCGAAAGTAGATACTTGGGACTGATCTCCAGCTCCATATGCTGGGCCTAGGTGGGTGTCACAGTCTACTATCTTTAGCTCAGGGGTGGGATCGGAGTTCCAGATTCCCTGTGGGTGAGGAGCAGTGGGAGGTAGTGCACGGAAGAAAAACCAAGGAGGATGGGGAGACACGGAGGATAAACTTTGCTGACTTCGTAATTTCGCTTAGAGTCAGGCCAAGTAAACCTAAAACGTGATCTCCCAGGGCGAAAGCTAGTGTTTTCTTGCAAATCTAAGCTTGTACAAGTAAATTATTGTTTCTCAGAGAGAGAACATGAAGAGTATGTGGAATAGTTTATTATATTAGGTATCCTGGGCAGTGTTTTCGAGAAAGGAAAGGCATAGAAAAATAAGCACTGGCTTGACCCCTCAAAACAGAGTTTCCCAGCATTTTTTTTTTCTAGCTGCTGTTCAAGGAGTGACAACGTTCCAGTGACAGTGGACTTCTGTCAAAAATTCTACTCCTTGGCTTTTTAGGGAAGTAGTGGTAGTGTTGATATGTGGGTGGTTTTTGGTTATATCCTAATTCAAGTTACTGTTAGTAAGAAGTTCTTAGTAATGTGATGAACCTTGATGAGAACAGCTTCCCTTGAATTCAGACATTTATTACTTTTGTGATTAATTTATCTGACAGAGAGTGTCAAGAAGGTGGTGTCTTTGAAAATGATCTAATAGATCTCCAGCAAGCAACATTTTTCATTTGTACATGGAATGCTCTTTGCCGTTGTCCATCAATGTTTGGTTTGATTTCCCCCCACTATAATTCTTCTTAAGCTCAGAGAAGACATCTCTAGTGCTATATAAAATATAAATGATTCCTAGTAAATGGATGGGAATTAAGATTGTCATCTTAATTTAATCACATATTTACCCACATTTAAAGTATATGTACAGATGAAGCTACATTAAGGACTTAGAAACTTGAAGTTTATTTATGTGTCTACTTGAGGCACATCCCTGAAACTTAAGGTCGTGTGTATTGTAAAATGTGTCGTTCAAACTGTAGTTAGAATTTTATAATTCTGGGTTCCCCAGTGGTCTTCCTGAGGTTAAAATATATGCTTTGTTTTTAAAGTATCTTGAGATAAGGGAAAATAGACTTACTTAGGCACATTTGAATAGATACATGCAGTTATTTCTTTGGTAAAAAGAACTTGGGCTTCTGTCCTTAGGGAATATTTATTAGCAATTAATTAATTAGGGTACTTTCTCTGAATTACTGTATTAATTTAAATAAGGTAATGGGCCTCCATGAAAAATTACATTATGCAAAATATTAACTGAGGCAGAATCTATTAAGAAATGATAAATGTGAAATTAACCCAATTGTGTAGAACTTATAGAATTGATCTTTTAATATATTGACTATATTGTCAGAAAGAAATGTCCATTTAAATACATACCTTCATTTCCCCTGTGGTGTGGAATTATTGTATGTAAAGAATTTACTAATATAATTCACAGGCAGTCCAAATGTGTCCTTGGATGCCCTCTCTAAACACAGCATTCAAAAAACTTAAGATCATGGCATCCAGTCCCATCACTTCATGACAAATAGATGGAGAAAAAATGGAAACAGTGAAAGATTTTATTTTCTTGGGCTCCAAAATCACTGCAGACAGTGACTGAAGCCATGAAATTAAAAGATGCTTACTCCTTGGAAGAAAAGCTATGACAAACCTAGACAGCATATTAAAAAGCAGAGACATTACTTTGCCAACATAGGTTCATATAGTCAAAGCTGTTATTTTTCCAGTAGTCATGTACGGATGTGAGAACTGGACCATATAGAAGGTTGAGTGCTGAAGAACTGATGCTTTCAAACTGTGGTCTTGAAGAAGACTCTTGAGAGTCCCTTGGACCGCATGGAGATCAAACCAGTCAATCTTAAAGGAAATCAACCTTGAATATTCATTGGAAGGACTGACGCTGAAGCCAAAGCTCCAATACTCTGGCAGCCTGATGAGAAAGGCAGACTCAATGGAAAAGCCCCTGATGCTGGGAAAGATTTAATCAGGCAGGAGGAGAAGGGGACCACAGGGGACGAGATGTTGATGGCATCACCGACTCAATGGACGTGAGTTTGAGCAAGCTCCGGGAGATGGTGAAGGACAGGGAAGCCTGGCATGCTGCAGTCTGTGGAGCAGCAGAGTTGGACATGACTGAATGACTGAACTGCCTGACGGACTCTAGACAGCTTACTGAAACTGCTTTAGGGGCAGGGCTTGGTTATGTTGTGTGGTGCTCTTTATAAAGAGTTTGATCGTTTATTCGGGGATTTTACTCCCATGGTATGCTGCTATACTTCTGAATTCTCCCTTGCCAAGTGATCTGTAGGTCTTTTCCTTTCTGTCAATACTGTGTGTGAACTTCTGGTTACTAAAAGAGTATTTATCCCTTTTCTCAGCAAACATTGGTGCTAGGTACTACTGGATGAATGGGATACTGAGGTGAATGAGGCACTTTGTCTGCCTTTGTGATCCATTCAAGGGTTTTCCTTTGTGGAGAACCCTACCTCCTGGAACGTCCCCTTCCCCTCCCCTTCTACTTGTCTTCAATCCCAGTTTTTTTGCTCCTTCAAGCTAAAGCCGGACAACCTCGGTAGAGTTGCAGATAGAATGAATTGTATGTTCTTCCCTTAATTATTTTCACATTTAGTTCCACTCCTAGAAAAATCTAGATATGCTATAGTGTATCTAAATTAATTTTAAGGCATGTGGTAATTTACAAATCTCCCAGAAAAAAGTCCTGACAGAATGCTTTGATTCCATGGTTTTAAAGTACTTACCAGTTTTAGAGATGACATAAAGAAAAAATAGAGTGCTCTTAGAATTGTTTAAATACAGTGTTAAAATGCAAAAAAAAAAAAAAAATTGAAAGAAAAAGACTTACAACATGACTATTGGACACTGTATTTGAAAACTCCGCCCCAGTGTGAACGACTGATTTAACGGATAGCCACTCTTAGTATTCGGATATAGACCCTTTGTATGCATATCCTTCCCGACTTTTACCTATGCACACAGACACACCTATCCATCTATAACTGTCTTAAAATAGTTGTGTGTGTGTATGTTTTAAACAGGATCTTAATAAAACATGTATCTTAGTAATATCTTTCCATGTAAATATACATGTCATTATGTTGTATGGTTCTGTTAGAATTTGAATTGCCAAATGAACACTGTTGGACAACTAGGTTATTTCCAATCTTCTTCATTATAAATGTCTTTGTACATGTAATATTATTTACTTAGGGTAATTTTTAAATTAAAGGTTATGTATAATTTAGAGACAGTTGATACATATTGCCTAATTGTCCTATAGGAAAATTGGTATCATTTTGCAAAAGTGTTTTAAAATGCTAGTTTGTACTATAATTAATACTATATTATCATTTGAAAAAATTTATAATTCTATTAGATTAAAAGAGTATATTGTTTTAGTAATAATAATAATAAAAATACTAGTGAGGTGAAACATTTTTCTCCATAGAATTATAGGTCATTTATATTTCTTTAGTGTTTTTCCTATTCCTGTTTTACAATCTTTGTTTTGATGGGCTTTTCAACTTTTAATTATTGTTTTGATGGAACTATGTATGTATTCAGTTCAGATCAGTTGCTCAATCCTGTCTGACTCTTTGCAACACCATGAACCGCAGCATGCCAGGCCTCCCTGTCCATCACCAACTCCCAGAGTTTACTCAAACTCATGTCCATTGAGTCGGTGATGCCATCCAACCATCCCATCCTCTGTCATCCCCTTCTCCTCCTGCCCTCAATCTTTCCCAGCATCAGGGTCTTTTCAAATGAGTCAGCTCTTCACATCAGGTGGCTAAAGTATTAGAGTTTCAGCTTCAACATCAGTCCTTCCAATGAAATTCAGGACTGATTTCCTTTAGGATGGACTGGTTGGATCTCCTTGCAGTCCAAGGGACTCTCAAGAGTCTTCTCCAACACCACAGTTCAAAAGCATCAATGCTTCAGTGCTCAGCTTTCTTTATAGTCCAACTCACATCCATATATGACTACTGGAAAAACCATAGCCTTGACTAGACGGACCTTTGTTGGCAAAGTAATGTCTCTGCTTTTTAATATGCTGTCTAGGTTAGTCATAACTTTTCTTTCAAGGAGTAAGCATCTTTTTATTTCATGGCTACAGTCACCATCTACAGTGATTTTGGAGCCCCAAAAATAATTCTGCCACTGTTTCCACTATTTCTCCATCTATTTGCTGTGAAATCATGGGCCCAGATGCCTTGATCTTAGTTTTCTGAATGTTGAGCTTTAAGCCAACTTTTTCACTCTCTTTCACTTTCATCAAGAGGCTTTTTAGTTCCTCTTCACTTTCTGCCATAAGGGTGGTGTCATCTGCATATCTGAAGTTATTGATATTTCTCCCAGCAGTCTTGATTCCAGCTTGTGCTTCATCCAGCCCAGCGTTTCTCACCATGTACTCTGCATATAAGTTAAATAAGCCGGGTGACAATATACAGCCTTGACATATTCCTTTTCCTATATGGAACCAGTCTGTTGTTCCATGTCCAGTTCTAACTGGTGTTTCTTGATCTGCATACAGATTTCTCAAAAGGCAGGTCAGGTGGTCTGGTATTCCCATCTCTTGAAGAATTTTCCACAGTTTATTGTGATCCACACAGTCAAAGGCTTTGGCATAGTCAATAAAGCAGAAATAGATGTTTTTCTGGAATTCTCTTGCTTTTTCGATCCAGCGGATGTTGGCAATTTGATCTCTGGTTCCAGCTTGAACATCTGGAAGTTCATGGTTCACATATTGTTGAAGCCTGGCTTGGAGAATTGTAAGCATTACTTTGCTAGCATGTGAGATGAGTGCAATTGTGCGGTAGTTTGAGCATTCTTTGGCATTGCCTTTTTTTGGGATTGGAATGAAAACTGACCTTTTCCAGTCCTGTGGCCACTGCCGAGTTTTCCAAATTTGCTGGCATATTGACTGCAGCACTTTCACAGCATCATCTTTCAGGATTTGAAATAGCTCAGCTGGAATTCCATCACCTCCACTAGTTTTGTTTGTAGTGATGCTTCTTAAGGCCCACTTGACTTCACACTCCAGGATGTCTGACTCTAGGTGAGTTATCACACCATCGTGATTATCTGGGTTGTGAAGGTCTTTTTTGTACAGTTCTTCTGTGTATTCTTGCCACCTCTTCTTAATATCTTCTGCTTCTGTTAGGTCCCTACCATTTCTGTCCTTCATTGAGCCCATCTTTGCATGAAATGTTCCCTTGGTATCTATAGCTTTCTTGAAGAGATCTCTAGTCGTTCCCATTCTGTTGTTTTCCTCTATTTCTTTGCATTGATCGCTGAGAAAGGCTTTCTTATCTCTCCTTGCTGTTCTTTGGAACTCTGCATTCAAATGGGTGTATCTTTCCCTTTCTCCTTTGCTTTTCGCTTCTCTTCTTTTCACAGCTATTTATAAGGCCTCCTCAGACAGCCATTTTGCTTCTTTGCATTTCTTTTTCTTGGGGATGGTCTTGTTCCCTGTCTCCTGTATAATGTCATGAACCTCCGTCCATAGTTCATCAGACACTCTGTCTATCAGATCTGTTCCCTTGAACCTATTTCTCACTTCCACTGTATAATCGTTAGGGGTTTGATTTAGGTTATACCTGAATGGTCTAGTCGTTTTCCCCACTTTCTTCAATTTAAGTCTGAATTTGGCAATAAGGAGTTCATGATCCGAGCCATAGTCAGCTCCCAGTCTTGTTTTTGCTGACTCTATAGAGCTTCTCCATTTTTGGCTGCAAAGAATATAATCAATCCGATTTTGGTGTTGACCATCTGGTGATGTATTAAGGATATTAATTCATTGTTGTCACATAGCAAGTATTTGTTTCCTGGGTGTTGCCTGCCTTTGTTTATGGTATTTTTTTCTGTATTCGTGTTTATTAATGTGTCATTATTTGTTCTGCTTTTGTTACAGTTTAGACTCTCTTTTCCAGTCCTAAGATTAAATAAGTATGTACCTGTAGATTTAGTATTTTTTTTTCATTTGTATCATTTAACTTTTATTCATATGGAAGTGAATGACTGGATATATAACAGGTTTACTTATTTTTGTTCCAAATTGTTGGCTGATAGCTCCAGAGAGAGTTTATTGAATTGCTTTATCGTTTTCTCAGTAACATTAGAAGTCGTCTTTATCATATATTGAATTCTTACTCATTTCTGAGCTTTATATTTTTTCTGCTTTTCAGCTTTTACTTTGCTGTATTGTCTATTTTGATACCAGTAGCACATTGTTCAAAATATAGTTTTGTGGTGCATTTTAGCAAATGTCAGGCTCAATTTCCTCATTAAACTTCATTTTCTAGTTTTCCTAGCTATTTTCCTTTTCATTTCAAATTAACTTTTAGAACACTTGTAGAATTCTGGGGAAAAAAAAAAAACTTGTTAGTATCTTAGTCGGGATCACTTTATATTTAATGGTTACAGTATATACCGGGAGGTGGGGTGGGTGGATAGGATGGGCGTCTTGATAATTTAATTTTTTTAAATGGCTTACTACATCAAGCTATTTAATGACGTGTATAAGAGGGCTTCCCTGGTGGCTCAGATGGTAAAGAATCTACATGCAGTGTGGGAGACCCGGGTTTGATCCCTGCGTCGGGAAGATCCCTGGAATAGGAAATGGCAACCCAATTCAGTATTCTTGCCTGGAGAGTCCCATGGAGAGAGGAGCTGGCAGGCTCCAGTCCATGGGGCTGCAGAGGCACACACCTGAGCGCCCAACCCTGCTACTGCTTTCTGCGAAGAGCCTTTTTTAGACATTGGAGATACAGAGTTAAGAAGAAAAGAACCTTCATTCTTCTCCCTGACCAACTTTTGTAACCGTAGAGGGTGTTTTTAAACAGGTTATATATTGTAGAAGGAGCATAAGACTTTTCAGATTCATATTCATAAATTTCTCTTCCTTGGAAACAAAGAGAAGATATGAGCAGAGAGGGGCAAGAGATAAAGAAAACCATTCAGAAACTGTAAGGGTGAAAACCAGGACAGAGGTGAAGGGAGGGTGGGTCCTAAAGATGCTTAGAAGTGAAGGTGATAGGACACTGAATGGATTGGACTTGGGAAAAGGATGGTGCAGAGGGAAGAGCCTTAGGATGTGGTATTTTGGGTCTGCTCGGTTGGCTAGAGACGGAAGTGCAGAAGGAGGCACAGATTTCCTGAGGACGATGTGAGATTTGGTTCTGAGTGCAGCTGTCAATCAGATGTCTGTGTAGAGTTGTTAAGCAAGCAGTTAGATAACTCCTCTAACTCTGGTTTCCAGGAGAGGGTCCTCTGGGGATACAGAGCCCTGGCGGGACCGCCTCGGAAAGCATAGGAGTTGAAGCCAGTTTAGAGGAGAAGGTGAGACCCAGGCACACAGGAGGGGCCAGGGTTCCAGAGAACTCGGGGAAAGTCCTAGTGACAACTAGACGGATGATACTGCAGAAGAAAAGGAGTGAGAAATGGCCGGACAGATCCAAGACTGCTGAGAGCTCAAGTAAGATAAAAGATCGATCTGTATTTTTTGGATTAACCACAGAAAAAGTTTGTACCTATGCTGGATTGATTTGGGGGGAATGGTGTCGGGGGAGGCCCCATTGCAGTAGGGATCAAGTATACGTTTGAGAGGCTGATTCTATCATTGCCATCATTATTTCACTATTTCTATCACTGAGGAAATTTTGAAATCCCTTTTAAAGGAATTAAAGAATCCGATTTCATTGCTCTACTTGTACCTCTAGATCTGTATTTTTAAATAGGAAATATGTATTTAACCACCATTTATTTGTACTAGGTTCTCAGGAGTGTGATAAATTCTGGACTGAGTTGATATGTGATATTGAAATGATATGCTCCCTGCCATTATGGAGCATTATAACAGTTTCTGTAAGCTCTGCAAGGAACAGAACAATAGAGTTTACCATACAGGGGATGGCAGGGGGCAGGGGGCATCAAGGACCCCTTTGAATAAGTGAATTTGAGCTGAGGTGGGTCTAAGTGAGATGAAACTTGTGACTGATTAAACCAGTGAGGTCTGAGATAAGATAGGAGAGGTGCAGAGACAAGTCTGTCCACTCCCCTAGGTTACTTCTTGTTGCTCAGTTGCTCAGTTATGCCTGACACTTTGCAACCCCATGGGCTGCAGCCTGCCAGGCTTCCTTGTCCTTCACTATCTCCTGGAGTTTGCTGTAAAGCATGTCCATTGAGTTGGTGATGCCATCCAACTATGTCACCTTCTTTCGTCCCCTTCTCCTCCCACCCTCTATCTTTCCCAGCATCAGGGTCTTTGCTAATGAGTCGGCTCTTTGCATCAGATGGTCAAAGTATTGGAACTTCAGCTTCACCGTTGGTCTTTCCAGTGAATATTCAGAATTGATTTCCTTTCTGTCCAAGGGACTCTGAAGAGTCTTCTCCAACATCACAGTTCAAAAGCATCAATTCTTCAGCACTCAGCCTTCCTTATGGTCCAACTCTCACGTCTGTACATGACTACTGGAAAAACCATAGATTTGATTATATGAGCATTTGTCAGCAAAGTGATGTTTCTGCTTTGTCGAGGTTTGTCATAGCTTATCTTCCAAGGAACAAGCGTCTTTTAATTTCATGGCTTCAGTCACCATCTGTAATGATTTTGGAGCCCAAGAAAATAAAATCTGCCACTGTTTCCATTTATTCCCCACCTACCTGCTATGAAGCGATGGGACCGGATGCCATGATCTTAGTTTTCTGAATGTTGAGTTTTAAACCAGCTTTTTCCTTCTCCTCTTTCACTTTCATCAAGAGGCTCTTTGGTTCTTCTTCTAGTTATTGGTATTTCCTTCTGGCAATCTTGATTCCAGCTTGTGCTTCATCCAGCTCTGCATTTTGCATGACATGCTGCAGTCCATGGGGGGTCACAAAGAGTCAAACACGAACTGAGCAAGTGAACAACTCCGCATAGAAGTTAAATAAGCAGGGTGACAGTACACAGCCTTGACGTACTCCATTCCCAGTCTGGAACCAATTCATGGTTCCATGTCTGATTCTAACAGTTGTTTCTTGCCCTGCATACGGGTTTCTCAGGAAGCAGGTAAGGTGTTCTGGTATTCCCATCTCTTTAAGAATTTTTCAGTTTGTTGTGATCCACACGGTCAGAGGCTTTAGTGTAGTCAAAGAAGCTGCAGTAGATGTTTTTCTGGAACTCTCTTGCTTTTTCTGTGATCCAGTGGATGTTGGCAATTTGATCTCTGGTTCCTCTGCCTTTTTGAAATTCAGTTTGTCCCTCTGCCCTTTTTTGGGATTGGAGTGAAAATTGACCTTTTCCAGTCCTGTGGCCGCTGCTGAGTTTTCCAGCATATTGAGTGCAGCATCATTTTTTAGGATTTGATGTAGCTCAGCTGGAATTCCCTCCCCTCTACTAGCTTTGTTTGTAGTATGCTTTGTAAGGCCCACTTGACTTCACACTCCAGAATGTCTGTTGTAGATGAGCGATAACACCATCGTGGTTATCCATGTATTCTTCTGTGTATTTTTGTCACCTCATCTTAATGTCTTCTGCTTCTGTTAAGTCCATACCACTTCTGTCCTTTAATGAGCCCATCTTTGCATGAAATGTTCCCCTGGTATCTAGTTTTCTTGAAGAGATCTCTAGTCTTGCCCATTCTATTGTTTTCCTCTGTTTCTTTGTATTGTTTACTTAAGAAGGCTTTCTTCTCTCTCCTTTCCATTCTTGAGAACTCAGCATTCAGATGGGTATATCTCTGCCCTTCTCCTTTGCCTTTTGCTTCTCTTCTTTCCTAAGCTATTTGTAAGGCCTCCTCAATCATTTTGCCTTGTTGCATTTCTTTTTTTTGGGAATGGTCTTGGTCACCACCTCCAGTACACCGTTAGATTACTTAAAGCGTTTTTCACTTTGTCTAAAGTAGAGTAGTCACTTGATGCGAGGATCAGAATATAAAGTTCTTCAGGGCAGTGATTTTCCTTTGTTTTGATTGACATCTCCCTGTTGTACAAAATAGTATTAGCACTTTGTAGATGGCTCAGATATTTTTGAATAAACAGTGTTAGATGAATGAATACACTTGTGCTTGACAAGATTATTCCATCTGTTGTATGGTAAACAGATTGCATTATAGGGGAGGAGTTGTGTCGATTAGCTCCAGAAAAAGTCCCAGTGAAAGCTGGTAGCACTGGCCAGTGGTGATGGAGGAGAACCACCTCTAGGAGGGAGAATAGTTTGACGGTGGCCCCATGGGAGCAAAAGATGATCAGGGTATTTTATATACGAACAACAGAGTGTTGCAGGGATCCCTCTAAGTCACTGTGACTTAACTGAGCTTTTTCCGAATGCTTCTTCTTGCTCTGTTTGGGTTTGCTTTTTTGACATTGCCACGCACCCTAGATTCCTACTTACTCAAGGTTTACCAGCAAGCTCTGGGAATTTGACATAGGCGTTTAATACAGTGCCTCCTGAATCTCCCTCCTGTTCTGCACTCTTAGGCCGACTTCTGTGCTAGATGCTGTATCGTTTCTTGTCTACGCCGTTGATATCCAGTCCTCTTGCCCTCTTGCCTTTCTTACACTATTTATTCTCTGCTCCATATATATCCATGATATAGAAGTGAGTGTATCATTCAGTTACCTAAAGAGTCTGTGCTTTCCCATTGCCTATAATGTAAAGTCTACATTAACAGTACTGGTTGGTTGGTTGTTTTTTTTTTTAAGAGTACATTCAATTAAATTCAACAAATATTCATTTGAGCTCCTACTATTTGCTTGCCTGTGATGTAGTCACAGGGGGCTTCCCTGGTAGCTCAGCTGGTAAAGAATCCTCCTGCAATGCGGGAGACCCCGGTTTGATTCCTGGGTTGGGACATTCCCCTGGAGAAGGGATAGGCTACCCACTCCAGTATTCTTGGGGTTCTCTGGTGGCTCAGAGATTAAAGAATCCACCTGCAGTGCAGGAGACCTGAGTTGGATCCCTGGGTTGGGAAGATCCCCTGGAGGAGGAGGGCATGGCAGCCCACTCCAGTCTTCTTGCCTGGAGAATCCCCATGGCCAGAGGAGCCTGGCGGACTGCAGTCCGTGGGGTCTCAAAGAGTCGGACACGACTGAGTGACTAAGGACAGCACAGCACATACCCTGCCATCCTCCGTGCACCTTCAGTTTTCTGCCAAGGATTACTGACTCTTACCTGGAAAATCATAACTGACTGCATTTGACATGTATGCTACCATTTTTCTGTGACCACTCTCAAACCTGGCTCTGTAGCTTTCTTTGTTATTGGCAAATATGACAAATCTTGATGGAATAAAAACTGTCTGTGCTTTAAGACTGCTAAAGATTTGGATTGCCATTGAGTGATTTTTTTCACCTTCTGAAATAATCTGCACTTTGGCAGCAGAGTGTTCACATAAATGCTGATGTTCAATTTATGGGCCCTTGGTGATGCCTTTGTGTCTCTTTGCTCTTCAGATAAGCAGGAGTCACTTTTCTGTGTATTTAGGAGTTGTAGTTTTTCCTTAGTGTTTCTGTTACACTCATTCAGCAAACATTCAACTGATTGCCGGTGTCAGGAATTTCAAACTTCTTCCACTGGAGGTCCCTTTTTTCCCAAAGGAAATCTTAAAATATATTCCGTCTTAAAACAGATTCATGTGGACCTATGCTGGTTGACGTATCATAGTTAAGCCCAGGCTGCTTGATACCCGCTTGGTGACTCTGGGAACTACCTCCAGGAAGTGGTATTAGACCCCGAAGCAGAATCGCTTGCGTGAAGGTGATAACAGACATGGGATATACGACATTTCTAAGGAGCTTATACATATAAATAATGCCTGGAGTCTACCAGTATTCATAAGACCCACATTTCTTTCCATACTTTATGATATTAAAACTTTTTTCTAACTAGAACCGCCATTTGGGTACTCACTAATGTTTGTAGCACTTTCTCTTGGTGGCCTGCCGATCATCTTTTTTAAAAAATGAGTGAACGGTTTTAGAGTGTTTGGGGCCTATTCCATTTAAGTGAGTACGTGCTTTCAGCCTGTCTCCTGCCTCCTGACTCGTCCTATACTCCCCTCTGGTTGGCGGTAAAATGACTGATGTATCTGTGCCTGTTTTGTCAGAAACTTGCTTTGCTTTCTTCCTAGCTTACATTCTTTATTCATTCACTCAGCAAATCTTTATCAAGTGCCCACTGTTCTAAGCACTCTTCTAAATGCTGCGGAAGCTGGAGTTAACAAAATCAATCAGAATTTCTGCGTTTGTGAAGCTGATACTGTGATTGGGGAAACATTGAGACACAGGATGAATGTATCAAGTAATCGCTACTGAAGCGCTCTAGAGGAAGGGGAAGGAAATGCATTATCCCAGTAAGAGATGCCACAGAAATGTTTGAAGTTATTTTACTAGAAATCGTGACTTACCTCATTCTTTTGTTACCTTCCATCTTCACTCATGCTCTTTTAATGGCTTGATGTCCTACTTCAGGCGGGCATCCCAGTTTCTGGACCAGCTGCTGACTCAGTTGCCGACTGGCTTGTTCCAGGACTGAACTCGTGGCCTCGTTCTCGTTAATGCAGTTATCCCGTTGTTCTAGCTTGTAACCTCAGATTATCTACTCTTGTCCTCAATTCCGTTTTAGAAGATGGGCAACTTTGTAGTACCTTTTCATAGTGAGATTTTGAAATAAGATAAAGCATGCAGCGGATTTGGTGTAGTGCCTGATTACTTAATTTTAGGTGACTTATCCTAAGGATTTTTGTGGGATTTTTTTTTCCCCTTGTAAAAATAAAACATGTTTATTGCTTAACATTTAAATATAAGAAAGATAACAGAAAGAAACTAAAACTAATCTATAATTCTACCATCCATAGACAAGAACAGAAAAATTTTGAAATATGGAAAAAATTGATTTGGGTTCATAATATATTTTGTCTTTGTTTTGAATACACGTGTGTATGATATATGACTATACTGTTCCTATTATTGTAAAAAAAAAAAGGAGCTTTTGGAGACTATGTCATATGTGTATAAATTGCCTTACACATCTTTTCTAATATAAAAGGTTTTAGGAAATGTATTGTGATTACTGAAAGACATTTTAAAACTGGTGAACTCAGTAATCCAATTCAAAGATTTATCTTTGGTTACTTAATGTTTTCAGAGTGTAGATATTCTTTTTAGGACTTTTTAAGGATGGAAAAAGATGTTAAAGATTGTATCTGAAATTCATCATGTTTCTTGAAAGTTCTAGTATTTCAAAGTTGTTACTAATGGCATGCCTTATTCTTACCTGAAAACTGGATTTCCCTCTTGGTGGGGATTGCAGAAGATACAACCAGGAGAAGGAAGGATTTATTACTTGCAGCGAGTAAGGAGAACACTAGCGATCTTTCCCAAAGCAGTGTCTCCCCGAATAGCAAAATTGGGGGAATTTTAATCTACATGCATATTCATGAAGGACTGGAGCAGAGAAGAATTCCACATGTGTGAACTTCCCTGATGGTCCAGTGGTCAAGAATCCACTTTCAGTGCAGGGGATATGGGTCTGATCCCTGGTCAGGGGGTTTAGATCCCTCATGCTGTGCTGCACCCACCGAGTCTACAACTAGAGAGAAGCCTGCGCTCTGCAATGAAGAGCCCGGGTGGTTCAGCAAAGACCCAGTGCAACCAAATAAGTAAATAAATAAGTATATTTTTAAAAATCAGCATAGACTTGGGGCAGAGGTTGATAGAATCCATGCTTTAGTTGACTGAAGTCACAAGGGTCAGAAAAGGTCAGAATCATCTTTCCTTAGGTTCGGGTGTCTTAAAGTGTGGCTACCATCCTCTACCAGGATGGAAGTCTTAGTTCGCATAGAATAACTCCAAGATGTGTATCAGATGGCTATGTTTATCCCTTGAGGAACAACTGGGACTCTGATTTATTGCTGAACTATTGCTTCTTGACTGCTGTCCTCTGTTCTGCATTCCTTTGTTCCCTTACGATCATTTACTACTGAGACCTGTTCAGGGACAAGCATTGTGTCTAGGCTTAGATCACAGAATGGCTTAGGCCTAAAATGGTTTCTCTTAGGTCAAAAAGCTACATCTGGTTCTTTTCCTCCGAGGACACCCTATCCCATCTGCCTGCATTATGGCCTTATAGCAATATATATTCATTTAAAATATTTATTGAGCACCTTTTATGTGTCAAGCACTGTGCCAAGGGCTGGGGCTATAAAAACAAATAATATGTCATCATAATTTCCTTTAAGTAAATTACAGTTTAGTGGAAGAGACTGACCTTGGTTCTAAATAAAGTGTGATCAGTGCCATAAGAGGATCTAGAGAGTGAAATATGGAAATATAGGGTAGTTTTTGGGACAGCCCAGGATGGGAGAGTTGTGCTGGGGCTTCCCAAGTGACAGAGTTGAAGAACTCACTTGCCTGTGCAGGAGATGTAGGAGATTCGGGTTCGATCCCTGGGCCAGGAAGATCCCCTGGAGGAGGGCATGACAACCCACTCCAGTATTTTTGCCTGGAGAATCCCACAGAGGGGCCTGGTGGGCTACAGTCCATGGGGTTGCACAGAGCTGGACACGACTGAAGTGACTTAGCATGCACTAGCTGAGGTGAGACCCACGTGGAGTCTTAAAGGAGTGATGGACTTAAACAGGCAGTGGTGGAGGGAAGGGTATGTCAGGTAAGGGAGGCAGTGTGATGGAACCCTGTGTGACACAGGGGCTTTCAGAGGCCGTAGTAATTCAGGAAAGAGTTCAGAGGTGGCTGGGGGTAGATGGGAGCCAGATGAGTCACAAAGCTGTCTTTCTGCGTCCTAGTAAGACAAGGACTTTCTGCTTAACATTATAAAAGGTCTTTGGATGTGATTTGGAGAATGGATCAGAGATGAACTGTCAGATCAGAAAGTCCATTCAATGGATTATCGCTTAAGCAAGGTGAGAAGACGGATTTATAAGGATTTGATGCCATGATCTTAGTTTTCTGAATGTTGAGCTTTCAGCCAGCTTTTTCACTCTCCTCTTTCACTTTCATCAAGAGGCTTTTTAGTTCCTCTTCACTTTCTGCCATAAGGGTGGTGCCATCTGCATATCTGAGGTTATTGATATTTCTCCTGGCAATCTTGATTCCAGCTTGTGCTTCTTCCAGCCCAGCGTTTCTCATGATATACTCTGCATAGAAGTTAAGTAAACAGGGTGACAATATACAGCCTTGATGTACTCCTTTTCCTATTTGGAACCAGTCCGTTTTTCCATGTCCAGTTCTAACTGTTGCTTCCTGACATGCAAACAGGTTTCTCAAGAGGCAGGTCAGGTGGTCTGGTATTCCCATCTCCTTCAGAATTTTCCACAGTTTATTGTGATCCACACAGTCAAAGTCTTTGGCATAGTCAATAAAGCAGAAGTAGATATTTAAAAAAAAAAAAATATATATAAGGATTTGAATTCAGCCTCTTGAAATGAGTAGCATTCTAGATATTTGGTTCTAGGACTTGCAAGGGATATTAGGGCGAGAGTTACATGTGCAAGTCATCCACATAATGGCCATGGTGTGACTATCACAGCACCATTGAAGTCACTAAGGAAAAGGTATAAAGTGAAAGTTTGAAGAGGAACACTGTGGGGAAATAGAGTAGTTATCATTGGGATGTCAAAGAGTGAACTTTTAAAAGAGACTGAGAAAGAATACCCAGGAAGGCCTGAGAAAAATAAGGAGAATGTTAGAATAATGGAGTCCAGAGGCCAGTATGTTTCCTGAAGAAGGAAGTGGTGAACAGTGTCAACTGATCCAAAGATGCCAGATAAATGATACAAGTGTTTCTTGGATTAATAATGAAGAGACAATTTAGAAGTTTCAGTAGGAGGAGAATAGATTGATGCTATAGTCCAGGGTTATTTTACTTAGGATTCTATGGTTTAAGGTAAAAAGTCAGCTCAAATTAAGTTTTGGCAAAGGAGGGACTGATTTACTAGGATTGTTTGGAAGATCCAAATTATAGCAATTTTAGAGATGCAACTAGAATCCAGTAGAATGAGCACATTTCCTATGAGCCACTATCAGGATAACCTCTTGTCATTTCTTGGTTTCTTCCTGCCTGTCAGTTGCCTTCTTTTCCAACACACACCTGCTTTCTGGACATGAAAGGCAGCAGACCGTGTGATTTTCACCTCTGGATTAGAATTACTTTTCTTTCCTGAGATTGCCCATCTCAGACTAAGTGTTGTGCCTGGGCCAGCCGCTGGTATCTGGGGTATAAGGTCATCAAAGAATGTGGTGGCTCCCAGGGTAGCTATGAGATTAGAGGGCTTGGCAAGTCCCCGTCCTGGGAGGGAAGCTGTCTAGGCACAAGGCCTTATAGGTGTCCACTCCAGGTACATGTAAGGAGGAAAAGGAAATAAGGAAAGTGAGTGTGGATGACTCTTTCAAGAGCCTGAGCTTTGAAAATGAGTGTTTTGATGATAGCTAAGCAGAGAAATTTGGACATTTGTACAGTTATTTTGTAATCAAATCATTGATAGAGATTTAGTAATGAGAATTGAAAATGTATTTAAAAACAAGAGCTAGATGTTCATTTTAATATTTCTGGGAAAAGATTTCTGTTCAGGCATAGTTTGTGGACAAAGAAATTTATGTGAACAGAGGAAGTCTGGTAAATATTTTCTCCGAGGTTTCTATCGACCTCCCTTCATAACCCAGTGTCCATAATTGGAGCACAGCTCTCACTTCTGAAACCTGTTGCTATAAGGGGAATGTGATAACCTGAGTAATAGAAAACAAGCAGAATCTTTCCCTAAAAATTGTGTATCTGAACAAAATTAGGGCTCTTCAACAGGGAAGACCGGGATAAGGGCTGTTAAGAAGGAGCTCAACAGTATCTGTGACATAAGGTAAGCCAAAGAACTTATATTTTATTCTGTGGTCAGTGGGACATTTCCAGAAGTTTTAAACCAGGTAATAGGTCAGATTTGAATTTCAGAAATAAATATCTTCACATAACACATGGTAAGACATGATGGAACAGGTCTTACACTTTGAAACTACATAAGGTGGTTGCACAATTGAATTGAGTTTTGGATTTTCAGAATCTTTACCTGCATTCCATTTTCTCATGTATTTATTTGCTGTTGATGATTCTGTGTTTGCCTTTTGCCATGGGATTAGGGTTGCTATCTTGAAAGTGGTTATGATATAGGGAATGGGTTTGTAAAGATTATGAGTTAGCATTCTTTCTTGTGAAAGCTATGCGTGCATGCTAAGTAGCTTCAGTTGTGTCTGACTCTTTGCCACTCTGTGGATCATAGCCCATCAGACTCCTCTGTCCATGGGATTCTCCAGGCAAGAATACTGGAATGGGTTCCCTTCCCCTTCCCTAGGGGATTGTCCTGATGCAGGGATTGATCCTGCCTCTCTTAAGTCTCCTGCATTGAAAGGCAAGTTCTTTATCCTTAGCGCCACCTGGGTAATGATGATAGCCATGGTTGTGTTTATTTTTAAAATGTCTTCCTAAGGAGGCACTTAAATTACTATCAAGTTGCTAACTTACTTCCCTGGTGGCTCAGATGGTAAAGAATCTGTCTGCAATGTAGGAGAACTGGCTTTGATCCCTGGATGGGGAAGAACCCTTGGAGAAGGAAATGGCAACCCACTCCAGTATTCTTGCCTGGAGAATCCCATGGATGGAGGAGCCTGGTGGGCCACAGTCCATGGGGCCACAGAGTCAGACACGACTGAGCAACTAACACATAACTGGTTACTGTCAGTATTATCACTGGGTGGGGTGTTTGAGTGTATAATACAGATTCACATATACAGATCTTGCACAGATAGGCTATGTTAAATGCCAAAAGAGAGGCAGAGGAAGCCTGATGCGGCTGATACCTAGGGCAGCTGGGGAAAGCTTTAAGAGGATTGTGGAATCCATAATGAGCAGTAAATAATGTACAAGATGGGACATGTTCTAGATAAAGGAAACAACAGCTCTATAAAGAAAGGCAGAAAAGTCAAGGAATAATGTCAAGGTGCCCTGTATAGACAGAACCTACAGTTGGGGAAAGGCATTGGAAATATTGGAAAGCCATAAATGGATCATGGAGAGGAAGGCCAAAGAGAAGGAGCTCACACAAATTGGTGCCTGATACGAGACGGCACTGTGGCGGGGGCCCTGTCGCAGCAGAGGATCGCATCCCCATTCTTAAGAGGGACTGAAAAGGAAAAAGAAAGTGGAAGTGAAAGTCTCTCCGTAGTGTCCGACTCTTTGCAACCCCTTGGGCTATACAGTCCATGGAATTCTCCAGGTCAGGATACTGGATGGGTAGCCGTTCCCTTCTCCAGGGGATCTTCCCATACCAGGGATCAAATCCAGGTCTCCCACATTGCAGGCGGATTCTTTACCAGCAGAGTCGCCAGGGAAGAGCTGAACTGAGGTTCAGGGTAACTCACTTGCCTGAGGGCTCACTGCTAATGATCAAGAGAGTCTACATTTGCAGCCATGTCTGTCTTAACTTGGAAGTTCTGTTATTGCTGTGAATAAATATCCTTCCCACTGTATAATTGCATCCGGCTGAAACATTAGCATTTGACTTTTATTCTTAAGCATTGTTGAAGGGTTCTGAGCAGGAATGAATGTTGCCAGAGGTGTTTATCGAGGAAATGAGGTGTTGGTGTTGTAGAGGCCGGAATGGCTACCTTTTGAGTCTGTAGACAGTTGCCGGTAACATCTCACACCCAGTCACTGGAATCACTAAAGGACTCCTTTGTCAGAACCATAATGGCTATATTGTCCAGAGAAATAAAAATCAAACTCTGTGCCAGTGTTTTCCTCCTGCCTTTCCATTTAATAGTACCTTGGTCTTTGGTTCCACTTGGGCTTTAACTCTTTGGTGCATGCCTTGTAGCTTTCTTAACTAACACTCAGAGAAGACTAACTCTGAACTAAGTACTAATTGACCAAAAAGCTCCTCAGTCCATAACACCTGTGAAACAGATATTTCTTCTTTGAAAACTGAATGATGAACTCTGATAGAAAATGTTACACCGTTCATTATACCAGTACTGAATTCTTTTACACCAGTCATCTCTAGAACGGTATGTAAACAAGGGAAATGTAGGATGCCTATTCTTCATACTGTAAAGACACATCTGGAACTATTTGAACTAACTAAAAGTAAAATAAGTGCCATGGCGGATTATGCCATACCTTTTCACATAAAATAACAACAACAAAAAAGGAAATGGGAAACATACCACTTCTAGAAGGCCCTGACATTGAATTGGGTATTGAAATGCTATCAGTAATATATTTATATATACCACATTTCCTTCCATGCATCAGCCATCTTTGGTACATATGTGTTGGATATCTGCCATATGAGTTGAAAACTTACCATAGAGGGAAGATGTTGTTTAGAAGTGGTGTAAATCATTAAGGTAGATGATTCTTTCTTAAAATACATAATTTACTGATCTGATAACTTTTTTTCTTTCTCTCTTTTTGGGTTTATCATTTTGTGTCAATAAATGTCAGCTTTCCCCCACAGCAACTAAAAATAGAAATTACATACAAGAACAATATAATTTTCATAAACAGAAAACTGCATAAGAAATATCATAGCTTAATATTGGTTTTACTATATCCTCTAATTTGAAATGGAATGAAATACTTCTATGATTGAATCATAGCTCTTTTACTGTTTGCTATAGAAATTTCAAGAATATATTTCAAAATGTGTTTTTTTTTTTTAAATAATCCAAAACAAATGCAGCAGAACTCAGCATAGTTAAAACACATTTTCTGAGTTTACTTGCATCTCTCTGCTCCAGAGGGTTTTTGTGTGTATATGTATGGCTTAGGCCTGGCTGGTTATTTCACCATCTATCTCAATTTTGGATTGACTGCAGTGAACAGCACAGAATGAGTTACATATGGTCCCACTTTGTCAAAGTTTGTAGGACCTCTGGGTTGGAACTCCATTTCATCAGAGTGAAGCTAACCATCACAGCAATGTGGCCGATGTCAAAATCCTAAATACACATACTCATGTGCGTACATTCTGGTGAGAATGTGTATATTACTGTTAGAAGTGTGCTGTTTTGCTCTTCACTGGCTTAGTGGTTATTGCCCCTAAAATGATGACATTTCAGAAATTAAAAAAAAAAAAAGTTGTTCCTCTGAGTTTTATAATAGTTACTGCTGTCATTATGGTTAAATTCTGGATAGGAATCATGTTACATAAGTGGACCAAGATAGGTATTCAAAAGGTATTCAGATTACAATTGCAAGTATGTCAAAAATCTTTCTAAAACTGGGCAGAAGAAGACAAATGCAAATTTTATCTTAAAAGAGTGTGAAGAGGAAACCCATTGTCAACTTCTTTATTATCCCTTTTTTCTTAGTGTGGGCTGTTGGAGGGAGAGTAGTAAAAAGCGGGTGTAGGATATATTCTCAAGTTGAGATCTTGCTCAGGAATTGCATCAAGGTGAGGCAGGGCCCGTGTCTATCAAGGCTCTGCCTTTCGGGGTGCTGAAGCTGCCCCTTGTGACTTCCTCCCAAGGCTCTGCCTTTCGGGGTGCTGAAGCTGTCCCTTGTGACTTCCTCCCAAGGCTCTGCCTTTCGGGATGCTGAAGCTGTCCCTTGTGACTTCCTTGCAAGGCTCAGCCTTTCGGGGTGCTGAAGCTGTCCATTGTGACTTCCTTGCAAGGCTCTGCCTTTTGGGGTACTGAAGCTGTCCATTGTGACTTCCTCCCAAGGCTCCACCTTTCGGGGTGCTTAAGCTGTCCATTGTGACTTCCTCCCAAGGCTCAGCCTTTCAGGGTGCTTAGGCTGTCCATTGTGACTTCTCTCCCTCTTCAGGCTCCTTTCTCCCTGCTTTTTTGGTGTGTTCCCTCTTTCTCGTCTTCCCTTCTCTTGCTTGCTCTGTTTATTTATTTATTTTCTGTTTTTCCCACTCCCCCTCCCCCCGCCCCCTTCTTTTCTCTGTGCAGCCACGTGCTTCAAATCTGTGGGTCTGGACTGCCTTCGCTAACAGCTCCGTGTGAGTGTTAGCAGAATGCAAACCAGATGGACCAGCAGTTCCCACTGTTATCTCCCAGCCGACTCTGGCAAGCCTGCCTTTATCCTTCCTTCCTTGGCAAGAGAGAAATATTTGCCTTTATTTAGGGAGACTTGTATTCGCTGCTGTACCTCTTCCCTAAGCTGCAGCATAAGTGGAAAGCTATTTATTCCCTTGTTGCTGAGGTTGGTTGAGGTGAGTAGACTGTGCAATGAATTTAACTATCAAAGAAGTAGTTTTGAGCCTGCCTAACTTCTGCTTTTCTCGAGAATAAGTTATTCACTGGCATTGGTTGTAAAGTGCTCTGGAATAGCATATGAGGACAAGTTTTTAATAAGATAAAGGTAGAGGTGATCTCCATGTGTTTCACCATCATTTCACTTGGAACACTTCTCCACTATAGGGATAGTCATTGTTATTCAGCCAGCAGTACAGACGAAGAAATAGAGATCCTGATACTTACTGTTCACTGATTCATCTTTCAAAATATTCTTTATTAGAATGGTGATTACTTTCATTCTTTCATTACACCTTCCCTTATGTGGTATCTGCGCTATTTCAGCTTTCAAATGTTACGTTCTATTGCATCCCAAGTCTTATGAAATTGCTTTGAATAAAGGTGAGGTCGATTTGGAATTGTCATAGTAATAATTTGAGCTTTTCATTTTAATAATTGACAAGTAATTTTGAGACTGTTTCACTATGGTGATCATAATGATGTTTTAAGAGACCCATTCTTATGAATAGTCTATGTTGTTTTACTTTTCAGAAAGTCCAATTGGTAGATATCTGTGCCTCAGGCTGCAAGAGGCACCTCAGAAACATTTTTGGGGGTATGTGTGCATGGGTACACATATTTGGTAGAAAATTGCATCTTAAAAAAAAAGCAAACACCCCCTTTTTTTTTTTAAACTGGAGATCTGTTTCTCTGAGTAGATTAGATTGAGAAGTTTGAAACTGCAAGAGAAAAACACACTTAGTATAAAAGTCCTGAAGTACTTTATTGGGTAGTCAGGGAATTTCTCTCTGTCACCTACTCATAAAAAAAAATATTAGGAGGGTCTTTAGTTCTTTTGAGTTCTCAGTTTTGTATTTTTCCATTCTTCCTCTGCCGGAGATTGTTAGTTGAAGTATTGGTTACATATTTTTTAAATGGTGGATCATAAACTCATAAATTCTAAGTCAATAATAACTTCATTGTGTGACATTTATATAGTGGTGATTTTTCAAACAGGGCAGAAAAAAAAATGAAGTGAGAGGTTATGACCAGGAGACATAGCCTGCTTCATCTATTAGCCTGGAAAACTAAGCATGGGAAAGGGATGGCAGGTATTACCAAAAAAGTTACCGCAGAACATCAGCGTCTAACAGGATCCCACCTGCATAACAGCCTCAGATTTGTGTACTTTCTGAGCTGCCTGAGGGCTTCATTACCGGCCCACTTCCTCATCTATTTTTTACATCTTGCTAATGTTGGCTTCAGCTTCAAGTGAAGTTGTGCTGTTGCATATAACACTACCAAAGGTAGCATCTGCCCAAGCCAGAAATAACAATAGGATGTAAAATTACCCAGTTAGAAATGAGGTCCTCCCATCTGTGCTACACCTTCTTCAGAGGGGTTTGCATGATAAAGTCTTGATTTAAGCCTCAGTAGATAGACCTATTTTATTGATAGAAGATGCTAGGTTTCTTCTGTTACCTTGCTTGTAAAAAAAGATGAGCCCCACTTATAAAACTGAGGTGCTAAAAAAGAAAAAGAAAACCCTGAGGTGCTTAAAGAGCCAAATAACATGATCGTGGTGGCGTCCTCCAGATCGTACTGAGAAGCAGTCCACGATGCCAGACTCACCTGTGGATGTGAAGACCCCATCCAGGCTGACTCCTCCCACGATGCCACCTCCCCCAACAACTCAAGGGGCTCCCAGAACGAGTTCATTTACACCAACAACGTGTAAGTAGACGTTTCTGCGTTTTTTGTTTTCAAGCTCAAATTAATTTTGTTTTCTGCAAATAAAAGTCAAGGGACAAGAAGATCCAGCATAATGTCTTACGCATAAACGAAGATCCCATTTTAGCTTGCTCCTTTTGACTTGGAACATGTTAATAGGCTGCAATTATTTCCAGGTTCCTTCTGATCTTCTAATACCACTTTCTTCCATTATTTACAAATAATGTTAAAATCTACATTCTTAAGTTAAAAGGGGGATTGTTTTACGCAACCAAAGCATGCAGAAAGCTTTTTGAAATAAGGAGCATCTTTCTTGTGTTGAACCTGTCAGACATTTATTTAATGTTTATTCCATTTCAGCTTGGCTCAGGACTTGTGTTCTGAACCAGTGGAGTGTACTGCATTTTGTGTCAGTCTAGGAAAGGACAGACTATTCTGACAGAATGCCAGCTTCCCTTTCATGCCTGTAGATTTTAGTAGGGATGGGGGATAGCTTTGTTTTCCTCGATCTGAAAGTCCTGGTCAGAATGTCATCAACGATTTGTGAAACTAATATTAACAGACCATGCGCCCTGAAATCTATATGTCAATGAAAAATAACTAATAAGCAAAAATAGATCTGTGGGGGCATAAGGGATCAGCAAAAGAGATATCCAGGCTATTTGCGAACTATTGCCCTGCCATTTAAAAGACCTTTCCAGACATGTAAGGAGCAGGGGGCTGCAAGAGCGCCAAGTTGTAACCCCGTTACACTTGCATTTGGTTTCTTTTTACCCAGAGTCTCAGTGATAGGTGTCTGCCTGCTGTCAGAGGGCCTAGTGAGATGTCATTTCTTGACAGGTAGCTCTGGTCCTCACTTAGGACAAGACCATTTTATTTTCTTGAAACTTTAAAGAATGATAAGGTACTTATAACATCTTCAAACTACCATTGGAGGCCATTTATCCAGATTATCCTTAAAAGATGGGTTTGATAAAGATCTAACATGATAAAGTCAATAGTTTCTTTGGTGAGAAATGTGTCAATTTTTCTACCCTATTTCTTACGGATTATTACCTTGATGTTCAAGTAAATTTTATTGAATGAATTCACCACAGTACTGCCCATCCACACAATTAGTTGGATTGAGATGTCCCCTTTCGGTTTCTAGAAATAACTTCGATAATTACCATATCCATTTTGGCTTCTTACATAAAATTTGTGTTTTCCTTAAAGAAGTGGTTAAGAAATATGAGGGGGAGAAAATAGCCTTCTAATTGGGTGGTATAAGGTTAAAACTTGAAAGTACTCTTTCTATAAACACAGATGTCAGTTTTGTGTACAAAACATGATTAAAAATGTCCAGTGATAAATTTAGTCTCCACCAAATGTACACTTTCTCTCGGGGAGCCGTGTAGAAAGGAATAGTTCTGTTACATTGATGTAAGCCTGCGACAAAAAGCTGACATCCAAAACGCTGTTTGTTCTGTGTTTGAAGCGTTTCAGGTGGCTGGCATACGCGGGCTGGGAGGCAGGGCTGGCCCCGCGCCCCAGCCAGCCCCCACTGACCACCAGCTTCTGTGCGGAGCATCTCCGGGCGGGGTGCGGGGTCCGCCCTGGCGTCACGGGGCCCCGAGCGCCTGGCCACCCTGTGACGTCAAAGCATCTCACCAGACACCCCGCAGCTTTGAAATGACCCAGAGGCCCCAGGCTGGAAGGGAGGGACCCTTAGCTGTGACTTCCTTGTTGCCGTTCTTTGCCCGTTTACCTTCTTCTTTCTGACTTCGCGCCCTTCGACAGTAACCAATGGCACGAGCCATTCGCCCACGGCCTTGAATGGCGCCCCGTCGCCGCCCAACGGCTTCAGCAACGGGCCGTCCTCCTCTTCCTCCTCGTCTCTGGCGAATCAACAGCTGCCCCCAGCCTGCGGCGCCAGGCAGCTCAGCAAGCTGAAGCGGTTCCTCACTACCTTGCAGCAGTTTGGCAATGACATTTCGCCAGAGATAGGAGAGCGAGTCCGCACCCTCGTCCTCGGCCTGGTGGTAAGCCGGCGGAACGCGGCCCAGCTCGGGGGAAGGGAAGGGAGCGGGCGGGGAGACTCCAGGCACAGGCTGCGTTCTCGCAGCCCTTTTGTTCCACACCTGGTCTTGCGTGCAAGCCTGCTAATTCTGTAGGAACAGGGGTTTCGGGTCTGCATTACGTATTGACCCCCAGCGTGATTTCTTTTACCGTTTGGCTGTGGTTATACAGATTTATCGTTATCTTGGCCATAATTGTGTATGTGCATAAAATTTAATAGGTATATCCTCCTGGCATGGCTAAGGTACTTCGACAATGGCAAAATATTTTTGTTATGTTAGAGGTTTGCTTAATCTAATTGGGTGCCTATTTTAATTTCGTTGCTTTGGGGAATTTTTATTAGCAGCCTAGATGAACAAGAATTTATAACAACATGTTATTCTTTCATGTTTTCATTTTTAAGACTAATAACAGTAAATTTTGTGTGGGGGGGCAGAGAATGCACATAGCATAACATTTACCATTTAAACCATTTCTGAGTGTGCAGCTCAGTGGCATTAAGTACATCCACATTGCTGCGTAACCGTCACTACTATGCATTTCCAGAACTTTTTCATCACCCCAAACTGAAATTGTACATATAAAACAAGAATACTCTGATTTCTTCATCCCTTAACCCCCTGTAACCATTGTTTAAAAAATTTTTTTTTTTTTTTTTTGCTATAGGTAGAATTACATGAACCATTAGTGCAAGAATAGAAGTGTTGATTTGGGCACATTATACTACAATGTGTCCATTGTCACCCTGGAAATTGAAACATTTCCTTTTTTTTTTTTTTGCATTCTAAATCACTTTTACATGTCCTATGATTTTCTTTATAAATAAAGAGTTTTCATTTAGGATGATGATTTCATTTATTTTATTACATAGACCTATCATGGGCAAAGCCATACCAGTGTGTTTTACAAAAGAAGTCCTACAAGTCTGGATGAGAGTCTGATGCAATAGACTTGCTTCAGATCATGGTATCTCACGTTTGACAGGTTTTACAATTCAATTCTTAACCCTTACCTCCCTCTCCTTCACACTTTAAGTACAAGAAGCTTTCTCGTATCTCAGAATCCACCAGCAGCGCCTTGTCGTCCTCTGGGACAGGAAGGTGGTTCTGACAAGTGTGGCAGCACAGTGCGCTCACTTCTGTCGGTCATTTTCCTTTTCCTTTTTCTTTATTCTTGAGTTTTGCACAGTCTTTTTGACACATAAGTAACATATATCATAAAACCACAAAGTAAATCCCAAAACAATAATTGTATTGTCATGTTTGTTCCTAGTAAAAAAAAAAAAATGTCTTTTTGAAAACTGCTTTTTAAATCTGATAGGTTCTTTAACTATGCTTTCTGTAACTTCAAATATATAAAAATTGGGTAGCTTTAAGTAGGTTTCGTCCCATGCATTAAATGGAATGCTTTTGAGGGTAGTACACTTAAGATATATATTTGTCTAAAAACTTTTCAGAGATAAGTTAGGGGGAAGACATTAATTGATAATGCTAGGCAGGCAGTGAACATTTGTCACATGATGAATTAATAGAGAATGAAGTTTGCTTTGAGCATTTGACTGCAGGCTTTGACACATCATTTTATTTATATACATTTTACATGTGGGGAAACTGAGGTACAGAAGAAAACTATTCTAGG